>NC_084731.1:84444020-84536520 GCF_033978785.1 Entelurus aequoreus | reverse complement strand
GAGAACTATGGTTTGCTAACATACTAATTGGTGATCAGACGAAATTTGCAATTGCTGCTGGACTATGAGAACGGAGAGCTGTGTGCTGGCATCCCAAAACCAAGTGCTTCACAAAGCACCTGTAAGAACCTATGCGTCCAAGGGGGATTGCTGTAAGGTTACAGCAGTGTGAGTCATCACATTCACTTCTCTGCAGCAGCCAGATGTGCTGTGCAGTTTCTTCTTGTGTTGTCTAAATTGTATTGAACTGTCGTGTATTTGTGGGAGCACTGAGACTCGGGTGGCTTCCATGAGTCATCCCACTCTCTGATCATAAATTCCTCCGTGTCCACTGAGAGAAGTGGTAATGAGGAGGTTGGGAAGAATCACCAATTACTGTAATAATGCCTTATCCAGCTTTGACTTCCTGACTTCCGTGTGTTTGCATCACCTTTGTTTTGGTTCCAGGGCTAGCAGGCAGTAACCAAGGTGACTGATTACCAATGTTTTGTCCCCACTCCGACCTCAGGGTGACTTCACCTGGAACAGCTTGTCCGGCCAGAGTGTACGCTTGAATCCGGTCGCCATTCAGAGCCTATCGGAACTGGAGAGAGCCCGACTCCAGGAAGTGGCCTACGCCCGCTTGCATCAAGACTATGACGTTGGATGTCAGATAACTTTGCCAAAAGGTGAGATCACGTGTTATTCGCCACATAGCTTTTACTAGGTGGTATTTTCTTAAACTTTTTAGATTTTCCATTACTCAAATATTAACACTCCCTGAATAATCTTACTCTTGAGTCTAATCATATTAAATAACTACACCTAACCTACTGACCAATGTTGATGATTTACATTTATTATAAAAAACCATGAAGCAGAAAATGTGTTTATTTCAACGGTTTTCCCTCAAACACACATTTTGGCTATACAGTGTGGTTAACCCGATTACACTGTAATCGAACAAACTAATCCATAGATCACTGGATTACTAAAATAATCGTTAGCTGCAGCGCTAGTCAGTGGATTTAGCTCAGGCTTGCTAAAGGATAGATCTTCACCAACCATGTTTTACGACCTTCTTGTCAGTGTTGCTTATAACTTCCAGAACCCCTGACAACCGCCATATGAAAGCAAGGAGAGTTACTTTGAAATGTTTACACATCGGTTTGCTATTTCAGCGCCGGTGTTTTACATTTTAGTTGACTGGAGGAGAGTTTAGGGTGTTTTGTAGAGTGTCACAGGACAGAAAAAAGCAGCAAGAGTTCATCAGACAGGTGGAGTTATTGTCGAGCCCAGGAGGTTTTACATATTGGCGATTTTCCATTTGGCTTTGCAAGTCATCCGTCAAAAATCCAAACCATTTCCTATCTCTACTCCCACCCCCACTTTGCTGTCCATGACATCTGCTTTCTCTAGTCTCACACACCAGTTCCTCTCCGCTTCCCACCTATTTTACTCTCAGCTCTCCTTCTACCTCCAACTTGTTTGCGGGCAGTGGTATCAAAAAAAAAAACATGGTGAAGTCAAACAACATGTTGGGGCTTTGCAGCTTTGTCCGTGATTCTTGGACACCGGTAGAAACTAAAACCGTGACGCAAGCGGCTAATGCTACTCTGGCGTGTTCAGTGGGAGATGGATGCTTTTCAGGGAGTGACTCATCCAATGCAGGAGAACATCTGGAGTTCAAACTGAGGTTGCTTTATCAGGATGTAGGACGGCACAGTGACCTGACAAAAACACAAAGAGTTGCTGAGGGCTTCCACAGGAGAATTCCAAGCCTTTAACCATGCTACAACCCAGCTTCTTGGTCAATATCAACACATTTGTGTGACATCTATTATGTTTGATAGTCGTGCTACAGTTCGTAGGACAATAAACACATGTAAACATAAAATGTCTCTTAAAATTAATATTGCTGTAAATCATTGTAGAAGAAGGTTGTCCTCATACAACTACTGATATGATCACGATATTGGAGCCTTTAGTACTGGGCGATACCGATATTTATCTGATATCAATCAGCAGGAATCATAAATACTTTTATTATTGTGTCATGTTGAATATTAGACACGGTTTGATCAAGTGAAATTACTCAAACGCAGAACAATGCGGGGAAAAAGAACAAACATATTTGTTATTAACTGTCTGGAATGGACTTATGCTGTCTTTAAAGGGGACCTGTGATGCAAAACCAACTTTTCTTTCCTATTGGTGCCTGTTTTGGTGTATTTGGGATCTTCATAAGTCCCAAAAATTTGAAATCAAACCATGGAGGCATGGCGTAGATATTTATAAAACAACCTTGCCTTCCTTCATACTTCCTCCAAGCGAGCCGTTTGGAATTTTCCAAGTTAGTTACATTTTTCCCAATTGTGATGTCAGCGGATAGCTCTATACATGGTAGAAATTCACCCACAGTGCTTGTAGTCCGAGATGCTGTCGAAGTGGAGGCACGTAAATAAGACCGACCACAAAACGTTGCATCCTGAAGGGCCAGTCAGATCTTTGACAGAAGAACCACCATTACATGTTATGTAAACCACAAGGAAGTGTTTTAAATGTAGAAAAAAATCATAATATGACCCCTTTAAATTGAAGTAAAATTGTAATTGTTGTTTTTGCAACACCAAGTGGCCACAATAATATATTAAGCTAAGATCATGGCACAGTAAGTTGAATATTGCGGACACGCTGTTATTGGATGCTCTTTAATACTCTTCTACCTTAAAAAGTTTGTATCTCTAAGTAATTTGCATCTATGATTATTTGATTGTTTATATTGACATATGCTGTGTTTTAGACCGCTGCTCAATTAAGAGCACATATTACCAGGGATGTTCCGATCGGGGTTTAATGCTGCCCATTCTGATATAATCATCCATTAGTGAGATTGACCGATATTGATCTCAGGTATTTACTGTATGGTGTGTGCTATTGACAGATTAACGATTATCAACACAGTATTCAAACTCGTTCCTAATGATCTTTTATTACAGACACTTGTTTGATTAAAACAAAGTTATCGTACACAATACCGAAACACAATTTAAAACCCTCAAAAAACTACTCATTTAAATCATTTGCTTTTTGCCCTCAAAGTCCTCCTGTGTTCAGTCAATTATTACCTAGATGTATGAACATTCACAACAACAACAAATCATCCATCCATCCATCCATTTTCTACCGCTTGTCCCGTTCGGGGTCGCGGGGGTGCTGGAGCCTATCTCAGCTGCATTCGGGCGGAAGGCGGGGTACACCCTGGACAAGTCGCCACCTCATCGCAGGGCCAACACAGATAGACAGACAACATTCACACTCACATTCACACACTATCCCCAGGTGCATGTCTTTGGAGGTGGGAGAAAGCCGGAGTACCCGGAAGGAACCCACGCAGTCACGGGGAGAACATGCAAACTCCACACAGAAAGATCCCGAGCGCAGGATCGAACTTAGGACCTTCGTATTGTGAGGCAGACGCACTAAACCCTCTCCCACCGTGCTGCCACAACAACAAACAACAAATCATTTTAAGAAAATCTAAATAATGACCCAATAACTTCAGTATCGATCACATACTGATACTACATTTGGTATCAACACCACCAATTTATGGATCGATCCGCCCTCCTCTTAGATGTCGTGTTCTGACTGACAATACTGACACACCAACAGTTGTTGTTATATTGTCCTCTCCCTAGACTCTTATTAATCTAATTTCCTGCTTACTTTCTGCTGTAACGTGCTTCCTTCTACACTTCTTAAACTTTACTAAGCACTTATTTCTCATGTTGTTTAAAGTGATCTTAGCGGTTATCTTAGCTATTAGCATGCCTGTTCCTGGCTTGCTCTCTGTGTTTAACATGTTTAGCCTCATCCTCCAGTGATAACTTGATCTTGATACTCAAGATACCTAAGAAAAGCAGTTTATTTGCCGTAATGGAGGTTATTATTTTCATAAATTTAGGGGAGCAGCTCCACACTGTGCATGGAGACACATTATTAGCTTCTGGCTGCTTGTCAGCTGAGGGACTAAATATAAATACATTGTCAACCAGGGGGATTGGCTTTTGTGAGCACTTTTTTTTTTACAAAAATCGTCGGATACTGATCGGTAGCAGATGATCAACACATCCCTACATAATACGTATGTCTAGCTTGCGCGCTATTGTGTGCTTAGCTGTTGTGTAGCTGCTAGTTCCTAGTCGTCTATAGCCTACAATGTTTACCTTTTTGTAATTGACTTCCATAAAATACAAGAAAAGACCAACGTTGCGTGCTTATTGGAGGACATTTAGATGTTTGATGTTTGCTTTGCACGAGTTAACACGCTGTAGAACTGCTTGTATCAGAGATTTTAAATGCAAGACAATATAATAACACAATTTTTTTCTAATATTGAATGTCAATATCAGATTGGGACATCACTCGGCACACCAAAAATAGGCCAAACCTGACCCCAATCTATGCTATCGTAATTTTCGGACTATACGTTGCACCTAAAACCCTTTCTTTTCTCAAAAATCGACAGTGCACCTTATAACCCGGTGCGCCTAATGTACGTATTCATTTTGGTTGTGCTGACCGATCTCGAAGCAATTTTATTTGGTACATGGTGTAAAGATAAGTGTGACCGGTAGATGGCAGTCACACATTAGAGATACATATAAGTAGACTGCAAGTTGACGCATGTTCAATAAATGATGCCAGCAAATACCCATCAGCAAGCAACACCAAAACTTTGATATTTCATTGAGAATATAGAATATTACACAAAGCGCTGAAAAATCTGTCAAAATGTTTTAATACGACTTTGGTAAGCTATGAAGCCACACCGCTTAAAGGATTGTCGGCTACTGTAGTCAGACGTACTGTACTTCAATATACGGGTATTATTATGGTGTGTATAAGGACCGCAAAATGGCACCTATTAGAAGACATATCAATTTGCAATTTTTATGCAAAACCAACTGTTCTTACTTATTGATACCTGCTGATGTGTATTTGGGATCTGCATACGTCCCAAAAATGTGCGCGTGTCCGCCATTATAGTCTGCGCCGTAGTCAATAAACTCCCTTTTCTCTGTCCTCTTGTTGTGGGGCATTCATCCCTCGCTGTTGCCATTTCTAATTAAAAGTAGTGTACAGTTCTAACTAGGGGTGTAACGGTACGTGTATTTGTATTGAACCGTTTCGGTACGGGGGTTTCGGTTCGGTTCGGAGGTGTACCGAACGAGTACACATGCTAGCAGCGACCGGGCTAGGACAACATGTAAAAGCCAGAGCTGGAAGGCCCTCCTGCCTCGTTAAGATCTCCCGTTTGGGAACACTTTGGCTGCGCGATACAACAATGGAGGATGGAGGTTTGCCGAAATTGTTCAGCAGCTGCTTCTGACAATCAGTCAAACATGTGTTGCACCTTTCCTGCTTCCGGCTCCCAGACCGTCGTTGCTGGCATCAAATTCTAAAGTTAATGATTATTTGCAAAAAAAAAAAAAAATGTTTATCAGTTTGAACATCAAATATGTTGTCTTTGTAGCATATTCAACTGAATATGGGTTGAAAATGATTTGCAAATCATTGTATTCCGTTTATATTTACATTTAACAATTTCCCAACTCATATGGAAACGGGGTTTGTATGAATTGATGTATTTTATTTTCAGATTTTCACCAAAACGTCAATTTTTCAATCAGTGTAGTATACAACTGCATTCCTTATTTAGTTTATGAATATCTGAATACGCATCATGTTGTCCAGATGATAATTATTGTCTTCTTTTGTCCCTGCACAGATGGAGAGAAGAGGAAAAAGTCGCTGAGGAGGAAGCTGGATTCTTTAGCCAAAGAGAAGAGTAAAGACAAAGGTATGCCAAGGTCTTTAAACAAGTACTTAGCAGGGTTTTTCTTCACCTTGCTCACTCCCTTTAGTCCCCTGTGCTGCTACAAGTCCGCCCCTACATTGCAGGTGAACAGAGAGGCTATAAAAATAAAGTATCTGTTTACAGTTTGTGTTTATGTTAGTGGGGCGGGGGGTTGGCTCAGCATTGTTGGCCGCAGAACATGCGGGCGTTTTGGAGAGATTGGAGGCTTTTCTTATCAAACTTGTGAGTCTGGGCTCTGATCTCAGTAAAGGCACATTGAAATTCAAGAATGCATGCACAGATGCACTTAGCGGGCCGTGCTGAAGATGTCAGGCGTCTTAGCAGGAGGGTGTCAGGTTGTTAGCACGAGCTGACATTGTGCAATGTAAGGCTGCAACAACCCTTCATTTATCAATGACAAGGGCAAAGCAGAAACTTATGTTTAGGGTGCATTTAAACAACAACTCCATGGTTAAAAAGAAGAATGTTTCACATACAGGTGATTGTTTTCAGGATTTAGATAAGTGTATTTTAAAAAAAATTTTTTTTTTGTTTTCAGTTAAAAGTTTTGTATCAATAACCTACCTGAGATTACCACTGTAATATAACAATGTTACTCTATCATGGTTCGGTATTGTAATTACTGTTCTACAATGTGTTACTATGAAATGTCTTTATTAAAAAAGAAGACAAAAATAACTTTTTCAACGAGCAGGCATTTTTAAACTATATAATACACATGTGTCAAACTCAAGGGCCGGGGCCAGGTCTGGCCCGCTGCATCATTTTATATGGCCCTTGAAGGCTTGGAAAAAATATGCGTCAATAAGGTACCATATCTTTGCTTACTAAATGTATTTGTTCTTTCCATTTGGACATAAAAAAAAAGTACGTACTGCATGAAATTGCTAATTTTTTCAACTTTGATATTAACCAATATTGCAACAAATATTGTATCGTCATACTTCCCAAACTATTTTTGGGGTTGAAGTAAAAACAAATGCAGTAGATATCTGCTTGAACTATGATTTCAGAGCAAGTTAACCATTACATTGTTCACTGTAGGTTTTAGGGGTTACATTTATGGTGATTTTTACAGCATATTAACTTTAAATTAAAAAAAATATCACTTTTTTTTATTACAGTAAAATTCTGTCAACTGAGTGTTTTTTTTTTTAATGGTAAAATCTAGGCTTGTTGTTTTTATTGTGTAAACAGAAAAAGGGTCGCACATTTTTTGACGGTAAAAAACTGAGAACTCTGTTGCCAGAATTTTAAAAAAATAACAGTGGTGCCCTTTTTCCATTTACAGGCAGACGTTGTAAAACCACAGTACATTTTACAGTAAAATTCTGGCTACTAAGCTGACAGTTTTTTCATTTACTGTAAAAAACACTTTTTACTGCAGTAAAATTTGAGTTGCCAGTTATTACTGTAAAATATACAGGGTTTTTTTAGTGTGCATAAAAAAATATATAATATTAAAATTTATAAGCAAATTCATATATTATTCGCTGTGACAAGCGGCCTTCTAAGGACAGCCCTAATTGCAATGTGGCCCTTGACGAAAACAAGAGTGACACTCCTGATATAATAGAAAATGATGGAAATGGAACATATGGATTTTTCTGAATAAATAATAATGAATACTACAGAGTTCTTAATGCCGTCTCCGTGGCTGAATGTGCAACTCAAGTCACAACACTATAAATATTTTCTTTGGAAAAAAAAATACAACACAAAATGCAAATAAAAACAATCACTAAGGGGTTTAAGATTACAATGTAAATGATTGATAAAAACTATTCTAAATAATCAATCAATGTTTATTTTTTATTTTTATCAATGTTTAATAAGATTAAAAAAACAAAAATAGGCAGGAGCATAAAACTGAATCCCAACATGTTTTTGAGACTAGCTGTCAACTTGTCAACGATTTTTTTGTAGTTGTCGGATAGTGTATTTTATTCATTTTGATGAATTTGCTGCCTTAAAGTGACTATTTGCAATCTTTACGAGGCTGCCTAACCGAGCTAACTTTCAAAAGTGTTGTAAACATTATATCCTCCCTCTTACGACCCACGTAGCACACACTCGTGTTGTCACCAAATGATGGCTATTAGGCAAAGTTTAGCTACTAACGTTAGCTAATATTGAATGTGTAGCCTATCGTAACAGCATGACTGAAAATTGTTGTTTTCTAGTAATTTTTATTTGCCAAAAGGAAACCACGTATTTCTCCAAGCCATGTTTTTATGGTGGCGGATTTGGTCCATTTAGATGAGGGGAAACGTTTGAGGGACTAACCTCCTTCGGACATCACACCAGGGCTGCATCTTGGCTAAAATGGGGCCAGTGAATACTCAATTCGCCTTTATCAATACAAAAAAAATCGAAAACTTGTACAGATTAAATGGAAAATAACATTCAAACACTGAAATTAAAATGGCTCTTAAAATCCAGAACAATGTTTCTTTTGCCAAGTAAGTATAATGTGTGTCAATGTACTACAGTTATTTTTTTAACAAAGCGTGAAAGATTTCACTGTGTATATAAAAAGCATATTCAACAATACCGCGATAATAATGATAACCGTGATCATTTTGGTCACAATAACCGTGATATGAGATTTTTACATTGTTAGAACAAGAATGTATATGTACTGTATGTGTTTCGGTACATACACTGTGCTTCTATTGTGAAATGACTTCCTGTGCAACTGTGATTTCATCTAAAAGTATTCATATTCTCTTCATGTCATATTATGCTCCTTCCAGCGCTGCTGTTTTTAGGTTATAGAGTTTTTATCCAATCAGAATTCAGATAGCTTAGGTTGCCATGCTGTACCAAATCTGCCCGAGAAGTAAGTGAACGGACACAAACATTTGATTGGCTATCGCAACTGTCTATCAGATCACGAGTTGTTGTCAGTAAGGCCTTCTGGATGGCCTAAGGCAGATATATAGTGATGTTATGAGCTAGGCCAGGGGTCGGCAACCTTTACCACTCAAAGAGCCATTTTGGCAAGTTTCACGAATTAAAGAAAATAATGGGAGCCACAAAAAAAATTAAAATGAAAAACACTGCATACAAAGCTTAAACGCTTTGTGCTATGTTAACCAGGGGTCTCCGACACACGCACCGGCACACACTTTAATGTGGAAATTTGATGTTAGTGCGGCCCGTGAGTTTTGAATGAATGGCGCTTGATAGCGTCATACTTGCCAACCCTCTCATTTTTCCCGGGAGACTCCCGAATATCAGGGCGTGATGACACTGCTTTTAGCGCCCTCTACAGCCTACCCAAACAGCGTACCTGCTCGACCACACGTAGAATGCAGTTTCAGCTTGCTCACGTAAGTGACAGCAAGGCGTACTACCTCAGCAGCCACACATCTTACACTGACGGTACCAATACCCAGAATCCCATGCAGCCCTAACTCTTCCGCTCAACCAACGCACGGAGAGGGGTGGGGGGGTTGATGTGTGGGGGGATTTGGTGGTAGCGGGGGTGTATAATGTAGACCGGAAGAGTTAGGGCTGCATGGGATTCTGGGTATTGGTTGTGTTGTGTTTATGTTGTGTTGCGGTGGGATGTTCTCCAGAAATGTGTTTTTCATTCTTTTTTGGTGTGGGTTCACAGTGTGGCACATATTTGTAACGTAACAATGTTAAAGTTGTTTGATACGGCTACCGTCAGTGTAAGCTGTGTGGCTGATGACTAAGTATGCTTTGCTGTCTCCTATGTGTGCAAGAAAAAACAAAACATACAACATGTGGCCGGGATGGCACGCTGTTTGAAAACGCTATAGAGGACAATTACTGCAGTGCAATTAGGGCACTCCCTTTATTTAGTAATTAGAGTGTAAATAGGGTTATATTTTCCCTGGGAGGTATCTATGAGAGACACTGAGATCCATAAGTCTCCTGGGAAAATCGGGGGGGTCGGCAAGTATGTAGCTGAGCCGCATCAGAGTGGTCAAAGAGCCGCATGCGGCTCCGGAGCCGCGGGTTGCCGACCCCTGAGCTAGGCAACATAAGAACTGCATTACCCAGCATGCCACAGTAGCAAAGAGCATGCGCAGTAGCCCGGTTTAGGTTGTTGAATGTGGCCATGCCGGCAGCTTGATGTTATCTATGAGCACGCTGTGGAGTAAACTTTAAGAACTCAGCCAACACGCCTCGTCTGCATCTTTTATGATTAGACAAGACAGCACATATTTGCAAGGGCATTTTCAAGAAGGATATTTAAAGAGAAACTACATCTTGTGAGACAATGTCGGCCAACCCCGGAAGCTAGCGCAGCTGTTCTGGCGATGAAATGTGAGTTCAGATATTTTATTTCTTTATTTTTTTACGTTTAATATGTTTTTTGCCATTTTAATTTTGACAGTACCACATAAGATATGTTTTAATGGCTGATACGGTTTATTGATTTTTAAATGCGCCAGAAAATAACCCGTTTTGTACAATGCCCAGTAGTGCGTAAATGTGTTTCTGTATAGTATTTCTCCAGCAAAGGTCATGTGGGGACATAAATGATGGTATTTTGAGAGGTAATCATTGAAGTCGGACATCACTGAAGGCCTAGGTGGGAAATGCACAGCCCGCCACTGATGCTACTGATATGCAAATAAACACAGTCGAAAGAATAAAACACACCGTGATCTTTCCTCAACATGTCCAACGGAGCTGAAAACAATAACAACTTCTTTTTTTTTAATACATAATGGATTTGATTTGTGGACGGCATGCAGGGAACATTCTGGGAGTTATGACTCAGCGCCTTGCATGGTGTTTTTTAACAACTGGCAAAGTTCTCAATAAAGACCGAGCCTGACTCATTCTCATTCATTCTCTCTCAAGTCTTAGCACAATTGCCAGGGAAGACGTCGCACAAGAGGAGACCGGCCTGGTTTGATCGATGTGGTCTTGGCACAGGTGGATCGTGCGGCCCAGAAGGGGCTTTTGTGCATACGTGCAGGGCTGCATGTTGCCCGGGCCTTGTGTTCACCAGATGTGCGTGATGCTGCGAGTTTGTGGAGTAAATCTGCTATGCAGCCGGGTTTGTGGTCATGTTGAACCACGAGCCTTTCAGTTGTGGTTTTGAGCTGCAGTTCTTTGTCTTTCCTTTCACTGTTTCCTTACACATCTTCAAAAGTCATAAAGATGACAAAATACAGTTGCATAACTTGATTGAGGTTGAGGGCCAATAAAGGTGGTCAGAGGCACCACAGTTAGTGGTCAGTATGTTGTCATTTTCCAACCCAATTGACTTCCTGTGATGTCTTTACATTCACAGAACATCTGTGCTTGAACTGGTGTAAGGTTTTATGAGTAGCATGTAAAAAAGCTTCGCCCGAGCCACTGTACGGCCTTTTTCTTTCCTGCTGCTAAAGCATTGTGTGATTTTTGTCGTGTAACTTCGTCATCTACCTTCACGGCTTCTTCTTTTTGTGTCTCCCAGAAGGCGTCCCTCAAGCCTTCAGTATATCCCTCTCGCAGGTCATCGCCAACGACAGGACACACAGGCAGCGCCAGGACGGCTTTCGCCAGGATCCGCCACAGCGAGAGGAGCACAAGGACTCGTCCGACCTCGTCTCCTCCATTCTGCAGGTCAATAAGCACGAGCATCTCATTTTGAAATCCGCAGTCTCTGGTCATTAAACATACTGAACTATTGCATCGCCAACAGTTTGCCACGAAGCGGCCGTCTACTAAGGAGCTCTCGAGCAGCAACTCTTCATTGAGCTCCACATCAGAGACAGCCAATGAGTCGACGTCGCCCAACACACCTGAGGCTGCACCGCGAGTGCGCAGACGGGTGAGAGAGTCGGGTGTGTTTTCTGTCCGTTTAGATCAGGGGTATCCAAACTTTTTCACTGAGGGCCTCACACTGAAAAATGAAAGCATGCGGGGGCCATTTTGATGATTTTGATTTTCAAAACCATTACAGCTCCCTTCCATTTTGGTGGTCATTTAAGTGTTTAAAATAAGTCAATTTTTTTTTCCAACACCTAAATATCTATTGATTAATTTCAAATCTGTTGCCATAGTTTTTTATTTTTTGAATAGGTTTTATGCCCCTTTTTTTTTTAATCAACAAAACCCGTTTTATTTTGGCAAAAACACAAAGTATGCAATATTTTCCCAAAACATTTTTCAAAATGGAATATTTGATGTGAATCAATTAGAGCTTTAAATAGGTGAATAATTCATAACAAAACTGCTTTTGATTGAGTATTTTTTAAATAGTCAGACTAAAAGGTTTCAGCGATCCAAAAAGCCCTGCTCATAAAAGTATTCAACATAAGTCGTATATTAATATATATTATTTTTTACTTTAAACGCATAAATCTCTGGATCCACTTCAGATCTGTTGATTATAAATTTGTATTATTTCTTTTGGTTGGTGAACTGGGGTGTGTGACTAACAAGCAAAGCCTTTCATGCGTCTTAGCTGTAATTTGTAGGCCGTTTAGGGCTGCTACTGACTAGGCTAGTTAGCTCAATACGGCTAACGCTAGCGGCATCTGAAGTTACGGAGTTGCTCTAACTGGCGGACCCATCCCTCTAGCAGAGACAACCTCTTCATGAGAAGGGCGCAAGAAGAACACAAAGCTATACTTAGGTTTTTTCTTCACCAAGTCGATTAATTTGTCTTCGGAGTGAGGGTTTCAGACCAGGGCTAGCTTAGCTCCACTAACTTAGCAGCTAGCCAGCAGTGAAAAAAAGAGAGCAAGTGCTTTGTAAACTCGGCAAACCTACAAAATGTGTTGAAGAAGGCTGTAAAATATTTAGAAGCACACAAAATAGAAAGCTAGGACTTAGCTTTGATGACAAGGAGCACAGCCAAACCAACATCAGCGTGAACTGTTTGTTTACTTTGTCGGATAAAACTGTTTGTTACTAAACAAAAATGACAAAATATCAAACCGTTGCTGTCCAAATTCCCTGCCCGCCCCATTCTGTGACGTGGGAGCAAAATCCACCATTCACGTCACTTCTGCTTTGGGGATCATTTTATTGTATTCTTTTGAAAAGAATAGGGTAAAAAACAAGGATTTTAGTGTATAATGCAATTTCGGGAATAACGGAGTCAGTATTTTATGGACCACCACAACCGCATTATATCGAACTTTGAGTGTATTAGCGTCAGTATTGGGTCACACTTTGGACACCCCTGGTTTAGATCAACCTTCTCGAATATAAAATGCTTGTTTCGGCTTCAGGGTGGGATGTCAGTGGATTCAATCACTGACCTGGACGACAACCAGTCTCGCCTGCTGGAGGCGCTGCAGCTCTCCCTGCCTGCCGAGACACCAAATAAGAAGGAGAAACAAAGGGACAAACGGTTGAGCCTCAACCCGATATACCGGCAGGTGCCCCGTGTGGTCGACAGTTGCTGCCAACACATTGAGAAATACGGTAGGCTGTTATGTCATAGACCGAGGCTTCATTTCCGCAGTAACCTTAATTAAGCTACATTTATAATGACTGCTTTTTTGTTTCCCCTTTTGAACCCTCAGGTTTGCAGACTGTCGGAATTTTCAGAGTTGGAAGCTCCAAGAAGAGAGTTCGGCAGGTTAGTGTTGCCTAATGCATGATATATTTCGTCTCTACCATCTTGAAGTGAGTTACCTCAACTTACAAGCTCAATTGGTCCCATGACAGTGTTCAGAACTGAAACCACTGGTTTATCAATGTCTTATATTTCTGTTTAAAAAGGCATGTTACATGTTAGGCATGGAATACATTGACTTCAATGGGCGACTGTTTTGCATTCCGAGCTACTACTGTATTTCTATGCAGCTTTCCCTAATATTCTGGATAGTAGTATCATTTTTCAAACAAATATTTACACACTTCATTAAAAACAGAAATCCATCATATCTTTGACTTTTTGTTTCTGCTTCAGTTACGTGAGGAGTTTGACCGCGGCTTTGATGTCCAATTAGATGAGGAGCACAGCGTTCATGACGTGGCCGCCTTGCTGAAAGAGTTCCTCAGGGACATGCCCGACCCGCTCCTCACCAAAGAGCTCTACACCGCCTTCATAAACACAACATGTACGCTTGGAAGTGAATGTCATTCCAGGACACCTACGCTTGGCATCTGATTTGGTTGCTGTTGTTGCAGTGTTGGATCCAGAGGAGCAGCACAATGTCACCCAGCTTCTGGTCTACCTGCTCCCAGCATGCAACAGTGATACTCTCCATCGTCTCCTGGAGTTCCTGTCCACCGTGGCAGACCACGCCCACGACCGACTGGACAAGGATGGACAAGAGGTGAACTCTCACTACTGTGGCCTGTCTTTGATTTTATAGTCAAATCTGATTTGTTAGATTTTGTCCATAGTGGACAATTAGTCAAATCTGTGGCGTAATAAACACATGGTTATAATACTGTATGTAGTACCGTATACTGACTGGTCACCAAGTGTGACGTCACATGTATGTAGCTCTAGCACCTATACGGTAAATCTTCCAAAGTTAATTACAAATAATTAAAAATACTTTTCGAATACAGTCTTTCATTAAAGTGAACAAAGCAATATCTTATTTCAGACTTTTTGCACCTCAAAAAAGGCTAAAATACTTGAATAAACAAAAGGTTAGATTTTTATTTTGTCTTATATAACAAAGATACAAATCAACACTCGGAAATTGCTTTTTGTAGACGAGACCGTTGACTAGTTTGAAGGAAAACAAAGAGTGTGGTGTCGTATCTTGCGTTTGTATACGAAAACATATTTATCCATGATCATCTGGTCTTTCTGACGTTGGATATAACAACACAATGTTTTTTGTTTTTTTTCCCTCCAAGCCAGTTTGAGGTTTCGTGTTTAATTAATAACCGTAATATAATAATGTATGTTTTAGGTCGTTTTTTTTCGGCTTTAAGATGGTCTGTAAAACAATCTATGCAAAATTGTACTTAAAAGAACCACCTTTACATGTTATGCAGAAGGAAACAAATCAAAACAAGACCGCTTTAAAATGATGTTCAAATAAACCAATCATTGTTTTGTTTTTCCAATTCCCATTCATGAAAAGAAAATTCAACGACCAAAACATACACTGAGTAAAATGGATACTTTAGTGATGGCTAGAGTCGAGAAGACATCAAACTTGACTAAATAGAGGAAGTAGAAGTAACAAAGTTAATGTGGGTTTAATGTCCGACATTCGACTCCAAGGTTGATAGTTTGATCGGACTCGTCCAAATCGAATCGGCGAAACTTTGACTATTTGAAGACAGCCCTCCCAAGCTGCCGCTCCATCAGAGAAAGTTATGTTTTATGCCTTTTTGAGGCACAAAGTGGATTTCCATGTCTTATTTAGGTTGGAAAGGAAAAAGGGAACAATGAGTCTTGGAACTTGGCGTGGTTATTGTGCCATAGGACAATCAATCATCTAAACCAGCTCGTTCTGTCATAGCATGCTACAAAACTCAAGCCAGACAGTCCCAACTATGTTTTTCTTCCTCATTGCAGATCACAGGGAACAAAATGACCTCCTTGAACCTCGCCACCATCTTTGGTCCCAACCTCCTCCATAAACTCAAATCCTCTGACAAGGAGTTCAGTGTCCAAAGCTCTGCGAGAGCAGAGGAAAGCACGGCCGTCATCGCCGCGCTCCAGAGGATGATCGCCAGCTACCAGACACTCTTCATGGTCAGTCAGCTCTCATCCTGACTTTTGATGTCAGCTGATGCACTTTCACATTTTTGTGTAGACAGAAACAGACGTGTCTTGTCAGTGAGTCATCGGTGCCAGTTCTTTGGCAAAAACATCGAGAAACCTTCACCCCCGTCCCAGACAATTGAACGCCTTCTTTCCAAAATAAAATTCAGGCATGAAAGATTTTGTGTGGAGTCAGGAGAGGTCACAATTCTGCACGGATTAACTTCTTCTTCTTCGCTTGCTTTGTTCCCGTCTCTTCTCGGGATTCTCCAACGGTGCAGACAGGCAGCTCGGGTCATTTTAGGTCCAAAACTTTAAACTGTAATGTTTTGTAATCTGCCACTGCCACTCCCCTCAGGCTTACATTCCTACAGTAAGCCAATTAATCACACCAGACTTCTTCGTGTCTTGGTAAAAGTTAGGGTTTATTGTTTATTTGAAAAATGGGAGATGACATCTGTAAGTCTGAATTTATTACAGATCTGGCAACAAAGCAGGAAATGAAGACCAATGTTGACATGCCTCAATTGGCGCCTTGAGCAGGGTGATTCACTTCATTCAATTAATTAATCCAAATTGCTTTTTGTTTAGGTCCCGGCTGACTTGCAAAATGAAGTGTTGATGAGTCTCCTGGAGACAGATCCCGACGTGGTGGACTACCTCCTGAGGCGAAAAGCATCCCAGTGAGTTATAGACAGAACACAAGATTCTTTCATCCTCCCGTCTGAAGCTCTCTTTCTTAACCAAGTTTTGGTTTTCCTTGCAGGAGTCCTGATCTACACCAGTCCGAGGATCCCTTCACTCTGAGCGAGCAGCACTCCTCCAGCGATTCCAACAAAGTGTCTAGCGGGGAGGTGTCCCCCTATGACAACAACTCCCCCATCCTGAGCGAACGAAGAGGGGAGGCAGGAAAGCCGGGAGGCGCCCTGTCAGGGCAGGTGGTGGGTTGGGGTAGGGAGTCTGGAGGCTACAGCTGGGCTGCACCAGGTGAGCGGAAAATTGACACCAAAGTAGGGTTGTCAAAAGTATCGATACTTACAAACATGCGAAAAGTACATCGATAACAGCTTTTTTCAGTATTGTTAGTACCGAGACTATACAACACTTTTTCCCCGTCAAGCCGCATCAATTCTCAGCGTCGAAAAAGAACACCTGCCGTCTTTAAAAAAATATGCTTACTGTATTTTTCGGACTATAAGGCGCACTTTAAATCCTTTCATTTTCTCAAAAATCGACAGCGAGGCTTATAACCCGGTGCGCCTAATGTACGGAATAATTCTGGCTGTGCTTACCGACCTTGAAGCTGTTTTATTTGGTACATGGTGTAATGATAAGTGTGACCAGTAGATGGCAGTCACACGTAAGAGATGCGTGTAGATGGCAAGATGATGCCAGTAAACAACACCAAAATGTAAATGTTCCATGGAGAATATAGAATAATACACACAGCGCTCAAAAATCTGTCAAAATGTTTTAGTACGACTTTGGTAAGCTATGAAGCCGCACCACTTGATGGATTGTCGGAGCATTACGGCTACCCCAGTCAGACTGCTGTGCTTCAACATAAAGTACTATTGTGATGTGTGTTTAAGGACCGCAAAATGGCACCTATCAGCAGACACATTATCTGGCGTTTTGTTTCGCAATATTATACAAAACCAACTTTCCTTACCTTCTGGTACCTGCTGATGTGTATTTGGGATCTGCATAAATAATGAAAATTTGCACTCGTTCGCCATTGTAGTCCATGAAAACGCCAGTCGATAAGCTTCTTCTTTGTCTCTATCTTCTTGTTATGGGACATTCACCCTCCGCTGTTGCCATTTGTAATATAAAGTAGCGTAAAGTTCTAGCTTATATCTGTCAGTAGACTCGCTATGGAAGCGCTAAAAACTACTGGTGTAGTGGGTTTACATAATTCACCCACAGAACTTGAGTTATTAGAGAATTTTGGTCAGACGTTTTTTCACGGGACACATTTCCAGTGTTGTTATTTTTTCCGGATGAGGAGATGCTGCTCCGTTATTGATTCAAGTAAAGTCTGAATGTCATTAAGACAGTTAGCTCCATCTTTTGACACTTCTTCCACTCCCGTCCTTGCACGCTACACCGCTACAACAAAGATGACGGGGAGAAGACGCTGTCGAAGTGCAGCCACATAAATAAGACCGCCCACAAAACGGCGCATCCTGAAGCAACGGTCAGAAAGGGACTTGAAGATGGTCTGTAGAACATAATTTATGCAACATTTTGACCAAAGAACCACCATTACATGTTATGGAGACCACAAGGAAGGGTTTTAAATGTAGAAAAAAATTATAATATGATCCAATTAATGTGCATTATACTCCGGTGCGCCTTTTGTATGAGAATAGACCTGCTCATTGTCAGTGCGCCTTATAATCCGGTGCGCCCTATGGTCCGAAAAATATGGTACTTGTGAAAACCTGTCACAAATGCGAATTTGGCATGTCCAGTTCGCCTTCCCTCATAAACAAATTATATGCACCATACGCTTCACAACATACCTAATACACACCTCCTTTGCCAGAGAAAGACGTACCAAAAGAGATCCAGTTTGCTAATTCATCGATGTAGGTATTAAAAGTGAAACGAGAGAAGGAAGTGACAAAGTGGAGTGTGTATTTATACGGTCTTGAAATGCTAAATCTTTGCCGTGCGAGTGAGAGCGTAGATCTGCCACCACAAGCCCAGGGAGTGTGCTTTACCACAGCAGAAAACCTACACAAAGTTGCTATCAAACCTTTTATCACTTCTGTAGATGTTAAAAATACACAGCTTGGAGACATTTCCATTGTTTGGCACCTCTATATGTAAACCAGTGGTGTTCAAAATGTGGCCTGGGGCCATTTGTGGAAAGCAGCATTTTTATGGACATGTGGCACATTGTAGAAAATGAACACAAAAAAAAAACAAGAAACATTGACCAAAAAGGCATAACGTAAAGGAAAAAAATTATACTAATAATATATACAGTATATGAATATAAACAAATATTTGATATACTGGGAGGCTATTGTTCTTTTTTTAATGTACAGTTACCTCTTGGCAGCTGATACAGTGATTTAAATTATGTGCAAAAATATGTTGAAGCAAAGTGATCTTAAATACTGGACACTTTGAAACAGTTTTAAATAAAGTAGAGAATTTAAAAGTACTAGGGTTCAGTTTTTTTTTAATCGTAGTATCAAATAAGTGTCAAAACCCGTTGAAATTAACAGGTATCAGTATCGACTACTGCAATTCTGGTATCGTAACAAGCCTGCACCAAAGTTTAACTTGCTTTCAATGCTGGGGTAGCCATGTCCATCATTGGACCTTGTCTCTTCTTTGCTTCTTTTAGACAGTATATCGGAGGAGCATGCTAACATTTGGGGAACATGGCACACGACTCTGAAACCAACACTCCAAGACCAAACAAACACAGGTGGGCAGGTTTAAACAATAATGGCCTTAAAACCTTGGTGCTTGTACATGCTGTGTGAGTGAAAAACAATCGTTGTAGACACACACCCACAGATAGACAAACAAACCCAAACAGACGAAGCAACGTGTTTGCAATGTGTTTGCAATGTGTTTGCCTTAGTTCTGCTACAGCAATATGATAATATTGGCTCATTAATGGGTAAAAAAGGAGCAGAATGAAAAGAACATTTCCCCTCTGGGGGACAAAAAAAAAGGACTAATTGAAATGAAAGGCATACACTGTTACATCATGCAAAAGAGACAAGCCAGACCAGACTTGTTAAAAAAACATTTGTTTTCTGTGAACCTAGAAACAGTTTGAAGGACCCGTTGTGTCCAGATGACCAAAATTGACCTAACACTTTCTCTTTATGTATTTGTATGCTCCTGAAAATGAATCTGGCAGTCATTTCCCATAATATCAATTAGTTTTTGAATAATCGTTAGATAACTAACTGTATTTGGAACGTCCCCTTTCCAAAGCCAGACTCGCTATGTCTCTCCGTCTTGGTGTGACATCATCTACAGAACTGGAGCTCATTTCCCTGCATAGACAGTGTAGATAAAAAGGCATATAAAATCATACTTGCCAACCCTCCCGGTTTTACCGGGAGACCCCCGGAATTCAGCGCCTCTCCCGATAACCTCCCGGAAGAAATTTTCTCCCGATAAACTCCCGGAATTCAGCCGGAGCTGGAGGCCACGCCCCCTCCAGCTCAATGCGGACCTGAGTGGGGACAGCGGTGACAGTCTGTTTTCACGTCCGCTTTCCCACAATATAAACAGCGTGCCTGCCCAATCACGTTATAACTGTAGAATGATCGAGGGCGAGTTCTTGGTTTCTTATGTGGGTTTATTGTTAGGCAGTTTCATTAAAGTCCTCCCAGCGCGGTAACAACACACAACAACAGCAGTCACGTTTTCGTCTACCGTAAAGCAGTTCGTCTGCCGTAAACAGCAATGTTGTGACACTCTTAAACAGGACAATACTGCCATCTACTGGATAGCCTCCGGAACACTGAAATTCAAGTATTTATTTTATTCATATGTATAATAAAATAAATATATATATATTATATATATATATATATATATACATATATGAAATACTCGAGTTGGTGAATTCTAGCTGTAAATATACTCCTCCCCTCTTAACCACGCCCACCGCCCCCAACAACACCCCCACCCCCCACTCCCCACCTCCCGGAATCGGAGGTCTCAAGGTTGGCCAGTATGTATAAAATATTATCTTCACTTAATTGCATGTTTTTGTCGTCCTAGCCCATGATTACATCAAAACTGATATAGTCAATATTAAGAGCAAAAAATAAATGTGAAATATTTGCAGTTTCCGGACTTTCCTTTTCTTCCATAAACACCACAGCCTGTTTACTCATGCTCTTTTAGCATTTCCTCAAGTTTTTTGAGCAAAACATCAGTTGAAGAGGACGCAAATAGAATACTAGATGCTTATTTCTTTTTTTTTTTCTTGTTTTTGAGCACCGGTTCTGCCCTGCTTTCTCTGTCTTTCTACAGGTTTTAACTCAGTCTCTCTCCCCTCAAGGTTGCTCCTGATTTTTGGGATTGCAGTTGGTTTGAGTCTTTTGGAAAAAAAAATCCCTCCAAACTACTTGCACAAACCTTTTGCGCAAGTCAATTTGACTGGGGAGGTCCATACTTTCCTCATATTGCCATCATTTGGAAATGTATTCAGGCTGACTACTTCTTCAGGTCGTCTTGCTACAACCTGCAACAATGCAACTGGCAGACATTTTTGCTAATTCCTTATATTTTTTTTGGACAGAAATATAACATTATTCTAGATGAAGATGCTACCAAAACACAAACTACACAATACGAAACGGCCTCCATTCTTCTGTAGGTGACGCTGATGCTGGCCCGCCCATGTTTTGGAGCTAAAAGTGGGTGTTCCAAAATGTACTGAAACTTGTTAGAAAACAAGTCTAAAATCTCTATTGTGTCTATTTTGTGGAGAATATTCCCTGTAAACATCCATTTTAAGGTCAAGAACTATGAAATAAGTGCCAAAGTTGTTCGCATTAGAGGGCCCCTTAAAACTAAAAAAGCACTTACAGAGTGCAAATCTCTGCCAGGTCTTATCTCCCAAATCATAAAAAGGTCCTGAATCCAGATGGTTATCCGGAGCAGCCCCAAAATGTAACCACTTTTCCCACTTCTGACTTTTCCTGAATCGAAGACGAAATTCTACTTATGACTTTATAAGCTAGCTTCAGTGTAATGAAATAAATAGAGTCAAGCCTGGTTTCAGTCATCCACTGTCTTTGTCTCTGCGGGTGGAGGCTGGCTAGCATCCACACACACACAAGTTGAAACTCCTAACATAAACGTAGGATAACATTGTAAAATGATCTGGATCAGCCCCAAAATGTCATTACTTTTACTTTATCCTATTTTGTAAGTTTTCGGTAAAGTAGATAAAAATCCGACTATAACTTTTTCAGCTGTGTATATTGAAGTTACACTAACTTTGAACTACATTTATGTGACAATATTTGACTTCACTGACATTGCAGATGTTTTGTTACTAGGATCCCATGGCAACGTGTCAGAAGGAAGCTCCCGCAGCTCACAGGATGGACTTGATGGCGACAGCAGACACCCGCCAATGGCACAAACCACGAGAACAGCGCCTTGCGTTGCCGAGTGCAGGCCCCACCCGCCGGTGACACGCATTTGCAGGAGCCCTCATGTGAACGCAAGGCGGCCGCACCAGGAGCTTACTGCCAACCCTGCATCGGCAATGTTGCACGTGAGCCGAACGGAGCTGGTCCAGTACGGTCATGGGGCTAAAGTCAGGGCGAACGCTAACGAGATCGGCTCTGCCCTTCGTTGCCCTCCCCCTTATAACGCTCATCACCGACTGGCCGCATGTCAGAGTTCACCCCAGTTGGCGGCGCCTCAGCAGCACCCTCTGCAATACAGAAAGCCGAGTGCGGAGCAGAAAAACTCGGAGGGGACGATGATGCCGCACAGCCCCGAGTGGCAGGACTGGCAGAGGGACCGCTGGCAAATCTGGCAGCTGCTATCTTCAGACAACGCGGACACATTGCCCGAAACGCTGGTGTGACATCATCAAGTCCTGCTTCGTGCCAGATTCGATCCACGCGTGACAATCATATTTCCTTCCCGTCCATATCTGGATCTACCAGCATGTTCACGCCATGGCATTGTTGTTTACATGTTCAGCTGCTGCCTTCTATGAACATCCATGAGCCACCACTCACTTTTCTATGTTCGGATATTGTTTCTGCCCCACATGTCGGTTTAGGAAAAATACCCACCGGAAAATACCTCAAAAATCCCCACAACTTTACAGAACATTCTAATTCCGTTCTGCCTTCGGGGCGAACAATAGGAAATATGCCTGTCAAGTTAGTAAAAAGGCAACTGAGGACTACAGTAAGTCCTTGGCTTTAGTCGCTGCTAAATGCAGACTTTTGGTACGCACCACTAAAGGAGTGCAGCTCTTCAAACTGATCAAATATTTTATCAGCCAGATCTACCTAAAGTCTGTCGTCCTTCAAGCTTTTAATGTAAATGTTAGTCTTTGTAAGACTCAGTGTTGAATGTAATCGTAATATAAAAGCACTCAGCTGTAAGTATGACACCCGCTGCACTATAAGACGTGCCAAATATGTGTTGTTGTTTTTTAAACTTCAGGATCGTCTTTGGTTTCATGTGGTGTATTTGTTGAGAGAAAGGGTCACATTTAGGCCAAGAATGTTTGCATAGCATTTCAGAAAGTATCCATTTTCAGCTCCTGGCGTACGTTAGTAAAAATACACTCTGTGATAAAAGAAAAACAATGGTTATATTGTTTAATACTGACATTTTAAAAAGTATTTGTTAAAACCAGGCAGACCCTAATTTGAAAAACATAACTACTAAACTTTGTGTTTCACCTAATATTTTTTCTGTAAGAAATTAGCAATTATATCCACAGCTAAAACATATGCAGCGTCTTTCCTCCATAACCCTTTACAAATACTGTATATCAAAAATGATATGAAATTGTACTATAGGATGGTAAACTCTTATTTATTCGGTTTAATAGTTAATTGTTTTTCAACCACTGTAGTGTGCCGTGACATATTGTCTGGTGTGCCGTGGGAAATTATGCAAATTCACCTAATTGGTCTGGACCGCTTTTCATCAGTAATGATGGCAACATCAGGTCTTCTAAGCATTGTAAATTTGTTTTTTTTCGCAAACCAATGATTATAATCCGTAAATATTGTGCCGTTGTTGAGTGCCTGTGCTGTCTAGAGATCGGCAGAGTAACCATGTTATTAGTAATTAGTGATGCATGGATGGTTATAGTTTAAATTCATATCGAACAATTGAGTCAGGTATTTGATGAGAACGACTTTATATTGTCAATTCTAGCTACTGAGTTTCATTTTTAACATTGTCTGCTGGTGGTGTGCCTTGGGATTTTTTCAATGAAAAAATATACCTTGGCTCAAAAAAGGTTGAAAAACACGATAATACTTAACTGACAAGGTTTAGTTAAAAAGGTGTTTCAGCATGAAATGAAACATATGACTTAAACAGCACTTCTATTTGAAAACCAAAACAGCCAACCCTTCTCCAAAGATTTAGTCAGGTGGATATTTGCTGGCAAATATTAACACATTTTTAAATGATGGCGTATTTTTTATTTTTTTGAAGGACTAATGTACAAGAAAGACAACCAAGCATTGTGGTTAGGATCTGGCGCCACCCACTGCCAGATTATTTTGCTGCTGCCTTCTTTTAAAAAAACAAACAGGTAGCACTCCCGAGATGTACATGTAAGTGAGAATAACTGTAATATTTGTCCCTTACCAGTCCAGAAGGCTGTTAATTGACGGCTGGTTACAGTTGAGTTGTTAGGATAAATGTATTTGTTGCATTCCTTGTAAAAAACGCCACCAAAGCAGGACGGGCTTGACTCCTTCTTGTTCAAGCTCAACAACAACTCGTTCTCCTAACGCTCTCTTTTAACTACAGTCCGTCCCCTATTAGGGTATAGGGAAACATGAGCACATACGGAACTCAAATGTAGGGAATAATGTGTAGGACTATAAACAAAATACTAAACATAACAAACGTGCCACTTCAAAACAATAATCACTGAATAACACTTAAATAAGAATACCAGACCACATTAAAGGTTTCAGGAGGAAATAAGCGTGCTGTAGCTTTTAGTTATATCTCCGCACAAACCAATCAAGGTTTATATTTTGTGAAATGTTCCGCAAATATGCTTTGCTTCTCTCAGTATTATGATATACAGAATGTATGTTTTTGTTGAAAATTAAAAAAAAAAAAAAAGAAAATGTATATAGATGTGTGTATACAATTGGTCAGAGTGTTTTCTCACCAGCTTTAAATCCTATCGTGCCAATTCTTTTTTTATTTTTTACATCAGTGGGTGGTCCAATTTGTCATGCAATGTTTTGCTATTTGCTTTTTTTTGTATCATGTCATCCGTATGCTACAGTGGAATAAATATGATTTATAGTGTACACTGTTGTTGAGCTATCTGTTTTTCGTTTGGGAAGTGTAACAGGCCCGTAAACAGATTATGTGTGTGTAGTTCTGTCGCGACCAAAGAAATGATGAAGCAGATCGCAGCATCAGTTGTCTTCTCTCACTGCAGTCTGACTGACTTTATTGTCAAAATGTTTCTTGCTTTGTTTGTTTTACA
Source organism: Entelurus aequoreus (assembly GCF_033978785.1). NCBI lineage: Eukaryota > Metazoa > Chordata > Actinopteri > Syngnathiformes > Syngnathidae > Entelurus > Entelurus aequoreus. The sequence goes on along the minus strand of NC_084731.1, from coordinate 84,511,773 downwards.
TTCACTCATTTTGACATTCTAAATCAGGTCATAGCCCACATAAATCAAATCACCAACTCAACATTCACCTTTAAGTCCATACATCTGATATCCATATGCAATAATATTAGCCTAAATGACTACTTTAATGTTCAACCTTAACGCTAGAAGTAAATACAGTGTTGGCGTTAACGCACTTTTTGTGTCTTTTTACGCATTGAAATCAGAAAGGACGCGCAATTCCAGAAGCCCGGGCGTCCCCCGGATGCGGATTATTAATATTTTTTTACTGCCCGGTTTGCTTGTTTTTTAAAATTTCATCGATTATCGCTTTCCGCCGGTGTTTTGTTTATATTCGCCGGATCAAATATCCGTCCACGTTTATTGCGTTTTTATTGGTCGTAAATTTTGATCTGAAAGTTTTATCAATCACAAATATGCACTATGACAACTTTACCGCGAGGGGCTGTCAAAAGAAAGTCAACACTAAGGTGAAATGTAATTTAGAAAAAGATGCAATGTTGACTAATAATACAAAGCTGTTTTTTCTTTAAAACTGTCATTGCTCAAAACATAATATTGAATGAAAATAAAACATTTTTTTAATGAATTATTGACCTATCCAAGGCTCCGATTACTTCACATCAAATATTCCACTTTGAAAAATATTTTTAGTGGAAGATTTTGCATATTTTGTGTGTTTGCCATTAATAAAAACAGTTTTCTTTGACAAAAAGGGCAGAAAACAAACTAACAAACAAACGTAGAATTGACAGATAGATCTGACTTTGATGTAGACTGTAGAGATTTAAGCGTTAAATAAATAATGCATGTATACCCTTGCACACCATTATCATCATTTCATGACCGAAGCAAAAAACATTTTACACTGAAATAAATACACCTACAACTTATTAAATACAAATATAGAAAAAATACCGGCAGCGGTAAAGTTTAGATCCATGAAGGAATTAAGAAACTGAATAAACTTACAAATGCATAAAAATGTGTTTTCTTTTGTATTATTTTTTTTTAAATGAATTATGTAATGTTTATGACAACCTTTTTCCAAAACACAATATAGAATGTGAGATATAACAGGATTATGCATACATTTATCATCTGTTTTCAAAACGGTTACAAAAAAGTGGGACCCCAAAAATGTACTGTGGGACCCCATTTTTATGACTTGATGGGGTCCCTCGGACCCCATTTTGAAAATTCCTAGCACCGACACTGAAATATACTTTTATCTTAACTAGAGATGTCCGATAATATCAGCCGGCCGATATTATCGACCGATAAATGGTTTAAAATGTAATATCGGAAATTATCGGTATCTAAAAGTAAAATTAATTACTTTTTAAAACGCCGCTGTACGGAGCGGTACATATCCGGTAAAACACGGACGTAGGGAGGAGTAGAGCAGTTGCATCTTCCAGTCAGCAGCCCCTCCCCTCTCCTCTCTCACACACAACACAGGAGTTGACGACTGCAGCATGAGAGGTTTACTGGCGACGCTTGATGGCCTCATCAAACCGCTGCGAGCGTAGCATAACAACAAGAGTGTGTTGTTGCCGGTGCTGTAGCCGTGGCTAACAAGCGAGATCGCTCGGTGACTGACTAACGACACCATGTCTATGGTTTGGGATTATTTGAAAGTGTGTCTGACAGATAAAAAACTGGCAATTTGCAATGACTGCAAAAAGTTGGTTATGCGAGGAGGAACCAAGACGTCTTCCTTTAATACAAGCAATTTGATCTCCCACCTCTTCAAGAATCATAAAGAGATACAAGATGCATACAAGCGGAAGATGGATGAAAAGCAAACACAGAAAGCAGCTTGCAGTGAACAGAGGTGCCCTGTCTCAACGCAGCATTTCAGAAGCTCTGGCTGACTGGTAGGCCACTTTAAGCACTCACCACCAGCTTGCAGCACATTTGTGTTACTCATACAAATACGTTAGAGCAGTGTTCCTTAACCTTTTTGTAACTGCGGACCGGTCAACGCTTGAAAATGTGTCCAACGGACCAGGGGCCGTACTTATCAAGCTTCTTAGAATTACTCCTAAGAAGTCTGCTAAGAGTTGACTTAAGAGTAAATAAATTATTCGCTGAAAGCTGCACTTAAAAGTTAGTTATCAAGCGTCTTACTCACACTTTCAGCGAAGTGTAGGACTGAATCTTAAGTGTCACACTCAGAGCTGAATTACGACATTACTATGTGCCGTAAACGGAATTTTAGGTGACGTCATTTCTGTGTCCATAGAAATGACCAATCACGGAAGGGAATCCGTTGTCTAAGAATAAAGAAATATCTTGGAAATATTTAAGTGGACAATGGGAGTGTATATTTTGACAATAAACTACAAAATAATACAAAACAAACTAGTCCCCGCCGGCACTCACGCTACCGCTCCCTCTCTTCTCTCGCCCACACACTCACTGACGTCACTCACCTCAAGGCCACACACATACTGTCATAACATTTTCTTTCCAATTCATTAATTAGGCAACTAATTTGAAACTGGTGTGGGTGGCTCTATATATACTAGCCCACTGCAGACACATGCACAAATCAACAAAGAATCGAAAAGTATTAAATCTGTGACAAAAATAATATCCGCTCTGTCTAAACGATACCGTTTGATCAGCTGCTCGTCATCAAAAAAAAACAAAAAACATTGTTCCGTTCCCTGAACGTTCGCGCACGTCTCTCTCGCCTCAGTGCCATCCCCTGCTGGCAACTCCTAACCACTTAAGACACCTCTGAAGGTCTCTTAAATATCGTGGAGAGTAGGAGTGATTCTTAGACTTAAGAACGTTGATAAAAAGCTTTTATTCTTAAGTTTGAGAGTAGGACTAAATTTCGCAAATTCTCAGGACTTAAGTGTAAAATGGCACTCTAAGAAGCTTGATAAGTACGGCCCCAGGGGCGGGGGGGAATTAAAAAAAAAATATATATATATATTTTATTTTTTTTGTCATTAAAAAATACAATCATGTGTGCTTACGGACTGTATCCCTGCAGACTGTATTGATCTATATTGATTTATAATGTAGGAACCAGAAATATTAATAACAGAAAGAAACAACCCGTTTGTGCGAATGAGTGTGAATGAGTGTAAATGGGGGAGGTTTTTTGGGTTGGTGCACTAATGGTAAATGTATCTTGCGTTTTTTATGTTGATTTAATACAATAAAAAAAATGAAAAAATATTTATTTCTTGTGCGGACCGGTGGTTGGGGACCACTGCGTTAGAGCAGGGCAGATTGAGACCAGTTTATAATTTCCTGTTATACAGTATGCCAGGCAGTCTACTAAAGGAGGACTATGTTATTGTTTACTTTATTACTCTAGTATACTCTGGACTGAAGCTGTGTGCCTTCATTGTTTTTGTAGCTGTTGTTTTGAGGCATGTTTAAAAAAAAAAAAAAAAAAAATGCACTTTGTGAAAGTCAAAGTATAGTATTTCCCATAGTTGTAGTGGGTATTAGGTTTATCTCAGGGAGAGCATGTCCCAAATTCCAAGCTGCTGTTTTGAGGCATGTTAAAAAAAAGAGTGCACTTTGTGACTTCAATAATAAATATGGCAGTGCCATGTTGGCACTTTTTTCCATAACTTGAGTTGAAGTTGTTCTTTTATTTTGGAAAACCTTGTTACTTTGTTTAATGCATCCAGCGGGGCATCACAACAAAATTAGGCATAATAATGTGTTAATTCCACAACTGTATGTATCAGTATCGGTTGATATCGGAATCGGTAATTAAGAGTTGGACAATATCAAAATATCGGATATCGGCAAAAAAGCCGTTATCGGACATCTCTAATCTTAACAGTTACATTTGTGTTTGTCATTTTAGCTAAACTGTTAATGAAGTACATGGTCATTCAATGCAATTGAATAGGAAATCCCAACATGTCAGTGAGCGAGTACTTAAAAATATAAAGATATCATTGAAAACATTTTGACACAACATACTTTTATCATGTACAGGGAGCCATAAGTAAATGAAGTTTGAGCCTCTTAGACTAATCACACTACATTCACTGAGCTTAACCGACAACGTAGCAATTAAGCTAGATCGTGTAGCAGTAGGGATTGTGTCACGTTTAGGGACCTCAAAAGTACACAAATTGAATGTCCTGCTCATCAAACTCTCCACCAATAGCTGCTTGCACTTTATAATGAACACATTAAATCAATGATGTTTAGTTTTGATACGTGACTAACCTGTAAGGAACAAAGAAATGACGAGGCAGATATCAGCACCTGTTGTCTTCCCTCGCTGCAGTCTGACTGACAGCAACCTCATTGAAGACCATTTACCTTTTTTACTAACTCACTGAGGTGGCATTGCCCCCTGGTGGCGAAATGGAGACACAACTCCCCACACGAATGTTCATTAAAATGACATATAGAGGCTTTGCAGCTGACGTCATCAGCCACGTGACATTAGCTTGGCGGCCATCTTGCCGGTCACCAGTTCACTGCCGGTGTTGTGCCTGAAAACGCACCCCTGCCATAGAATGCACCCCCTGACGCGGGAGCACGCTTACGTCACTCGTCTCGAAAAGTATATCTAAACTCGGCTGGAATCACCGTAGTGGCTGAAATCGCCTCTTTTAAATCGCCTCTTTCAGCATAAAAAAAAGTACATAAAGTGAAATAATCCAAGTTTTCTTTACTTTTGGATGGATTAAAAATTGTGAGCCTTTAATGATTTCGCCGTCATTCAAGTGGCTGAAATCGCCTCTTTCAGCATAAAAAAAATACATAAAGTGAAATAATCCACGTATTCTTTACTTGTGGATGGATTAAAAATTGTGAGCCTTTAATGATTTCGCCGTCATTAGATCAGATAAGGCGATAACAATAACCAATTAATATTGGAATATTTGCTGTCCCGAAAATGTAGTATTAATTGTCTACCTTGAAGAAGTGGAGTTAGGGTGGGGGTGCATTTTCAGGCAGGACGTTCAGGCCTGCTGCCTGAGAATGCACCCCCACCCTAACTCCACTTCTGGTGGTCCAATTTTCACATGGTTTTCACTGTACATTGAGGGGGCTATGATGAGTCACCAGGGTGAGTGCCAAAAAATTGTGAGCCTTTAATGATTTCGCCGTCATTAGATCAGATAAGGCGAAAACAATAACCAATTAATATTGGAATATTTGCTGTCCCGAAAATGTAGTATTAATTGTCTACCTTGACAGCTTACTGTAAAGAATATATACACCAAAGTAAACCTCACTATGTACTTTTTTAGAGACATCAAGGAGAACGAATGTTTGCTGCTTCATTCGACGTGTTGTCGTGATCCAATACTCGTATTCTAAAAAATATGACATTTTCTTTAACTTTAAGAAGCTCATGGGTGGATGGATGAATAAATAAATGAATGCAACTGATATCTACGATTGATTTGGTTTTAAGAAGTTTCAAATTGAACATTCACAAAAAACGTTAAGTACCCGAAGTACCAGAGGTGGAGTTATGATGGGGGTGCATTTTCCACAGCTGCCGTAAAATGCACCCCCTATCTATCTCTGGTTAGGAAGGTCATAGAGACTTGACACTCACCCTGGTGACTCATCATAGCCCCCTCAATGTACAGTGAAAACCATGTGAAAATTGGACCACCAGAAGTGGAGTTAGGGTGGGGGTGCATTCTCAGGCAGCAGGCCTGAACGTCCTGCCTGAAAATGCACCCCCACCCTAACTCCACTTCTTCAAGGTAGACAATTAATACTACATTTTCGGGACAGCAAATATTCCAATATTAATTGGTTATTGTTTTCGCCTTATCTGATCTAATGACGGCGAAATCATTAAAGGCTCACAATTTTTAATCCATCCACAAGTAAAGAATACGTGGATTAGTTCACTTTATGTACTCTTTTATGCCGAAAGAGGCGATTTCAGCCACTTGAATGACGGCGAAATCATTAAAGGCTCACAATTTTTAATCCATCCAAAAGTAAAGAAAACTTGGATTATTTCACTTTATGTACTTTTTTTTATGCCGAAAGAGGCGATTTAAAAAAGGCGATTTCAGCCACTTCGGTGATTACAGCCGAGTTTAGATATACTTTTCGAGACGAGTGACGTAAGCGAGTGATGTAAGCGAGTGACGTAAGCGCACTCCCGCGTCAGGGGGTGCATTCAATGGCAGGGGTGCGTTTTCAGGCACAACACCTGTCAACGACTCACACACGCTTTGTTGTTTGATCTGCTGCTATTTGAGCTTGGAAATGCCAGAAACCTGCTGTGCTGTTGGATGTAGCAATAGACGAGGCGATAAACCAAATCTTAGCTTCGGATCGCGGCGATTTGTCGTGAACGATGGAAACCTACGATGTACACAAGGATATGCAATGAACACTTCATAGCAGGTATGTAAACAAACTATTCACCCCTGATTTGTTTCACAAAATGTGAAATAATACAATATGGGATGATACAAATATGATTGTTGAAAATGCTGGGTGCATTTTTAGAAAGGCAGCAAGAGCAGCAAGCCAGGGAATGGAATGATTTCTTCAGTTCACCCCCCCTAGGTACCGTTTTTATTTTTTCATGATGCCTCATCTGATTGGCTTGAAAACTTTATCAATGTAAATGTTGAGCTTCATATTGGAATTGAACAATTAATTATCATGAGTGAATGCATTGGGAAATTTCAAAAAAAAATGATGATGGTCCTTGTGAAACAATTTTTTTCTAATGAAGCATTTTTGAACAAGAGGCTTTTTGTTACTTCATTTGGCACAAGGTAAAATCTACATTGGTAAAGTTTTCAAGCCATTGGCAAAAGGTTAACATTTTTATTGGAAAAGTTTTCAAGCCAATCAGATGAGGCATCATGAAAAAAATAAGAAAAAAATAAAAACGGTAGCAACTTAAACAGGTATCTGAATGATTTCACTCTATTCAGTTTTTTAATATGTCAAGTTATGAAATCCCCATTAACAACGTGCTTAATTATTTATGGCAGTCATTATGAATAATGTGATTGTTTAATTGTTTCAGGTGCAAAAAGCGAAGATCTACTATCCCCAGACTATGTGCCAAGTATATTTGAGCATACCCAGTCACCTCACAAACGAAAACTCAAATGTTCAATGAAGATCTTTGAGAGAAGACAAAATCTCAAGCAGCGTAAGAGAGACCGCGAGAGGGCATTGGCAGCAGCAGCAGCACTTGTCAATATTTCCCAGTCTGTCCCTTGTGAAAATGATCAACTACCCGCTGGTGAAGATGTGGTGCACGCTGAGATTCGAAAAGAAGGCAGCTTAATCCACTAGATGTTGAGGGCACCAGAGAATTAGCTGCTGTCCGTATCCATGTAGAGAGAGTTTTTGGACTCGCAAGACAAAAGTATACCATGATGGAAAATATCATACCCATCTCTTTATTGTCATCTGATGACAGTGGTTTCACAACATTAGATAAAATTGTACAAGTGTCATGCGCACTTACAAATGTATCCGACCCAATTGTACCATTTCAGTAATGATGTTGCATCCATATTTTTTCTGTAATAAATACCAGGAAAGAATCTTACAGAAGCAACTTTTTCTGTTTTACTTCCAACTTCTTACAGTTAGGGCAAAACCATCGTTGTGGGACTTGTTTTATGCCAAGACATTTCATGTGGAATGCTTTGATGCTGCAGTTCTCGGATGAATGTGAACATGTTTCACCCAATCCAGCCATGCAGGTACAGTGGCAGCACAGGATCTGACCATCTTTCGCTATTGCTACCCAAGGTCTGAGGGGAGGATCATTCATCCGTTGAGAGTGTTTTACCTGAAACAGATAATATGACATACCTTATATTATTATCAGTCCCTAATTTGGATATAATATACAAGGCTAGACCTCTTACTGTCCATTTATGCATATTTTACCTGGCATTTGGTAAAATTTCTAATTAATTATTCATTAAATTAGCCTGAAAATTCAAACCTGGTTCATTTTGAGCAAGAAACCAAAATTAATTATCAAGCATGAATTCTAAAAATTATTTTTGTAGAAACTGTTTCATAAGCTCTATACTGAATAGTTGGAAATTATGTAATGTTGTTTTATTGTAGGAATTAATTTCTCAGATTTCAATATGAAGCTCCTGGAAACAGTTTTTTACAAAGCAATTTTTGATAGAATTTTTTTATAATATTGTTTGGTCACATCCTTAAACTGAATACGATAAATTTTCAGGCTAATCTTTTATTACAAAAAGCCTCCTGTTCAAAAATGCTTAATTAAAAAACTGTTTCACAAAGTCTATAGTAGTTTTTTGAAATTATGTAATGCATAGAGAAAAATTGGAAAATTTCAATATGAAGTTTGTGAAACAATTTTTAATTAAAAGCATTTTTGAACAGGACACCTTTTGTAATTAAAAAAAAGCTTAACAATGTGAGTTTTCATTAGAATCACTTCAGTAGTTTTTTCACATTTACACTGTTACTGCCATGCAGATTCGTAAACAGACAGTAGGCTCTTCTGTGTGTGCTTTTTCCTTACCTTGGTCATGAGAAGAAATCGATTCTTGTTTGGAATCTGCCATATCAGCCCATCATGCACAAAACCTGCTGTAAAATACATGTAGGCATCCAGACTATTGTATGCTTTAAGGTCCTTTCCAGTGTACGGAGATGGTGAATCGACAAGGTAATTATAAATGTCTGGATATGAAAGTTCAGGCAGGTCGGCTGTTGCAAAATGCTCAGGTGATTTTAGCATGCTTCTCGGTAAAAGGTACGGATCCTTTGTGCCAACAAGGTTCAACTTCTCTCGGTAACGTTTCTTGGACTCTTCATCCAAATGCACAACTTCATTGGATAGCAAATCAGCCATAATTCGGATGAAGTCGGTGAAAATGTAGCGCAGAAATCAAACTGAATCTGTACGAACACGTAGGAACGAGCTGACCGGTTGATGGCGGCGTAACACAAAGTCACATGATAAAACCACGTGACTGCAAAGCCTCTATTGGCTCTTGCATACAAATATACACGTGATAATAATAGACACTGGAGTTGTCCCGATACCAATATTTTGGTACCGGTACCAAAATTATTTCGATACTTCTAAATAAAGGGGACCACAAAAAATGGCAAAAATTCTTAGAGTACATTAAAGATATCGTTCTTATTGCAAGTTTGTCCTTAAATAAAATAGTGAACATACAAGACAACTTGTCTTTTAGTAGTAAAGTAAACAAACAAAGGCTCCTAATTTAGCTGCTGACATATGCAGTAACATATTGTGTCATTATTTATTCTATTATTTTGTCAACATTATTAAGGACAAGTGGAAGAAAATGAATTATTAATCTACTTTTTCATTTACTGTTAATATCTGCTTACTTTCTCTTTTAACATGTTCTATCTACAAGTATGTTAAAATGTAATAATCATTCATTCTTCTGTTGTTTGGATACTTTACATTAGTTTTGGATGATACCAAAAATTTGGGTATCAATCCGATACCAAGTAGTTACAGGATCATGCATTGGTCATATTCAAAGTCCTCATTTGTCCAGGGACATATTTCCTGAGTTTATAAACATAATATGATTTTTTTTTTTTTTTTAAACGAAAGAAGATGTGATGCCCAACAATATTGACGTAATCATAGTAGTATCAAGTAGATACGCTGTTGTACTTGGTATCATTACAGTGGATGTCAGGTGTAGACATACTTGCCAACCCTCCTGATTTTCCCGGGAGACTCCCGAATTTCAGTGCCCCTCCCGAAAATCTCCCGGGGCAACCATTCTCACGAATTTCTCCCGATTTCTACCTGGACAACAATATTGGGGGCGTGCCTTAAAGGCACTACCTTTAGCGTCCTCTACAACCTGTAGTCACGTCTGCCTTTCCTCCATAAAAACAGCGTGCCGGCACAGTCACATAATATATGCGGCTTCTACACACACATAAATGAATGCAAGTCATACCTGATCAACAGCCATACAGGTCACACTGAGGGTGGCCGTATAAACAACTTTAACACTGTTACAAATATGCGCCACACTGTGAACCCACACCAAACAAGAATGACAAACACATTTCGGGAGAACATCCACACCGTAACACAACATAAACACAACAGAACAAATACCCAGAACCCTTTGCAGCACTAACTCTTCTGGGACGCTACAATATACACCCACGCTACCACCAAACCCCACGTCCCCAACACCGCCCAATGAGGCAAGATCACCCGTACTGTGCTGTAGGTGGTGTTGGAAGCAGATCAGAATCATATCCATATTTAAGTGTTACTTCTTTCTAAAAACTCCTATAGTCATATTTACATCAGCTAATGTCTCGTGTGGTACAAAGTGCTTGGATTCGAGTGTCCTTGGTTAGAGTCAGAGCGCTGTTTATTCTCTTTGTTGAGACTGCCATTACATTCCTAAGATAAGGAGCACAGCTAGACTGGGGAAACAGCAGGCGGGGGACAGAGGGAAGATCACGGGACTTCCGGGGGTTTGAGGGGAGACCGAGCTAGACCGATCTGGACCGGGCTGGGGAACACTGGTGTGCTGGATTGGTCTCAGTTTGTCCTCTAAGCTTGGAGAATAAACCACAAAATACCAACTGCTGCCTGTTGATTGAATATAAACATCAGCTTATATGCCATAAAAAGAATCTGGGAGAGACTAGCAATTTGAATTCCCCATTGGAGGAATGCTGGTCGACGCAACAATTTGGGGGCTCGTCCGGGATGGCACGCTGTTGATTGATGACTTCTTGCAATCTTCTGGACAGACTCAATTGGCCAATTCAAGGTAAGCAGAACCTTTCTTTTTAGATAAAATCTGCGTTTGGAGTCTGTCCTGAAGTCTGTAAATCAAACACTGTTTTGTAATCCCAGGCACAGATTGGTGATTTTGATAGATTTATTGCATTTTTGCCGAGCCTGCCATTGCATTAAAATTGTAAATAAGTGGTCAACTCAGGCCATTGTGTCTCGATTACCGTGACGGGCAGTTTCATTGACGAGTGAACTAATAGTTGGGTGTAGCTTACCCTGGGAATTTGGTCGTCCCTTAATGAGTTCGGTTTGCAAGATCCCAGTGAGATAAGACACTAAAACGTAAGGAAGCGGGTTCAAAGATCCCAGTGAGATAAGACACTGAAACGTAAGGAAGCGGGTTCAAAGATCCCAGTGAGATAAGACACTGAAACGTAAGGAAGCGGGTTGAAAGATCCCAGTGAGATAAGACACTAAAACGTAAAGACATAGACACATGGCCTTGGAGTGTGACAGACAGGAATGTGATGGTGGTCGGGGAAAAATGTGATTAATCATTACTGTGTAATGATCAATTGAATGGACGGTTGTCGACAATGGAACTAGCAGGTAGAGAGAAAAAAAAAGGAGAACGTTCCTTGAAAGGGTTAAGAGGGTGTTTACAATACTCGAAAAGTCGTGAACTCAAACGTCTGGTAAAATAAAATAAAAAATAAATAAAAAAAGTAACTGGAAGTTTTATGGTAAAGTGAAACGCAGAGAGTGTGCTGCTGAGTGGGAGTGTGTGTGAGTGGGAGTGCTTACGCGTGCTCGTGTGTGTGTGTGTGTGTGTGTGTGTGCTGGTGAAAATGGAACACTCAGGGAGAGAATTTAAGAGTTTGGCGTATGATAAAAGTAAACGGGGATTACGTGGAAAAACGAAATGCAGCAAAAGAAACGATGATTAATGACAGAATGAACTGATTGTTTTTTTGTCTGCCGCGCATGCGCAAGACAATTCAAACGACCCGCCCAGACTTTGACTAGGACACCGCCCCCTACTCCAGTGACAAGAGAAGGAGGTATTAACACGCCCCCTCTAAGATTAATCCTGCCTCCGAAAATTAACCCCTTGTACACGTCTGACCATTTTCTCCGGCAGAGATTTTTGACACATGACATTAACACTTTGGACATACTACAATATAAGTCTCTTGCCGATGCATACATGCAAGCCATTGTTGACCTTGCTTTCCCACCTGTACCTCCAGGAGGGAACCTTTGGCCAAACACTTTGGACAAAGTTAACCCTGATATACAAGGTGCCAAAAACAATATATGGCAGGACATTTTATTCAGCCCATGCAAAATAGGGCTAATGACAGAGCAACAAGGAAACGACTACTTAAATTACAGATCGCTGAAGATAAAATGTTAAAAGAACCAAAAGGTCAAAGATCAGCTAGGGTATATTCAGCAGTGGGTGACCTTGCTTTTGAGTTCCAACAGGTGGAGGAAAGAATCCTCAACAGACGTGCAGTTGGACTCGGGTGGTGGACAACACGATGCTTCAAAGCCGGTCTGGGGTAGACACTGTTTCGGCTGTGACCAGCCTGGTCACTGGAGTCGTGACTGTCCGAACATTTCCGAACAGGAAAGGTTCCGTCGTGCCAACAAACGAACACGAAGGCGTGTAAGAGGACGCCCACATCAGGAGCCGCAGCAGGAAGTACCGACAGGACCCCTGCTGGACATGAATGTCAACGGACAATTTTATCAGCCACCCATTCGATTCTGAATGCAGAGGTACCAAAAAAAACTGTGTGCTTCCTCTTTAAAGGTCGAAGGCTTCGCTGGGGTCACAAGAAGGTTACCTGTCACCAAACCACTTCCGGTTCAGATTGCTGGACCTCCTTTACAGACTGTACCCTGACATTCAAATCGCAAAGAAGGAACATTCCTGGTGTTACCTGATGGCTGAACCACCCAGCTGCGACACCACTACCAAGACTCCTCCATGAGCTCACACCACAGCCTGAAACAACAGGAATGGCTGACATCCAACTGCTCTAACAGTGAAAACCCTGACTGACTGAGATGCTTCCGTGTGTTCTGCCACCCGACTCACCATATGTTATGATTATTTATATATGTTGGAACTCAAGGTGTGGCTGCTCATGTTGACCTATCTTTGCAACAGCTAGCATGGTATAAGATGGACACAATAGTGTCCCACATTGTTCCCTTGCTCTCTGTCTCGCCTACAAAACCAAAGAACTTAGGTCCAATGATAAGACACGGCGTAGCTGCCAAACATTACACCGACACCCAAATACCACATTTTCAATTATTTAGGTTTAGCCCATGGTTATGTTAAACACATAACTATGGGCTGAACTTTAGACACCTGTAGGCTACGAGGAGCTAGCAGCTACACAACAGCTGAGCTAAAACGACACATTACACATCTAAGCATATCAAATAATTATCGTTGCTCATTACATACACATAGTCGTCAAGACAGAAGTCTGATAGAAAGTATTCAGTAACAAACGTGTCTGCATCATTCAACTTTCTACAACATGAGCTTGACTTAATGAATTATTGGGGCCACCAGGTGTGGTAAAATTTCAAAATACTATTGCTAAAGCATCCGCCATAAGGGTAGTATTTTTCTAGTATTGGTGACAATATAAATATAAGCATATTTTGTTACTTTCACCATATTGAATAAGTTACATAAAAGTTAGGGTTCAGATGAGTTTGAGTTAATTGTGATATTGCTAAGGGGTCCCCTACCCTAACACCACCCCCCAGTGGACCATAGAGGCTGAAGAGACAATCATTGACCTCAAACATGACCTGTCCTCCGCTACTTGACTATTAGCTGACCTTTTTCTTAGATGTTTCTGAAAGTGATAGTATGACTAACACAGTCCTTTTTTTCAGAAACAGAAGGGGGTGAGTGAGGGTGGATACAGACTCCTTGGAACAAAATCGACAATCATCCGACTCTGACACATTCCATAGTTTAACGTTTTTACCGTGGGTAAGAACTTATAACTAATTTTAATTTGAAAATAATGATTTTACACATCGATAGTAGTTTAGTAGATCAAATTTAGAATATGGAGGAGGTGAGGGTGAACCATGTATAGTCTTTGATTTCACTGATATGATCAATACGGTACAAGGGAAAAGGTACGTACTGACTTGTGTTGACAATCACAGTGGTTGGCCGGAATCAACAACAACCTCAAAAGAGGATGCAATATCAGTAATTAAATGACTTGTGAATGACCTAGTACCCCGACATGGTTTCCCCAAAAAGATTAGGTCAGACAACGGCAACAATCTAAAAAAAATACTCACTTAGCCTTGGTCGAAAAGGCTTTCGGACTAGAACACAGGTTTGGGGTACCATCCTGAGTCCCAAGGTAAGGTTGAAAGGATGGACCAGAACATTAAAAACTAATTGGCTAAAATCTGTGCACAATTAGCGTTAATGATCATTCGATGGTCTGTGAATAAAACTGTTTTACCGCCCTTTGAGTTTTTCACCCTATGAGCTGCATACAGGTCAGGCATTCACAGGAACAGCAGCCCCCCATGGAAGGAGGACTCAGCGTAAAACCAAAATGGTATTTTACACAAAAAATTGCAGAATTTGTGTGCCAGTTCTTCTGTACAGATTCCCTTCCGCCCGCTGAGAGGGTCAAGATCAAGGTCATCAAACGCAAGTGGACGGAGCCCAGGTGGACTGGTCCCTTCTAGGTCGTAGAACGGACGTCCCACGCCCTTCGACTGGCTGGTGGAGGGGACACCTGGTACCACCTCTCCCTCTGCACCACAGCTGAAGAACCTGACAGATTACCAGCGGATGTCATTGCTGACATCGCCACATCATCTGCCCCGCAGCCCAGGAGACGAGAGAGATTTTCTACCTACATTACTCTTTTCAACTTCTATATTGTATATCCTTGTGTGAGACCAATCCAGTATGCTAAATGTTTCTTAGTTTTTCTTGCTTGTTTTCAGCATAACTGTATGTGTCGTTACATTAAGTGAAAAGTTTGATGTTTATCCCCGTTTTGTTACCTAAATTACTCTGATATTGATAGACGAAAGGCAGGATGTTATACCCGGTAGTGTTCCCTGACGGACTGGTGTTTGGGCGTGTTCTACTGTCTTTGTGTCTCAGTTCATCCTTCCTGATGACAGTGACTGACAAGTGTCTAAGAACATACAGCGGACTTTAAATAGACTGGGTCAAAGGGGATAGCAAGACTTATTTTTGACCTGTTCAGTGTGATTAATTACGGGGGACACAATAGCTATTACCGTGGTAATAACCTCTATATTTGTTACGACTCAACCCTGAACCATTGGTGTCGGATGCAGACAACATACTCTGGTAAGTTGTGCCCATCGTCCCTTTTATGTTGTTTTGGGGCTTGACCTGACTGATACAGACGCTAAAGGAATTATTAAAATTAATATCCTTGAGAGGGCGTTAACTACCTCTACACCCTCTGTAGCACCTAAAGTACCACCCCACCTCGGTGGTGTTTCAAAGGCTCACATCTGTGCGTGCTAATGACATCACCACCGAAGGCCTGGTAACTTTGACCTTTGACCTTAGGAGCGGGTGCAGACAACCTGTGGCTCAGGTGGATGCCAAAACCTGGGTGACTGTGTTGCGTCTTCCGCTGGACGTCCCTTTTCCCACTCTTACCCCGCCCCTTTTAAGTTGATTGACATGTGTACCCTTCTGTTGACAATGCCACCCGACTTCTTCCCTTTGTGGCCCAAAAGCTGAATTACACGCGTTTTCAAATTACAGGACCCTCTTCGTCCCCCAACAAATTGGGTGACATCAACCGTTACTGGTGCACCACACTGATAGATGGCTCTAGGATAGGCCCTTGGGCACGAGCTGACTCATTCTGCTGTTGTGGGAAGCACAGATTGTACATTAGAATCCCGACGTCAGCCGTTGGGCTTTGTGCTATGGTTAGACTGGTGACCCCACTCACCAAATTAACACCCCTTGGAACTCCTGTTTCAGCGGCCTCTCTAACTCCCCGCCGCCGTTGAGACTAACCAACCTGACTCGTGACACAGTTGAGGGACTTGCTGAACAACCTCCCTCGAGACCATCCAGAACCGCACAGCCCCTTGTGCTAAGTGTCACTAAAGGGGGTCTAGCAAAGTGGTAACTTTAAGACTTTAATGTGGGGCGTGCTTTATAAGTTTTGTACAAGTAATAAAGATCTTATTAGAAGATCTTAAAGGGGGACTTGTTGGAAGCAGATCAGAATCATATCCATATTTAAGTGTTACTTCTTTCTAAAAACTCCTATAGTCATATTTACATCAGCTAATGTCTCGTGTGGTACAAAGTGCTTGGATTCGAGTGTCCTTGGTTACAGTCAGAGCGCTGTTTATTGTCTTTGTTGAGACTGCCATTACATTCCTAAGATAAGGAGCACAGCTAGACTGTGGAAACAGCAGGCGGGGGACAGAGGGAAGATCACGGGACTTCCGGGGGTTTGAGGGGAGACCGAGCTAGACCGATCTGGACCGGGCTGGGGAACGCTGGTGAGCTGGATTGGTCTCAGTTTGTCCTCTAAGCTTGGAGAATAAACCACAAAATACCAACTGCTGCCTGTTGATTGAATATAAACATCATCTTATGTGCCATAAAAAGAATCTGGGAGAGACTAGCAATTTGAATTCCCCATTGGAGGAATGCTGGTCGACGCAACAGTGGGTTAGGGTGAGCTTACAAGCGCTCCTTTTAAACAGTTGTAAACGTCCCCTGAGTTCTTTGTACACAAACATGGTGTCGGTCATGTAGGGCGTCTTCGCTGTTTCACAAGAAGTGTGCTATTTGCACCAAATGTTCTGCAAACATTCTACGAGGCGGGACAAAAACATCACCCTTCAACCAATCAAACCTCATCAGCCACCGAAATAACCCCCGCGTCACTACGACAGTGTTTTGAAAACCTTTGTGTACGAGTTGTGCTCTATAAATACATTTGCCTTGCCTTGCTTAATATTTATTATATACATCAAAATATCTATTGAGTCAACTGATGGACCAGGGGTGTCCAAACTACAACCCGCGGGCCAAGTGTGGCCCGCCAGCGTCTTTAATTTGGCACCGCGGCGGGCTTTCATATTAACCTTAAATACCAGGCGGTTTCTGAATGCTACATATTTGCTGCCATCTCGTGGCCAATGTGAGTTAATGACCCTTGAAAGGGCTTTGATGATATAGCACAGCATTCACTTATGTGACATGATCCAAACAACCTTCCCTAGTCATGGTGCAAAGATCCCACATGGTCACTGGACATTGTGGATTTAATGAAAAACGTACAAACACCAAACAAATTGAAAAATTACACCCATTTAAATCCACTAAAGTGCATGATGGGAAACATGTAAAACACTCTCGCCACACTTATCCATGTTTGGCACATTTTGATTGCTTGATATTTCTGATTGTTTACTCAACTTTAAGAACGTTGTCACTGAAGTACACAAAGTAGGAGTCAACCTTTCACATACTCTTAATATCCATTTGTTTTCTACCGCTTGTCCCTTATGGGATCGCGGGGGGTGGTGGAGCCTATCCTCCCAGCTGCACACGGCCGGAAGGCAGTCACTAGTGCATGATGGGAAAAATCCAGAGGAAAGCATTAAACATATGTCAGTACCAGGATGTGTAAACACAGCTGATATACATGCGGTCCATATACATGTGGTTTCCATTCCGCTGTGTGTGCATTTAGATTTTTGCTAGGTAATACAGATTGGCATGATGGTCCTTGCATCCTTATCTCAATGGATGTTTCCAGATGTCTCAACTGAAACCATCAGAATATATTTGATAGTTTTCTGGAATTTCATTTTTATAAGCCTCCTCAGTGGCCTTGTGGTTAGAGTGTCCGCCCTGAGATCGTTGGTCGTGAGTTCAAACCAAAGACTATAAAAAATGGGACCCATTACCTCCATGCTTGGCACTCAGCATCAAGGGTTGGAATTGGGGGTTACATCACCAAAATGATTCCCGCCAACACTGCTGCTCACTGCTCCCCTCCCCTCCCAGAGGGCGGAACAAGGGGATGGGTAACATGCAGAGGGTAATTTCACCACACCGTGTGTGTGTGTGTGTGTGTGTGTGTGTGTGTGTGTGTGTGTGACTATCAGTGGTACTTTAAATTGAATGTGTGGTATACAATCCATCAAGTGCAATGCAGTGTTTCTCCTTCAAGGGGCGCCTCAGAAGCGCAAAAGAACCAAAGTATTTAAGTCAATGGGAGAATGCTGCACATAGCAGAATAGTGCTCACATTTTTTGTGAAAAAGCCAACACATTTTTGCCATTTTCTGCACATTTGTGTTTCATTGGAGGCCCTTCTCATTAATTATGAAGCGTTGTCCACTATGCACTAACTGAGCCTCTTCGCTTCTCTTTTGTCACGTTGTTCCCATTTCTCCGGAAGCAAGCCCACTCCCATGTGGAATTTGGCAGCTTAACAAAGTCACCTTATTCTAAAATTGTACTGCATTAATGAGATTAAAAATAGAGTGACGCCAAGGCCAAAGAATGCCTATTTGGATCAGTACCAAATTGCATACCTACATAATTGCCCATCTCCTACAGCGGGGGTCAGCAACCCGCGGTTCTCGAGCTGCATGCGGCTCTTTAGTGCCGCCCTAGTGGCTCCTTGGAGCATTTTTAAAAAAGGAATGAAAATGGAAAAAGATGGGGGAACATTTTTTTTTTTGGTTTAGAATGGTATTTGTTTGAGGACAAACATGACACAAACCTTCCCAATTGTTAGGAAGCCCACTGTTCAATATGTTTGTGTGTATGCTTCACTGATGAGAGTATTTCGTGAACATCGTTTTGTCCAACTAATTTCGGCGGTTCTTGAACACACCATAGTGTGGACTGTGACGCAACAGTTTGTTTACATGTAAAATCTTCCACTCCTTTGTCTCATTTTGTCCACCAAACTTGTTATGCTGTGCGTGAATGCACAAACGTGAGCTTTGTTGATGTTATTCACTTGTTGGAGTGCTAATCAGGCATATTTGGTCAGTGCATGACTGCAAGCTAATCTATGCTAACATGCTATTTAGGCTAGCTGGTGTACATATTGTATCATTATGCCTCATTTGTAGGTATATTTGAGCTCATTCAATATCCTTTACTTTAATCCTCTTTGTATATAATTTAGTTTTGCATGTCTTGTGACACATTATCCGTATGTAATATTGGCTGCATTTCTGATAGTTGTTTGTCTGCCATGTTGTTCCAGACCACAGCAAACATTACCTAGCTTGCCAAAGATTGTAATAAATCTATTAAAAGAAGACAGCCTGCCATTTCCTTTAACTTGGACACACACATCTATACCTTTGGCCATTAAAAGCCAGTAATTTCCAGGAGTTATCTCACCTTCTGGGTAGCCTCTGATTTACTAATGTTTTCCAAGGTTGTAAAAATGTGTAGAATAAATATTAAATTTCAACATTTCTGTCAAAGAAGATTTGCTTCAGCCTGCGACACATAGTCATTTTGATAGTAGGCTATTATAACTAATATAGACTTTTACGTCAAGTGTTGCCTTCATTATAAGAGTTATATACGGCTCTTCATTTTTTGCGGCTCCAGACACATTTGTTTTTTGCATTTTTGGTCCAATATGGCTCTTTCAACGTTTTGGGTTGCCGACCCCTGTACTAGATCTTAATTTTTCATCAGAAATCAAATGTTGTCCAAAGAAAAACCTTCCCTTCCCCAAAGGGCATCTCTATCCTCATTCAAAACCGCACTAAAATAACACCTCCAGCAACTACAACCCTAAACTAACACCCTCCCTTCCACATAATACCTCTTCGGATTGTAAATAATCAAATGTAGACACTTTTTCTTACACTTTCTGATCTCTCTCTCTATGTCCACTACTTGCTGTACATATCCTACCAAGTCAGTCCTACACTGTTTCAATGTCCATTTCTCTGATGATGCAATTGTTGATGCTGATTGTTGATGACTGAAGTGTTGATACCAAACCTAACACCCCCCCTCCATATCCCACACCCCGGATTGTAAATAATGTAAATAATGTTAATAAATAAATGTATATACTCTGTTGATTATCTTGTGTGATGACTGTATTATGATATTAGTATATATTTGATAGTATCATGACCCCGACTTAAACAAGTTGAAAAACGTATTCGGGTGTTACCATTTAGTGGTTAATTGTACGGAATATGTACTTCACTGTGCAATCTACTAATAAAAGCTTCAGTCAATCAATCAATCAATTCCAACATGTCAATGCAGTGAAGGAATTGGTAGGAATTTAATGCATTTTGTGTAATCATGCTAACAGCGTGTGATAGAAACACATGAAAAAAGATTTCACCAGCAATGTCATATTCAAGACTTCATTCCCACACATGGAGGAAATAAGGTGCTCATGTGTGTCAAGAAAGCAAAACAAGCAGATTTTAGCATCTTATTGCATCTACAAAAGGCATGTTTGCTTTGCTTGCACACTTAGAGACACATGGTTGCACTCATGATGGAAGGAATGTGCTCACACAAGGACTTCATTAGCTGCTTCACTCGTTGCTTTGTGAATGCGGCCCAAACCTGCACTTTTAAATGTTGGGGAGTCTTACATTAAATGTTGTACTTTGACAGGGACATACTGTATTTCATTGATTTAGATATACTTAACACATAAACAGATCCCAATCGTTTTTAGTTCAAGGAAAAGTCTGTTCTTCCACATGAAAAAATAAATAAATAACGCTATGTTTTGTTTTGCCACCATTGCAGCAGCAGGGTGGGTTACAGAAGGAGTAATAGCAATGACCAGCAGAGGCCACTGTTCATCCTTTTTCTGCTCGCCTTGACTCGCATTCAACATGCCCCTCCCCTCTAACATGCCCACTCATGTCAAATTACTGCCATCAAGTTGGAAGGGAAAACAAATAATTTGAAAGTCAAACCCAGGAAACATTGACATTGAAAAAAACTGAAAAAAAAAGAAGAAAAAATCATTGCAATTGGGTAAAGATGGACATGAAGGGGGACTCTGAAAACTAACATTGAAAACCATAATATAAACAAATATCGAAATACTATCGTTTAGCTATTATGCAAACAGTTTAATGTACACACTATTCTATCTTTCTATTTATACTATATACCCATTAACCCATGCATTTAAAAACCTATTCTAGTTACACCCTTCTCTATAAATGATGTTGTTGTGTTACAGTACTCATTGGGTTAAATATGGTACAATGGGTACTCATTTTGTGACATCTCATGTATGTTGGTAAGACAAAGGTCCTTGAAAAAAAAAAAACATATATATACAGTATATGTATATATATATATATGCTATTTGCACCAAATGTTCAGCAAACATTCTGCGAGGAGTGTATATATATATTAGTGCGTCTGCCTCACAATATGAAGGTCCTGAGTAGTCGTGAGTTCAATCCCGGCCTCGGGATCTTTCTGTGTGGAGTTTGCATGTTCTCCCCGTGACTGCGTGGGTTCCCTCCGGGTACTCTGGCTTCCTCCCACCTCCAAAAACATGCACCTGGGGATAGGTTGATTGGCAACACTAAATTGGCCCTAGTGTGTGAATGTGAGTGTGAATGTTGTCTGTCTATCTGTGTTGGCCCTGTGATGAGATGGCGACTTGTCCAGGGTGTACACCGCCTTCCGCCCGATTGTAGCTGAGATAGGCTCCAGAGCCCCCCGCGACCCCGAAGGGAATAAGCGGTAGAAAAATGGATGGATGGATATATATATATGGTTAGCGCCTTGCATGGCAGCTCCCGCCATCAGTATGTGAATGTGTGTGTGAATGGGTGAATGTGGAAATAGTGTCAAAGCGCTTTGAGTTCCTTAAAAAGGTAGAAAAACGCTATACAAGTATAACCCATTTACCATATATATGTATATATATAGTCAAGGTTTATGTGGTTTATCCGTTCTACAGTGCTCAATACCGGGGTAGAGCGGAATAAACGTTAGGTCAGGAAAAAACATAGGGGTTATTTTCATCCCTACAAGCCTGTTTCGCAGGTTTCCCTGCTCTTCAGGGGATTTTATATATCCCCTGAAATAGCCTCTGTGTTTTTTCCTGACCTAACGTGTATATATATATATATATATATATATATATATATATATATATATATATATATATATATATATATATATATATATATATATATATATATATATATACACACATAGAGAGGGTCACTTTTTTTTAAGACGGTAGGCAAACCACTAGTTAATGCACTAAAAATAACATTGATTATTATTAATTCTAATCCATATACATACCTATATATATATATAGATATATATAGTTTATACACACACACACACACACACACACACACACACACACACACACACACACACACACACACACACACACACACACACACACACACACACACACACACACACACACACACACACACACACACACACACACACACACACACACCAATTCTTATACATTCTGCAGCTCTTAGCATTTAATAATAATAAACTATACATATATAGCACTTCACACAGTGCTATAAGACATTTTTAGAAAACTGAAAAAATAGGAAAATAACTGCTATATTATACAAAGATTAAAAAATGAACATGATTATGGAATCACACCTTTCCTATGCCTTGTGATGGAACCAATAGGCTCTGTTGTTTTTCGGGGCTAGAAGGTGGAAGCTCTCGTCAAAAGATGACTCGACAGTATCTCTGACCAAGTTTGCATGGCAAACATCACAAAAGAGCTTCCGTAGTATCTGCCAAACTACAGACTATGCTATGTAAACCAGAACATTAGCCACCAGTCCAGCAAACAGGGTGGGAAGATAACTGTGGTCACTCACAAAAGCCAAAATGTTGGCGAATGGAGAGATCCCTGACATCTCTACTGCAGTGAGGGACACCGTGTTATCTTGGGCAGCCACACTGCCGGTCTCACTGGGTGAGACACCACAGCGAACCATCAGACGGCGGAAGATGGCGTGGAACTGGCTCGCGGACGGATTGTTGTTCCAGCCAGAAAACAGAGACACAATACAGAATTCCACCCAAGACATAGTGTATAAGGACATCAATTGTTTTCAGGATATATTATAGTTAAAACATCATCAACTCTACCTGACGATCTGATTGAATTACAGTAAATGGGAGCTCCAAGGGATCCTGGATGAATATGCACATCATTTGGAATTTGGAGCATTCCGGGAATAATCGGCATTGGTGCGTCCATATTGATGACAAATCTGACCACGAACAATTACCTGCACCATAAAAAAGTTGCATTACTTTGATCATAGTAAAACAAGAACCTCCAAGAATGCACCATGAACGTTGTTCCCTCAAAGCAGTTCAATCAATTTCAACTAGCACATCCATCTGTAATGTGTAATCTCATGTAATCAACAATTCTTGAGTGCCTATCGCAGGGATGCAAACTCACAGAGAACGAAAACTCTAAACAGCTACCAGGGCAGATGGATAATTAGTTTGCATCCGTGTTTTTAGGAATGGGATCAGTATCTCGTTTAACATGTACAGTGTACTTTTAGGACAATGGAACAATGTATTGGCAGAAAAGACAGAACACATGTGAGGACGTACACTGGATACAAAGATGAATCCAACAGGAACACAACTGCATATTGGAAATCATTTAAGCGGGATCATTATATAAACATAGTTAGCATTCATAACATTGGTGTTGTGTAATACATAACATTTAGATGTCTGCGAACAAGACAACCAAAAAGAGAAACACATTGAAACGAGCATTATTTCAGCAAACATGTAATGAAAAACTCATATTTTGATGCATATTGTTTGATAATAAAGCAAAGCTGCTAAAATTGTGAATACATCCATCCACCCATCCATCCATTTTTTACCGATTGTCCCTTTCCAAGGTACATCAACAGCCAAATTAGCTTGATGATGAACTATTGTACAGTCAGATGTTCAGTTGCTTATATTTCCAGGTGAATGTCTATTAAGATAAGACAGCCTTGATTGGTGAATTGCATGTGAACAGTCCTCTGGTCAATGTTATATCGATAATATTTGTTTTGTACCTACAATTGTGTCGAAATATAAGTTAGTGTTATGTAATATGACTAATAAAGTCTCAGTTCATATCTGCAACATTGGCGCTAAACATTCAGTAGCTTAACTGGCAACAATTTCACTGCTGGGCATAAAAACAGTACAATAATCTTCGATTCACAAAATATTAAATATTAAAATAGTAATGTTCACTCTTACTTGTGAAAAGTAATCCACACTCCGTGCCATGTTTTTCACGGTCCGCCGATATTTAGCACAATGATGTGGTGTTGTGTTCTTCGTTCTGCTGCTCAAATCGGAGTACATGACCAAATTTCCTGCGCCCCAGCACCCAATGCGGCGTCTATTCATATATGAAGTCTATGACCTCTTGTCACTGCATGCTGGGGTCACGCCAATTGCGGCCATGCAAGTTCCTGGCAGTAAAAACCTTAAAGGCCTACTGAAACCCACTACTACCGACCATGCAGTCTGATAGTTTATATATCAATGATGAAATCTTAACATTGCAACACATGCCAATACGGCCAGGTTAACTTATAAAGTGCAATTTTAAATTTCCCGCGAAACTTCCGGTTGAAAACGTCTATGTATGATGACGTATGCGCGTGACGTCAATCGTTGAAACGGAAGTATTCGGCCCCATTGAATCCAATACAAAAAGCTCTGTTTTCATCTCAAAATTCCACAGTATTCTGGACATCTGTGTTGGTGAATCTTTTGCAATTTGTTTAATGAACAATGAAGACTGCAAAGAAGAAAGTTGTAGGTGGGATCGGTGTATTAGCGGCGGACTACAGCAACACAACCAGGAGGACTTTGAGATGGATAGCAGACGCGCTAGCGCTGACCTCACCTTGACTTCCTCCGTCTCCGGGCCGCCGACCGCTTCTATGATCGGGTGAAGTTTTTTGTCGCTCCGTCGATCGCTGGAACGCAGGTGAGCGCGGGTGTTGATGAGCAGATGAGGGCTGGCGTAGGTGGATTGATAATGTTTTTAGCATAGCTCTGTGAGGTCCCGTTGCTAAGTTAGCTTCAATGGCGTCGTTAGCAACAGCATTGTTAAGCTTCGCCAGCCTGGAAAGCATTAACCGTGTAGTTACATGTCCATGGTTTATTAGTATTGTTGATTTTCTGTCTATCCTTCCGGTCAGGGGTTTATTTCTTTTGTTTCTATCTGCATTTAAGCCCGATGCTATCACGTTAGCTCCGTAGCTAAAGAGCTTCGCCGATGTATTGTCGTGGAGATAAAAGTCACTGTGAATGTCCATTTCGTGTTCTCGACTCTCATTTTCAAGAGGATATAGTATCAGAGGTGGTTTAAAATACAAATCCGTGATCCACAATAAAAAAAGGAGAAAGTGTGGAATCCAATGAACCCTTACCTAAGTTACGGTCAGAGCGAAAAAAGATATGTCCTGCACTGCACTCTAGTCCTTCACTCTCACGTACCTCATCCACAAATCTTTCATCCTCGCTCAAATTAATGGGGTAATCGTCGCTTTCTCGGTCCGAATCGCTCTCGCTGCATTTTAAACAATGAGGAAATGTGAAGAGCCTTTCAACCTGTGACGTCACGCTACTTCCGGTACAGGCAAGGCTTTTTTTATCAGCGACCAAAAGTTGTGAACTTTATCGTCGATGTTCTCTACTAAATCCTTACAGCAAAAATATGGCAATATCGCAAAATGATCAAGTATGACACATAGAATGGATCTGCTATCCCCGTTTAAATAAAACAAATCATTTCAGTAGGCCTTTAATAAGGTGTTTGACTTTTCAAAGATGGGTTTAACATACATAGATGATGTAATCGTAAATCAGTTCCGTCCTAATGTATACACTCCAATCAATCGAATCCCACAATATTTACATATTTATGTCTTTGTTTCATCAATATATTTTTCCTCAAGTGTTCGAACCAGATACAGTATGTCTTTTCAAAAATATCCTTAACTCCACCAAATTAAAGGACGTTTTGTTTTTTTTACACAACTTTGCAAGCAAATGTAATTTAAAAGTAGTTAGAATATGAATTTTAATAATTATACACTTAAATATGATTAAAAAGCTCCTAAATTTCCCTGTACTTCATAGTGTAAAGTAGAGATTAGCTGATTCCTGTAAGATTGTCATCGGTCGATAGTAATAGTAATAAGGAATTATTAGAATAATGAATTCATCAATCATAGTAATTAATAATGATTAATAATAATTAAAAATGATAATTATAATTATTAATAATCAATATTATTTTTAGTGCATTAACTCGTGGTACGTCCCCTCTGTTTTGAACTATATTCACAAGTTCTTGAACCCACCACAGTTATGTGCTATACAATGCAAAAAGTGAAAATTAAAAATAACTTTTTATATTTTTCCCTTTTTTTCCCCATCCCCTCATTCTGGTTCCCAAATGTGTGTGAATGCATAAAGGTGAGCTTTAAGGACGTTATGACGTCTGTGTTGAGTCAACAGTGACGAATTAACCAAACAATGTAAGCAGTGGTTCTTATTATTGTTTCAGTTCTAAAAATAAAAGGAAAATCAAAACAATTTCTGTTCCCTCCAATGACTGGCAAGACCATTCCCGGATGCTAATGTCATTCTTTTTGACCCCTCTTCTTTATTGCCTTGGTCTAATGTTGTCATCCTGGAAAGAAGAAGCATCCCAGATCCATTGTCTTTTTTCAGGCTGAGGCCAGGAGGTTGTCATTAAAGCTTGTACAACACATGGCCCCA
The DNA here is from genome assembly GCF_033978785.1 of Entelurus aequoreus. NCBI lineage: Eukaryota > Metazoa > Chordata > Actinopteri > Syngnathiformes > Syngnathidae > Entelurus > Entelurus aequoreus. The sequence goes on along the minus strand of NC_084731.1, from coordinate 84,485,114 downwards.
TTCATCAGCCCCTCAATAGGGTACTCTAAACTGAGAAATAGCCTGAAAGACGAATGTTTCTACCCCTTTGACCGTGGTGATAATGAAACCTTTCCATTATATGAGGGGGAAATAACTGAAAATCCAAACAAGGATAGACGAACACTTGAGGAATAGATTGACAGGAAACATACAGTGTTGTCGTGGTATACAAGATTCATTGGTTCTATGACACAGCTCGTACCTTAAAAAACTTGTACTGCAAAACAGCCACGCCCACTGACATGACTTGATATGAATTTAAACTCTGCTTGGTCCCACCAAAAACGGCATAATTTTAACATGTAACATGCCTTTTTAAAAAGAAAAAATAACTTTTAGATTGGAAATATTATATAAAAATAATACAATAGAACAGTGGTTTTTAACCTTGTTGGAGGTACCAAACCCCACCAGTTTCATATGCGCATTCACCGAACCCTTCTTTAGTGAAAAATAAAATGTTTTTTTTTCAAATTCAAGGAAAAGTTATATGTTTTTGGTAACACTTTAGTATGGGGAACATATTCTAAGTAACAAAGACTTAATTTAGAGTTATTTGGTTAGGGTTAGGGTTAGAGCAGGGGTGTCCAAAGTGTGGCCCGGGGGCCATTTGCGTCCCGCAGCTAATTGTTAACCGGCCCACCACACATTCTGGCAATGCTATTGCAAAAATTAAAACAACATTTAAAAAAGTGGAATGAGGTGAAATCTAACTAGAAAAAGTTGCAATGTTGACACAAAGCTACCATGCAGGCTTTTTTTTTTCTTTTGTCTATCTTTCTTTTTTATTTTTTTGCCATTGCTCAAAAAAAAAAAAAAGAAATCAATGTTATAATGAATTATTGACCTATTCAAGGCTCCAATTATTTCAAATATTTCACTTTAAAATGTTTTATGTGGGAAATATTGCATATATTGTGTGGTTGCCATACAAAAACATCAACATTTTATTTGACAAAAGAGCATAAAACAAACAAAATAATAGTTCAAACATACAATCGACAGATATATCTGAAGTTGAGCTCGTAACTTGAGTGTTGAAAGTTTAAAAAAAATTAATGAAAATGTATCACTTTCTGAGTGGGGCACCTTTCGGATCCCAAATATATTTAATGGGATTTTATTTATCTTTTCACTGTGATTACTCAAAAATAATAATGAATTAAAATCAATGGTGTCCTGCATTATTGATATTTTTAAGGTTCTAATTACTTCACATCAAACATTGCTTTCTGAATGTTTTGGGCAGTGGGGGAAATACTGCATATTTCAGTTTTATTATAAAAAACTAAGTTGTCTTTGACAGAAAAGGCATAAAACCTTTTGGTTTTTTAAAACTTTATATCAACCTGAAGTTGATATACTGTACAGATTTACTGTAAGCGTTATATAAATAAAAAAATAATAATTTGACTTGTTTTTAACATTTTAATGACTTAGACCCTTTATGGTCCCCGAGAGCCCTAAAGGTAAAAAACAAACAAAATCCATATATTTTGTTATGGTTAAAAATATCAAAATGGCCCCCGCATGCTTTAATTTTTCCGTGTGCGGCCCTCAGTGGAAAAAGTTTGGACACCCCTGGGTTAGAGGGTTAGGGTTATAATAAGGCTATGCTGAATAAGGCATTAATAAGTACTTAATGACTAGTTAAGAGGCAATATGTTGCTAATTTGCATTTTAATAAGCAACTAATTAATGGTGAATATGTTCCCCATACTAAAGTGTTACCATGTTTTTTTTACTGGTGCACAAAATGAACCGTGCATGAACATCACCTTGTTCAAAGAACAAAACCAACACAGTGCATAAACTCACAACAAATTACACACCTGCAAATCGGTGTGACTTCTGCTGTTGCCGTATCCGTAATACGCCGATAGGGAGAAGTTTTTATTTACACGATGAGTCGGGTGTGTCTTGACCTCCGCCGAACCCCTGAGCCCGACTCACCGAACCCCTAGGGTTCGATCGAACCCAGGTTAAGAACCACTGCAACAGAATGTACTACAAACAACTACAACTGACCAAATCCAGCCGGTCCTACAGATTCACGTAAAATCCAACCGCACCTTGATTCGGTACCTTGCGATGTCCTGCCTGGTTGTGGACTTAGCCGGTCTTTTGCAGTTCGGCACTTGGCGATCACTCCAGTAGCACTGAGAGCGAACTCAGCCAAACTAACTCTAGGTAATGTTTCAATTTCTAATGCCAATAAAGGAATTGACTCAAAAAATAAGCTCTAAAGTAAGTTAAGTAAAACTCTATATTAGCTTGATGCTAATATGCATCCACACTTCATCCTGTTACACAATTCTGCAAGATAGGAGCCTCACTGGGAAGACCACACTTACTCCTGCTTATTTGAATTGCAAAGCGGGATAATTACCCTTAAATAAAGCAATTACACATGCCCGCGGGAAGATTTTAACATGATGTGCATTCATGTTGAAAAATCAGCAAGAAAAATACAATTTTGGGTCATTCCAAACCAAACAGCTTCGGGCATTATGAGCTGTTGAATAAGTAATGCATTATTCAACGTGGTTCTCCTAATTAGAAGATGGTACTGGAGCCACTCAAATGGGAGGACATTTGGAAACATTTTCCGTTTTTTTACCCGGAGTAAGTAATGAGTGAATGAGCGTTGGCTGAATATTGCAGCTTCAATTGTTTGGCGGGCGGTACGTCTGTTGAAGTGCATGGCCGACTCAAAAGGCTTTGTAAAATATTAATTCACCACTTAAAAGTTGTTGTTGTGCATGCTGCTCGATGTGGCAGGAACGTAGAACCGCTGTGTTGGATATTTTGCTATTTTAATGTTAGGCCACCCCACGCTAAATTGGGGCCCTAAGCTACAGGGGTGCTGAAAAAAACACAACAATTCACATCTGAATCATAGTGCCTAATTATCCCAATTATAAATCGATTCATCATTTTCGAAAATCACCACAAAAACCCAACATTTTTATTATTTATTTTTTTAAGAATCCATTCTTAAAATAACTTTTTTTTTTTAGGTCATAGCTGCGCTTACATGCTGCATGCATCCGTGAATTCAAAAGGTATGGTAATTTTTTGTAATCAAATAATACATTGCGAGAATCTGTTTGAATCGAGAATCATGTTTAATCGAGAATCAATTCTGAATCGAGTCATCAACCCAAGAATCGGAATCCAAATGGAATCGGGAGATTCACATCCGTACTCAGCAGAATTTCATTTTTAAACTTTTTATTTATTTATGTAAAGCAATCTTCCATCCATCCATCTTCAACCGCTTATCCGGAATCGGGTCGCGGGGACAGCAGCTCCAGCAAAGACCCCCAGACTTCCCTCTCCAGAGCAACATTTGCGACTTCCTCCTGGGGAATCCCGAAGCGTTCCCAGGCCAGAGAGGAGATGTAATCCCCCCATCTGGTCCTTGGCCTGCCGCGGGGCCTCCTCCCAGTGGGACGTGCAACGAGGACCTCCCTAGGGAGACGCTCGTGAGGCATCCGCACGAGATGCCCGAACCACCTAAGCTGGCTCCTTTCCAAGCGAAGGAGCAGCGGCTCTACTCCGAGTCTCTCTCGGGTGACTGCACTTCTCACCCTATCTCTAAGGGAGATGCCAGCCACCCTTCTGAGGAAACTCATTTCGGCCGCTTGTATCCGCGATCCTATTCTTTCGGTCATTACCCACACTTCATGACCATAGGTGAGAGTAGGAATGTAGATAGCTCGGTAGACCGAGAGCTTTGCCTTCTGGCTCAGCTCCCGTTTCGTCACAACAGTGCGGCAGAGAGACTGCAATACTGCCCCAGCTGCTCCGATTCTCCGGCTGATTTCCTTCTCCATCTTTCCCTCACTCGTGAACAAGACCCCGAGATACTTAAACTCCTCCACCTGGGACAGAGTCCTGTCCCCTACCCGGACTGTACAAACCATCGGTTTCCTGCTGAGAACCATGGCCTCAGATTTGGAGATGCTGATCCTCATTCCAGCCGCTGAACACTCGGCTGCGAACCGATCCAGTGAGAGCTGAAGGTCACGAACCGAAGGTGCCATCAGGACCACATCATCTGCAAACAGCAGTGACGCAACCTTTAGCCCCCCGAGACGTATACCCTCTCCGCCATGGCCACGACTCCGCCTAGAAATCCTGTCCATGAAAATCACAAACAGGATAGGTGACAGAGCGCAGCCCTGGCGGAGACCAACCCCCACTGGAAACGGATCCGACTTACATCCAAGCACCCGGACACAACTCTCGCTTTGGTTGTACAGAGATTGGATGGCCCTCAACAGGGTTCCCCTCACTCCGTACTCCCTCAGCACCTCCCACAAGATCTCCCGAGGGACGCGGTCATATGCCTTCTCCAAATCCACAAAACACATGTAGACTGGATAGGCATACTCCCAGGCCCTCTCCAGGATTCCCGCAAGCGTAAAGAGTTGGTCAGTTGTTCCACGACCAGGACGGAATCCACATTGCTCCTCTTGAATCTGAGGTTCGACTATCGGCCGGACCCTCCTTTCCAGTACCTTGGCGTAAACTTTCCCAGGGAGGCTGAGTAGTGTGATACCCCTGTAATTAGCACACACCCTCTGGTCCCCCTTTTTGAAAAGGGGAACCACCACCCCAGTCTGCCACTCCCTCGGCACTGTCCCAGACTTCCACGCAATGTTGAAAAGGCGTATCAACCAAGACAGCCCATCAACACCCAGAGCCTTCAGCATTTCTGGACGGATCTCGTCAACCCCCGGAGCTTTGCCACTGTGGAGTTGTCTAACTACCTCAGTGACTTCACTCCGAGAGATCGACGTCGATCCCCCATCATCCTCAGGCCCTGCTCCTATCAGGGAGGGTGTGTCTGATGTATTTGGGTTCAGGAGTTCCTCAAAGTGCTCTTTCCAACGCCCCACGACTTCCTCACTTGAAGTCAGCAAAGTCCCATCCTTGCCGTACACAGCTTGGATGGTTCCCTGCTTCCCCCTCCTGAGGTGCCGTATGGTCTTCCAGAACAGCTTTGGTGCCGCCCGATAGTCCTTCTCCATGGATTCCCCGAACTGCTCCCACACCCTCTGCTTAGCCTCGTCCACAGCCACGGCCGCTGCCCTTCGGGCCCGTCGGTACCTTGCAACTGCCTCCGGAGTCCCCTGGGATAACATACCCCGGTAAGACTCCTTCTTCAGTCGGACGGCTTCCCTGACCACCAATGTCCACCAGGGTGTTCGAGGGTTACCGCCCCTTGAGGCACCTAAGACCTTCTGGCCACAGCTCGCATCTGCAGCTTTAGCAATAGAGGCTTTGAACATTGCCCATTCCTGTTCAATGTCCCCAACCTCCACAGGGATGGCAGAGAAGTCCCGCCGGAGGTGGGAGTTGAAGTCCTTCCGGACAGAGGACTCCTCCAAACGTTCCCAGTTCACCCGCACTACACGCTTGGGTTTGCCAGGTCTGTCCAGAGGTTTCCCCCGCCATCCAACCCAACTCACCACCAGATGGTGATCAGTTGACAGTTCAGCCCCTCTCTTCACCCGAGTGTCCAAAACATACGGCCTCAGATCAGCTGATACGATTACAAAATCGATCATTGATCTTTGGCCTAGGGTGCTCTGGTACCAGGTACACCTATGAGCATCCTTATGCTTGAACATGGTGTTTGTTATCGCAAGTCCGTGACTAGCACAGAAGTCCAATAACAATCCACCACTCAGGTTCAGATCAGGGAGACCGTTCCTCCCAATCACGCCAGTCCAAGTATCACTGTCATTGCCCACGTGCGCGTTGAAGTCCCCCAGCAAGACTATGGAATCCCCTGCCGGCGCCCCATACAGGACCCCATGCAAGGTATCCAAGAAGGCTGAATACTCTGAACTCCTGTTTGGTGCGTATGCACAAACAACAGTCAGAGTTTTCCCCCCTCCAACCCTAAGGCGAAGGTAGGCGACCCTCTTGTCCACTGGGGTGAACTCCAACGTACAGGCACTCAGCCGGGGACTCGTGAGTATCCCCACCCCCGCCTGTGCCCTCACACCCTGAGCAACTCCAGAAGTGAACAAGGTCCATCCCTTGTCCAGGAGTGTGGTTTCAGAGCCCTTGCTATGCGTAGAGGTAAGCCCCACCAGATCCAACCGGTAGCGCTCCACCTCTCGCACCAGCTCAGGCTCCTTCCCCACCATCGTAGAGACGTTCCACGTCCCGAAAGTCAGCCTCTGCTGCCCCGAATTGGTCCGTCCGGAGCCTCCACTTTCACCGCCATCCACTTGGCAGCGCACCCGACCCCACTGGTTCCGACCGCGGGTGGTGGGCCCACGTGGCAGAGAAGATGGTGTGTCCACGTAGCTTCTTCGGGCTGTGCCCGGCCGGGCTCCGTGGCAAGCCCGGCCACCAGGCGCTCGCTGACGAGCCCTACCTCCGGGCTTAGCTCCGGAGGAGGGCCCCGGGCTTCCTCCGGGCCGGGTAACGCATCCTCTTTTAGTGTAGTTCATGGGGGGTATCGTAACCCTGATGGGGAGGGGGGGCATTCGGGTGCTACACCTTGCCCAAGGGTGACCCGGAACTATGTAAGGCAGGGGCGTTCAACTCCCTGAGGCTTAATACAAGCCCACATACCAGCAATAAAGCAATCTTGATACTTTTTATTTAAAAAAAAAAGTAAAATTAATATTTTGTATTCAAAATAATTAATGGGGGAAAGGGAGGGGATTAATATTTTTTGTTGGAAATAATAATTTAAACATTATTAAACAACATTTGAGTCAAAGTGTAATCTGGAAGAGCCAGTTTGACTGCATGCAGATTTATGTCATAGTGTAATCGGTGACAGAGCAGGAAGTGGCTAGGAATACGTTTGTGGTATAATTTCATATGAAACGATCTGTCATTCATAAATTTATATTTTACATGCATTTCTACTTGCCCAGCATGTAATCTGCGTTTAGGGGCCCTAGGTAAAAGGCTAAAATCTTATCTTCGTGTGGTTTTACTCCAGTTAGTCCAAAAACATGCATTTTATCGGTTCATTCAAGACTCACCTTAGACCAGAGGTGTCCAAAGTACGGCCCGGGCAGTGAGGTGACTATTTTTGGCACACAATTAAGTTTTTATTGGCCCTCGACACATCCTGAAAAGAAATTAATTCATAATTATTGAGGTATATTTGATATAAGACAAACAACCATTTGTTTTGTCACCTATAACACAAAAACTAAGATAACACATTTTTATTTCAAATAGCTTAGCACGGGGGTCAGCAACCCGCGGCTCTCGAGCCGCATGCGGGCTCCTTAGTGCCGCCCTAGTGGCTCCCTGGAGCATTTTTAAAAAAGGATTGAAAATGGAAAAAGATGGGGGGAAAATACAAACAAACGCAACAGTTTGATTACATGTAAAATCTTTCACTCCTTCTTTGTCTCATTTTGTCCACCAAATGTTTTATGCTGTATGTGAATGCAAAAAGGTGAGCTTTGTTGGTGTTATTGACTTGTGTGGCGTGCTAATCAGACATATTTGGTCAGAGCATGACTGCAAGCTAATCAATGCTAACATGCTATTTAGGCTAGCTGTTTGTACATGTTATCAATATGCCTCATTTGTAGGTATATTTGAGCTCATTTAATATCCTTTACCTTTATCCTCTTTGTATATAAATTAGTTTTGCATGTCTCATGACACATTATCTTTATGTAATATTGGCTTCATTTCATGTGTAATGTTGTTCCAGACCACAGCAAACATTACCTAGCTTGCCAAAGATTTAAATAATTCTATTAAAAAAAGACAGCCTGTCGTTTCCTTTAACTTGGACACACACATCTATACCTTTGGCCATTAAAAGCCAGTAATTTCCAGGAGTTATCTCACCTTCTGAGTAGCCTCTGATTTACTAATGGTTTCTAATGTTGTAAAAATGTGTAGAATAAATATTACATTTCAACATTTCTGTCAACGAAGATTTGCTTCAGCCTACGACATATAGTCATTTTGATAGTAGGTTAATATAGCTAATATAGACACTTACATCATGTGTTGCTTTTATTATAACATTTATATACAGCTTTTCATTTTTTGCAGCTTCAGACAGATTTGTTTTTTGTATTTTTGATCCAATATGGCTCTTTCAAAGTTTTGGGTTGCCGACCCCTGGCTTAGCATATACTGCATCGAATTGGTTGTAGCATATTTATGTACAAAATGTGTCAAAATGACCCCCGCAATGTTTAATTTTTTAGTTTGCCTTAGATCCTGAACAATAGACGTTGTAAAAAAAAGATTTAACCAAATAGTTTAATCAAAACTATACTATTTTGGCTAAGATGTTGTCATCTGTTAGCTAGCTAGCCAGATGCAAACACAACAAAAAGTAAATGTATTAATTAGGCCAATATTGTCAACACATACTCATACTGGTTTTAATCTCCACAAATGATCCATAACAGTAACATGTCGCCCAGAAATATAAAACTGATAGATTACTGATTAGCATAGTATGTTGAGGCTAATCACACTATAGCAAACTAGCTATAAACTTAACAATACACTGTAAAAAAAAAAACTGACGCAGTAGACTACAACTGGTGCCTTATTTCACTACTGAGATCTTTATTTTGCCCTTTTCCTCATATTCTCTTCTTTTACTACTTGTTTCAGTTCATAACGGTTCATTCAGTACTTACCTTAGACCAGAGGTGTCCAAAGTACGGCCCCAGGCAGTGAGGTGACTATTTTTGGCCCACAATTAGGTTTTTATTTGCCCCTCGACACGTCCTGAAAATTAAATGAATTTATAATTAATGATGTATTTGATGTATGTATGATGTATTTGATATAAGACAAACAACTATTTTTTTTGTCACCTATGACACAAAAACAAAGATAACACATTTTTATTTAAAGTAGCTTAGCATATACTGCAGTGAATTGGTTTTTAAGTTAAAGTTAAAGTACCAATGATTGTCACACACACACTAGGTGTGGCGAAATTATTCTCTGCATTTGACCCATCACCCTTGATCACCCCCTGAGAGGTGAGGGGAGGAGTGGGCAGCAGCGGTGGCCGCGCCCGGGAATAATTTTTAGCGATTTAACCCCCAATTCCAACCCTTGATGCTGAGTGTCAAGCAGGGAGATAATGGGTCCCATTTTTATAGTCTTTGGTATGACTCGGCCGGGGTTTGAACTCACAACCTACGTATCTAGCACCTTTTTGTAAAAAAATTGTCTACATGACCCCCACAATCCGTAATTTTTCAGTTTGCCTTAGAGCAGGGGTGTCAAACTCATTTTTGATTGGGGCCCACATGGAGAAAAATCTTCTCCCAAGTGGGCCGGACTGGTAAAATCACGGCAAAATAACTTAAAAATAAAGACAACTTCAGATTGTTTTTTTTGTTTAAAAATAGAACAAGCACATTCTGAAAATGTACAAAATCATAATGTTGTTGGTTTTTTTTGCCCTTACATGTTGAGGTTAATAGTATTCTATCTTTATTTGTCATTATTTATACTTTCTGAATAAATTATGTGATAATGTTCATTAGCCAACTCATTGGTGTTAATTGTCCATCTATCAAGATAAAAAATAATAATATCAAAATCAAATTAGAGGATGTTATTTATGTAGTTTGATCATTTTCCTCGACTGGTGCACTAACATGTGGTTTATTTATTTATTTTTTTACATATGTAGCATCATCTACAAAGATACAAATAATTGCTATTGCGACATCTAGGGGACACATTTAGAACAGCTGTTTGTTTTATTCAAAAATTTCAACTAATTTTTTTACTTAGCAAACTCATCCCGCGGGCCGGATAAAACCTGTTTGCGAGCTGTACGTATGACATCCCTGCCTTGGAAAATGTTAAAAGACTTGAATGTTCTGAATGAGTTGAAATGGTTGGTTTTGGAATTTTTTACATTTTTAATTGAGAAATGGTATCAAGGAATTCCTGGAATTTCGGGAAAACCGAGAATTTTTCCAGGTCAAACAACAACTTAGTCCTGATTAAGAGGAATGTTTTGATGGTGGAATGGTTAAAGTGGGTTAAACAATGTGGGAGGAGTAGTCGACAGAGAAAAGGGTGAAAATAGGGTTTTGAAAACTGGAAATTATGGGAATTACTGGAATTTTTTTGAACTATTGAATTATAATTTGAATTTCCAGGATGGTGGAATATGTTGAAGGTGGAATGGTTTGAATCGATTAAAAAAAGTGGAAATGGTGCAAGTTTGAAAAATGGCCAATTCATTTTGAATGGGAAAAATGTCCCAGAAAACCTGGAATTTTGGGAAATCTGGGAATTTTTGGAATTTGTCAAGCGAAAGCCGGTGATTCCCAACTAGGCTGAACAGTTTGAAGTTAAAACGGTTTGATTATTATTATTTTTGATTTTTTTACATATGTAGCATCATCTACAAAGATACAAATAATTGCTATTGCGACCTCTAGGAGACACATTTAGAACATCTGTTTCTTTTATTAAAACATTTCAACTAATTTTTGTACTTAGCAAACTCATCCCGCGGGGCGGATAAAACCTGTTGTACGTTTGACATCCCTGCCTTAGACCCTGAACAATAGAAGCTGTAAAAAAAGGATTTCACCAAATTGTTTAATCAAAACTATACTATTTTGGCTAAGTTGTTTTCATTTGTTAGCTAGCTAGCCAGATGTAAACAAACAGTAAATGTGTTAATTAGGCCAATATTGTCAACACATACTCATACTGGTTTTAAATCCCTACAAATGATCCATAACAGTAATATGAAACTGATTGATTACTAATTAGCATAGCATGTTGAGGCTAATCACGCTATAGCAAGCTAGCTATCAACTTTATAGTACACTGTAAAAAACAAAACTGACACAGTAGACTACAACTGCTGCTTTATTTCATTACTGAGATCCAAATTTTGCCCTTTTCCTCATATTCTCTTCTTCCACTACTTGTTTTAGTTCAACATTTTAGCATTCTTCTTGCAAACGGCAATCGCCATTATGCGGGGTTGAGAAAATGAAGTCACACGCACTAACAATGGGCTACATATGCAGACACAGCTGCCATATTAACCTTTGAATGTGAAGGATCTCGCTTGTTCTCCCTTCTCATCTTGCTTTTCCATTTGATTTTTCAAAGAAAAGGATGTCTCATGAATTAGTTACAGTAGCAGCATGGTACAGGAGTCCTTAGCAGAGCTCTGTGGTCGTGGCACCAAGTTGTTATGGGCTTCCCCCCTCTGATATATGACGTTTTTCACCAGCCTTTTGTTGCCACTGTAATGGCTGCAGATTTAGGAAAACTGGCCGTGGGTCTTCTTTGATCCCTGAAGCTAAAACCATCCCAATGTAACTGATCAATCATGCTTCCGGAATATTATTCAGTTAGACTAGTTTTGTAGGATGTGGCAACAGTTTTCTATCCCCTCATCCTTTCTGGCTAATTCTAATTTTGCATTTTTCCAGTGTTCCCACCACTAATGGTAGCGTTAGCCGGCAGGTATGTCGTGTCTTCTAGAGCAGTGTCAAAAACATGATACCAGGCGACGGTGGAGAAAATTGGATGGGACTTTAATAAAGCAACAACCCAGCAGTAGGACTGATATCTATACCTTAATGCCAATGATTTTTGTTATGGGAACTATACCTGCTCAGTGGCCTTGTGGTTAGAGTGTCCGCCCTGAGATCGGTAGGTCGTGAGTTCAAACCCCGGCCATGTCATACCAAAGACTATAAACATGGGACCCATTACCTCCCTGCTTGGCACTCAGCATCAAGGGTTGGAATTGGGGGTTAAATCACCAAAATGATTGTATATATATATATATATATATATATATATATATATATATATATATATATATATATATATATATATATATGTATATATATACATATATATTAGACAATTCATATATGTGTGTACATATTGTATTAATATATAATAAATATAATTTTATATTAGTATATGACATTTCAACTACTACCTTGTTTACTTCCGTGACAACCTCCTTAAAGTATTGTAATCAAACTAAACAAGCTAAATGCGCCAAACATGGATAAATGTGGAGAGAGGATTTCGCATTTTCCCAGCATGCATTGTGATGGATTTAAATAGGTGTACTTTAGAACATTTTTATGGTGCCTGGACATTTTTTTATCTATCCACAAGTGAGCAGGTTGTGCTTTGTGTGACCAGTTTGTGTTGGTTGCATTTTTGTTTGAGTAGGGAAGGTTGTGTGGATTGGGTCGTATAAGTATATGCTGTGCTATATTTCTTTTTTCTTAATGTGCAATGACTACAAAGGCCTTCTCTAACCCTAACCCCAAAAAAGCTTGGTCAAGTAATATTACTCAAAACGATAAACAATAATCAGCAACAGTAGGAAAAAAGCTGACAATTGTCTAATTAACCTAATATGGTACATAAATTTAAATTTAGAAGAAAACTTTACTTTTTTTCATTATCTTTATTTAATTTAAAATTTAACATGGAAAAAAACCTCTTGGGAAAATTCATGTGCAACGGAGTCTACTACAATAATAAAAAAAATGATGGCAAAAATACGGCAATAATGTACTAAAAGGACACCCTAAAGGGGAAATTACATACAACAACTGCAGTAATATAACACAGTATATCACAGGTTCTTAACATTTTTACCTCGGGGCCCAACTTTTCCACCACACACAGGCACGAGCCCACTCAAATATTAACACTGAATTAGTAATCTTAATCTTGATTTTTACCATATTCAAAAACTATATCTAACCTACTCACAGTTTGCAACCTTGTCAAACGATATGAAAGCATGTGTTAATCACAAAGATTATTAATTATTTAACACATACATTTTACACTGCAAAAACTGAAATCTAAGTAAGATTAAATATCTCAAATAAGGGTGATATTTGCTTATTTTCTGTCTGATAAGATAATTCTTCTCACTAAGCAGATTTTTGTCAATACGTGGACTATGGTGTGGTTGTTTTCCCGAGATGCAAGTGAACTTGGACCGGACATGGCGTGAAGGTAATGACATCTTTATTTTAACACTAGTAAAAGGAATAAACAAAAGGCGCGCACAAGGGCGAAAGTACAACACTTGGCTATAAAAACAAAAACTAGCACAAAGGCAGAACTATGGACAAAAAACAAAAGACACTAACTGTGGCATTAATAAACAAAACTTACTTGCGATGACGTGAACAGGGCAGCATGGACTATGAAACAAGCAGCGTGAACTAAGCATGAAACCGTAAACATGACATGAAGCAGAGTGGTGTCGCCAGGCTGAACTCCTGGCAACAATGGACTTAAATAATACATACATGATTGACAACAGGTGCGCGAGTGCAAAACGTGAAACAGGTGAAACTAACAACAAGCAAACAAGCAAGAGTGCCCAAGGAGTCCAAAAACTAAACCGAACATAACCAAAACAAAACATGATCACACAGACATGACAATTTTATGTTAGAGTGTTTTACTTGTTTTAAGGGTTCTGGTCCTAAATGATCTCAGTAAGATATTACAGCTTGTTGCTGAGATTTTATGACCCAAATTGAGTGAAACATGCTTGAAACTAGAATATCAACTGTTGCAAAGCTGTGTCATCAACACTCACAAGTATAAAACTACTTTTTTAAAGTAAGAATTTCTCATTTCAAGCATGAAATAAAAAATCATGACTTTGACACAATTGTGTCTCATATTAAAACAGATGACAGCCAAATGGACTTTGCTGTTTTATTTTCAATGAAACAATAGAAAATACGTACTCATAAAGTAGTACAGTTGGCACAGTACAGTAAACTGACAGTTAATATTTAAACATTTAAGATGTGACATTTTTAACAATTTTGAACAGAAATAGTTCATTCACATTCAGATGAATTCTTCAAAATTACAATGAAAAATTTTTTGGCCAGGGGCCGGGCTGTATATATTGCACTAATTGACTGAAAGAGCACGCACTTGGCGTGATGATGTCATGTTATCGATGGAAAAATGCATTTTTAGACAATATGATTTGCCTGAGCGGCTAGGAGACCCAGAAAGTAACATGCGGTTGCCTTGTTGCCTTTCCATTAAGAACAATAAATTAGTTTTTAGTATAAGTTTGCTGGTTTCAAGAAATGTAATGCCGATTGCATATCATTATGTCAAGATAATGGCACCAGCATTTACTTAATTTAAGAATATTTTTCAACATATTGAGCAAAACGGTCTCATATTTGTTTTTTCTATTAAGAAAAGTGCACTTGTTATTAGTGAGAATATACTTATTTTAAGGTATTTTTGGATTCATTGAAGTTAGCTAATTTTACTTGTTTTGGAAAGTCTTGACAAGCCAAATTTTCTTGTTCTATTGGCAGATAATTTTGCTTACTTCAAATTAAATACCCCTAATTTTTGTATATATTTTTTTCCTGTTTTTGAACACTGACTTTTTGCAGTGTAGGGTTAGGTCAGGCTGATTAGAAAACCAAGTACTAACCAAGTATACTGCATAAGAAGAGACTCATGAATAACTGATAAAAAATAAATGTACATACAACTAGATGAGGCAATTCCTGAAGGAATTGCGTGTGAATGCTCCAATGCTGAAGTTGAACTTAAATCCTGGAATTTTTTTTTAGAATTGTCGAATTAAAGCACACAATTCCCAAACAGGCTGAATTTTTTAAAATTGGAACAGTTTAAATCAGATGAAAAATGTGGGAGTTGTGCAACTTTGAAGAATGTCCAATTGATTTCAATGGGAATTTCCCCAAAATTTGGGAATTTTGAGAAAAGCGGGAATTTTTTGAAAATGGTAAATAACTTAAATAGTCTGAATGAGTTGAAATGGTTGGTGTTGAATTTTTCAAATCGGTCGAGAAATGTTTAAGTAGTAACATGTTGAATTGAGAAAGAAACAACTTCGTCCTGATTAAGAGGAATGTTTTGACGGTAGAACGGTTGAAATGCGTTGAAATATGTGGGAGGAGTAGTCGCCAGAAAAAAGGGTGGAAATAGGGCTTTGGAAAATGTTTTGGAACTTGGAAAAAAGGTAGTTTAAATTTCCAGGATGGTGGAATGTGTTGAATCTGTTGAAAAATGTGGAAATGGTGGAAGTTTGAAAAATGGCCAATTCATTTTGAATGGGAAAAATGTCCCGGAAAACCTCGAATTCTGGGAAATTTGTGAGTTTTTGGAATTTGTCAAGGGAAAGCCCGCAATTCGCAAATCGGCTGAACAGTTTGAAGTTGGAACGATTTGAATCGGGTGAAAAATGTGGAAGGTAGAGCGTGGCAAAATCTGGAGAAGAAGAAGATGGAGTCGAAGTTCAACTAGAAGAGGCAATTCCTGAAAGAATAGCGTGTGAATGCTCCAATGCTGAAGTTGAACTGAAATGCTGACTTAATGTAATATGAATGTAAGAATAGTTTGAATGTTGGAATGGTTTGAACGTTGAAGAGTTTGAAATTCCAGGAAAAACTGAATTTGGTTTGGAACTTGGGAAAGTGTTAATTGGATGAGTGGAATGTGTTGATGTTGGAATGGTTTGAATCGGTTGAAAAATTTGGGAATTGTGGAAGTTTAAAAAATGAACAATTCATTTTGAATGGAGAAAATGTCCCTGAAAACCGGAAATTCTTGGAAATCCGGGAATTTTTTTGAACACACAATTTTGAACAGTCTCAATATTTTGAAGTTGGAACGGTTTTAATCGGATGAAAAATGTGGGAGTTGTGGAACTTTGAAAAATGTCCCATTCATTTCAATGGAAATTTCATGGAAATTTGGACATTTTGGGAAAAGCGGGAAATTTTTGGAAAATGTTAAAAGACTTGAATGTTCTGAATGAGTTAAAATGGTTGGTGTTGGAATTTTTAATATTTTTAATTGACAAATGGTATTAAGGAATTCCAGGAATTTCGGAAAAAAACGAAAATGTTTCCAGGTCAAACAACAACTTAGTCCTGATAAAGAGGAATGTTTTGACGGTGGAACGATTAAAGTGGGTTTAAAATGTGGGAGGAGTTGTCGACAGAAAAATAGGTGAAAATAGGGTTTTGAAAACTGGGAATTATGGGAATTACTGGAAAAAAAAATTTAACTTGGAAAAATTATAATTTAAATTTTCAGGATAGTGGAATATGTTGAAAGTGTAATGGTTTGAATCGATTGAAAAACGTGGAAATGGTGGAAGTTTGAAAAATGGCCAATTCATTTTGAAAGGGAAACATGTCCCAGAAAACCTGGAATTTTGAGAAAACCTGGGAATTTTTGGAATTTTTCAAGCGATTCCCGAATAGGCTGAACAGTTTGAAGTTAGAACGGTTTGAATCGGATGAAAAATGTGGAAGGTAGAGTGCGCCAAAACCTGGAGAAGAAGAAGAAGATGAAGTTGAAGTTTAATAAATAGATCCATTTTGGTGTAGAAAACCATATGTGTGATTACTTTGCAGCATTCACACATTTATGTTGTGCTAAAATAAACAAACTTTGTAACTAAACTGTCAATAAAATTAAAGTGAAAATAGAATTACAGCTTCACCACTTTAGTCATAATGTTTGCACTTAAGTAACTTCTCTATGACGCTAGCTCCAGACTTCTTCTGTTTGTTTGATATCGTCATGACTGCCACTGGTGGTGGGAAAGTGCATTACAACAGAGTACCACTGCGACTCTTACAGACCATAGCTAAGAAACACATATTTTTGGGCGGTCAAAAAACACTGGGATACATGACATTGAAGGGAAAATTCTACTCAAACTATCTTGACGGAGAGGCGACTCCTGGAAAATTGCAGCTCAAGAAGATGCCAAAAGAAGGCCACAGGCTGCTGGGAGGAAAGCGGAAAAAGTGACGAAGAGAGTGTGTGTGTAAGTTGAGTCCATATTAGGTTGTCTCCCTTATAATAGCCCTCTGACCAGATTGAAAGTCTGCAGGTTTAGTTGTGTTGTACTTTAGCTTCTATTCTTTCACACCGGTGTGTGCACGTCATCAACGAATCGCATACTCAAAATGTAAGCTCCTTAAATGTTTTTTTTTTTAAATGCTAACTTTTTGAGACTAAATTGTACTTTGCATGACCTGACACCTTCTCAAGAGTTAAGCTCAGGGGTGTCAAACAAACGGTCCGCTAACCTACATCCTGGTTCAGACTTACTTTGAGAGACCAAATTATTTTTACAACCAGACATAATATTCAATAACACGGCAAACAGGTTTTATCCGGCCCGCAGGATTAGTTTGCCAAGTATAAAAATGAGCCGACATTTTTGAATGGAAGAAACTGTTGTTCTAGATTTGTCCACCAGATGTCACAATAGCAATCCTTTGTATCTTTGTAGATGATGCTACATATGTAAAAAATAATAAACCACATGTTAGTGCAGCAGTCGAGAAAAATGACCAAACTACATCAATAACATACTGTAATTTGAATTTGATATTATTTTTTTTAGATTGAAAATTAACACCAATGAGTTGACTGATGAACATTATCACATCATTTATTCAAAAAGTATAAATAATGACAAATAAAGATAGAATACGGTCCGTGTACCATCCGTTCATTCTATTTCAAATTATTCCCGGCCGAGAAATACCAAAGACTATAAAAATGGGACCCATTACCTCCCTGCTTGGCACTCAGTATCAAGGGTTGGAATTGGGGGTTGAATCACCAAAAATTATTCCCAGGCGCGGCCACCGCATGCTGCTCACTGCTCCCCTCACCTCCCAGGGGGTGATCAAGGGTGATGGGTCAAATGCAGAGAATAGTTTCGCCACACCTAGTGTGTGTGTGACAATCATTGGTATTTTAACTTTTTAAATGCAAATAAAAAACACATTTCGGGACGTTTTTTCTATTTTTATTTCTGAAACAAAAGTTGGACAACTATTTAAAGAAATGTTTTAAAACGACAATACGACTCCTGCTGAACAAAGGTGTTACCGTTATGCTAAAAACACGCCAAACGCAAAGGCAAAGCTAAAATACTGCTTCCGGTTCAATTTGTCATCACACAGATAACCACGCATGTTTGCATTTTGGATGAACATGTATTAAATTTTTGAGTTTATCTGCAAAATTTAAAATCCATAAAAGTTAAACCAGCACAAAATAACATTTTATGGCAATAGTTTAATGAAAATCAGCCCTTTTTTGTTTGTTTTCAAATCTGCCATATATAGTAAAAATCGAAAAACGGCCCTAACTTTGTTTTTTGATTTGCGTTTATGAATTGGAAATAGAATTAACGGAAGGTACACAGACTGAATACTATTAACCGCAACATGAAAGTGTATCAGGACAGCAAACAGCCTGCGGGATGAGTTTGCTAAGTACAAATACGTGTTGAAATTTTTAAATAAAACAAACTGCTGTTCCAAATGTGTCCCCTTGATGTCGCAATAGCAATTCTTTGTATCTTTGTAGATGATGCTACATATGTACAACAAAATAAACCACATGTTAATGCACCAGTCGATGAAAATGATCAATCTACATAAATAACATCCTCTAAGTTGATATTATTTTTTTATCTTGATAGATGGAAAATTAACACCAATGAGTTGACTGATGAACATTATCACATAATTTATTCAGAAAGTATAAATAACGACAAATAAAGATAGAATACTATTAACCGCAACATGTAAGTGTAAAAAAACCCAACAACATTATGATTTGTACATTTTCAGAATGTGCTTGTTCTATTTTTAAACAAAGAAAACCATCTGAAGTTGTCTTTATTTTTAAGTTATCGTGCCATGATTTTACCACTCCGGCCCACTTGGGAGTAATTTTTCTCTATGTGGCCCCCCATCTAAAATGAGTATGCTGTTCTGCAAAAGCAACATATATCTGACAGCAGTTTTTTAACCTTTACAAGCATTCTAATGTCACCGATTTGAATAAAAAAGCACAACACGTTCCTTGCAGTCACTGAATAATGATATGATTTCATATAAAAATAAGATAAGCTCACACTTTCCGCACACACCGCTCACCGTTCTGGCGTGTCAACTCCAACAAGGTACAAATGGAACAAAAATGTTGCATACCGCCGAGTCAAAGCCGTGAGCTTGTTTAGCAGTCGGATAAAAGGGGCTGAAAAGGCGTTTAACATTTCATGGGAGGTTTTGAGAGCCTTAAAGATCTCCTCCTGAGATCATCGTCTCCTCTGACGGACGCATCTTAATGCTTCCTGAGAGCCACGAGGCTGCATTGTCCAGAGGTAAAAGTAAAAATAAAGACTTCTACAGAAGTAGAAATACATCACTGATAACGGCGGGCATTAAAAAACCATGAAGGGAAGTGGATTTTTTCTTTCTTTTTTAAAGCTCTCAACATGATCTCAATAGGGAATTGCAGGCAGGGCCATCTTAATGCATGGGCTTTCCCAGACTGAAGCCAACAGAGGCCCCCGATTTTGACAAATGATTGGCGTTCATAGTCGTCAATCACAGAGAGCGTAGCGATTGTGTACTCTCCCTGGCTGCTGGTGTGAGAGACGCGCGTGCTTACTACTGAGCTAAAATCGTGAAGGTAATCATGAACAAAATCATTTTTAAAATGGATATTTTTGCATTGTTGCTGTTCTGTTGAGTAAAGTCATGTTTTTGTTTTTTATACAAATTATGATGCGTTCAGTTTATCGCAGAACCAAGCAAACAGTCTGAAAATTCCCGTCATATCAATTCCTAGATATGGTCGAAATTATTTAAAGTGCACTACGCATAATAAACGCAACATTATTAATATTGCTACTACGGATAATTTCAACAAAAACTCCTCAAAACAGCCCACTACCTATAATATGGGCTTTTTAAACATAAGATAATTGTCTCCCAAAACGTTATTAGTTAATGAGGTCATTACAGACAACAATCTTAACGTCACTGGTCTCAGTGAAACCTGGCTCAAACCAGACGATTTTTTTGCGCTAAATGAGGCATCTCCTCCTAACTATACGAATGCGCATATTGCCCGTCCCCTTAAAAGGGGTGGGGGGGGGTCGCACTAATATAAAATGAAAACTTTAACCTTACCCATAACCTAAATAATAAATATAAATCGTTTGAGGTGCTTACTATGAGGTCTGTCACACCGCTGCCTCCCTACCTGGCTGTTATCTACCGTCCCCCAGGGGCCTATTCGGACTTTATCAGCAGGTACAAGAAGATAAGAAAAGTTGCTTTTGCATAATATTGCGAAACAAAACGCCAGATAATATGTCTTACCTTATACACACACACATAATAATACTCGTATGTTGAAGCACAGTACAATCCATCAAGCGGTGCAGCTTCATAGCTTACCAAAGTCGTACTAAAACATTTTGATAGATTTTTGAGCGCCGTGTGTAATGTTCTATGTTTTTAATGGAACATATAAAATGTCGGTGTTGTTTATTTGAGTCATACTGCAGTCTACACATATCTCGTATGTGTGACAGCCATCATATTGCAGTGTACACATATCTTTTTTCTGTGACTGCCATCATATTGCAGTATACACAAATCTCTTATGTGTGACTGCCATCATATTGCAGTCGACACGTATCTCTTACGTGTGACTGCCATTTACTGGTCGCACTTCTCATTTCACCATGTACCAAATCAAATAGCTTCGAGGTCGGTAAGCCCAACCAAAATATTCCGTATTATTATAATGTATTCATTTATTTTATTTATTTATTTCCCCTACCTCAGGGGGGGGGACTCGGCGGGGCGGTTGCTGGTTGTTCCATCTCCATCGTTGGGGTCCCTACGGGTGGGGTGGGAGGTTCCCGTGGCCCCGTGCTGGGTGGTCCTGTGGCGGCCGGCTTGGGTGGGGTGGCCGTGGGCTGGCCTCGCCGCGCTCTCCGGGGGTGGAGGTGGGGGCTCGTGGGGGCCCGGTTGCCGGTGGGGCGGGGGCGGTCTTCCCGTCCGGTTGCGGGGGGTCTCCGGGCCCCTAGGGCGGGGCGTCCCGCCTTTCTGTCCGTGTGGGGTGTGGTCTCTCGCTGGCTTGGGGTCTGGCTGCCCCCTGCTTTTCTCATGCCTTGTCCCCTGCCGGGTGCGTCTGTCTGCGGCCTGCTGCTGGCCCTTGTGGGCGGCGCGGTGGGCCGGGCTCTGGGGTTCCTGTCGCTGTCCGGCTTGGCTGCGTGGGGGCGGTGGCCCCTGGTTCCCTGGGCACCACAACTACTGTTTGTGGGATGGGCTCTCGGGGAGGCTGGGGCCGTACTCTGGCTCCCGCACACACTGGGAGTCAAATGTATTGTACATGCAAATTCACATATACTCACACACATACATACAGACATACATAGGTACCTACGCTCCCACATACATATACAAATAAATACAGTACATATTTACACACTCAAAGTTCGTACATCCACACGCACATTCATTATACAAACATACTGTATACACATACTGTACATATACATTCACTGTAAAAACATACATATACACATACTGTACAAATACACTCACTGTACAAACACACACATACACATACTACACATATACATTCACTGTACAAACACACACATACATATACTGTACATATACATTCACTGTACAAACACACATATACACATACTGTACATATACATTCACTGTTCAAACACACATACTGTATACACATACTGTACATATACATTCGCTGTACACACATATACACATACTGAACATATACATTCACTGTACAAGCACACATATACACATACTGTACATATACAAGTACATATGCACACATACACTCATGCACATAATCACGTTTCATCAAACATATATTAACGTTGTTGCCCTAGGGTAAACTGGGTATAACACATGGAACACTGACAAAGCTTAACCTATTGTTACTATAACAATCTACAAGGTTAATGTAGGTTGCTTCTCTTTCTTCCCCTCCATTTTTCTGCATTCTTTCGTATCTCAAGTTATCATTACGTATATGTATTGTTGCATTTGAACAATTGTATTGTTGATAATAAAGGTAAAGTATTGGTATTGTTTATTATATTTAGGGCTATATAAATAAACATTGATTGATTGATTGATATCAATAGCACTATTTCTATTGGTATTCATATTGCTCCATTTTTAGTGTAATAATGCTCATTGTCATTTCTGTATTATTTTTTTATTTTCGCTAACTGCTTATTTGCTATTACTTTTGCCATCATATTTGTACATGTCGTATTTGCTGATGTTACTCCGTTGTTGTTGTTGTTGTGTTTGCTGTTGTTGTTGTTGTCTCTCTGTCTAATCCCCCTCTTGTCCCCACAATTCCCCCCTCTGTCTTCCTTTTTCTCTCTTTCTATCCCCTCCTGCTCCGGCCCGGCTGCACCAAATGATAATATAAATACATTTAATAAAGTCAAAATACAAGTAAGGCAACAAGAGAAGTATCCTACACTTCTCTTTTGTAAAGTAAATCTGAACAGCCGATATGAGCATCTACATCTGCTATACGATTTGCCCGAGAAGCTGGGCAGGACATTATTAAAAAAAAAATAAAAAAAATATATATATATATTCCGTACATTAGGCGCAGCGGGTTATTAGGTATGTGGAAATTTCATAACCTGTAAAAAAAACCCACACAACTTGGAAACTAAATGGTGGTCTGCAACAAGATCACAGCTCAGCCTTCAGCTCGTCCTGCACATGTAATGTCCATTTGTCCATGCATGCACGCATGGCATTCCTTTGCCCTTTATTCACCGCGGGGACAGAGACGTCAACCTTTGACCTTCTGCAAGTCACGGCATGGATTTGTCTCCTCGTGTAAAACGCTCACTGGAGGGGAAACTGGGTTGGGGAAATCATTATTGAATATTATGTGTGGTTATAAAAATATTTTGGTGTCTCAAAGTAGCGTTCTGTGATCAGTCTGAACTAGTGTTGTCCCGATACCAATATCAATACATTTTGGTACCGGTACCGGTACCAAAATGTATTTCGGTACTTTTTTAAATAAAGGGGACCACAAAAATTGGATTATTGGTTTTATTTTAACAAAAAAATCTTAGGGTACATTAAAGATATGTTTCTTATTGAAAGTTTGTCCTTAAATAAAATAGTGAACATACAAGACAACTTGTCTTTTAGTAGTAAATAAGCAAACAAAGGCTCCTAATTTAGTCTGCTGACATATGCAGTAAAATATTGTGTCATTTATCATTCTATTATTTAGTCAACATTATTAAGGACAAGTGGTAGAGAATGAAGTATTAATCTACTTGTTCATTTACTGTTAATATCTGCTTACTTTCTCTTTTAACATGTTCTATCTACATTTCTGTTAAAATGTAATAATCACTTATTCTTCTGTTGTTTGATACTTTACATTAGTTTTGGATGATACCACAAATTTGGGTATTAATCTGATACAGAGAGTAAATGGGACAATGGAAAAGAAGCATTACCTCCAAATTCTTCAGGACAACCTAAAATCATCAGCCCGGAGGTTGGGTCTTGGGCGCAGTTGGGTGTTCCAACAGGACAATGACCCCAAACACACGTTAAAAGTGGTATAGGAATGGCTAAATCAGGCTAGAATTAAGGTTTTAGAATGGCCTTCCCAAAAGTCCTGACTCAAACGTGTGGACAATGCTGAAGAAACAAGTCAATGTCAGAAAACCAACAAAATTAGCTGAACTGCACCAATTTTGTCAAGAACAGTGATCAAAAATTCAACCGGAAGCTTGGGGATGGCTACCAAAAGCGCCTTATTGCAGTGAAACTTGCCAAGGGACATGTAACCAAATATTAACATTGCTGTATGTATACTTTTGACCTAGCAGATTTGGTCACATTTTCAGTAGACCCATAATTAAATTCATAAAAGAATCAAACTTCATGAATGTTTTTTGTGAAACACGTATGTGCTCCAATCACTCTATCACAAAAAAATCAGAGTTGTAGAAATTATTGGAAACTCAAGACAGCCATGACATTATGTTCTTTACAAGTGTATGTAAACTTTTGACCACAACTGTATATAATCATTACATGTAGATTAGGAGTCGAGAGAGTTGGACAGAAAAAGCCGGCGCCTATTAGTTCGCCATCATGACATGCTTGCCCTTCCCTTCATGCTTGCACTAAAGCCTGGCAGCCTGGCCTGGGGTTATGAAGGCTTACAAAAGCACTCTGGGTAACACGCAGAGTGGTCATCCCAGCATCAGAGGATAACGAGGGAATTGCTGTCCAAATAACGCCTGAGCTCCAAAATCCACATTTTCTGCAGCAAAGGGACTGTCAATGTCAGTGTCAGCAAATATTGTGCAAGTAGTGTAGGATCGCCAACAGACTGGAAAGCCGTGAACAGCGTTGCACTAACAAGGGCAAAGTAGGTCAACCGTGTTTTCTGTTACACGGACTGAAGGCAACCCCGTCACTTGAATATCTGGCATGCGAGGCCGTCTGCTGTGATATACTTCCCACAGTTCATCCCCGAGGACATCACAAGCTCTGCGCTTTGTGTACTCCTGATTTATTCAAGTGGTTAACAGAAGCAGATATTTAGTGTTCTTTTTGACTGATGCCTTGCGTGAAATGTGTCATGCCATCAGGTCAGATCTTTTACAAGCATTAACTAATTCCAAATGCTCCCAAGTAACGTTTAAGTTGTAAAAGCCCTGAATCGTACGCTGATCACACACTTTGCAATTTGCTCCTATGCTAACTTTATTTTAGCGAATGTTGCAGGAAAACCCCTAAGAGCCATATATTCGTGTATTGCATACATGCTAAATTCTATCACGCTAACATTAGCGTGCTCGCCTATTTTGCATTTGTTATATATTTTGATACTTGACTGATGATACCTGCTAGCGTGCTAGCTTTTCAAGAATGGATTATTTCACAGTTTTACACCCTAGAGCAGTGGTTCTTAACCTGGGTTCGATCGAACCCTAGGGGTTCGGTGAGTCGGGCTCAGGGGTTCAGCGGAGGTCAAGACACACCCGACTCATCGTGTAAATAAAAACTTCTCCCTATCGGCGTATTACGGATACGGCAACAGCAGAAGTCACAATGTGTGTAATTTGTTGTGAGTTTATGCACTGTTGGTTTTGTTCTTTGAACAAGGTGATGTTCATGCACGGTTCATTTTGTGCACCAGTAAAAAAATATGGTAACAATTTAGTATGGGGAACATATTCACCATTAACTAGTTGCTTATTAACATGCAAATTAGTAACATATTGGCTCTTAACTAGTCATTATTAAGTACTTATTAATGCCTTATTCGGCATGGGCTTATTATAACCCTAACCCTCTAACCCTGGCCCTAACCCTCTTTCCCTATTCCTAACCAAACAACTCTAAATTAAGTCTTTGTTACTTACAATATGTTCCTCTAGTGTCCAAAAAACTCTAAATTAAGTCTTTGTTACTTAAGATATGTTCCTCATACTAAAGTGTTACCAAAAATATATAACTTTGCCTTGATTTTGAAAAAAAAACACATTTAATTTTTCACTAAAGAAGGGTTCGGTGAATGCGCATATAAAACTGTTGGGGTTTGGTACCTCCAACAAGGTTAAGAACCACTGCCCTAGAGTCATCAATTCTTTTTCATTGACCATTGCTACCTGTTAGCCTGCTAACTTTAGCGTGTTAGCATGCTAACCTTAACCTGTTAGCATGCTAGCTTTTCAAGATCAGCTCATTTCTCAGGTGTAAAGTCATATATTTTGATTTCTTGACCAATGCTATCTGTTAGCATGATAACTTTAACATGTTAGCATGGTAGTTTTTTAAGATTGTCTAATTTCGCATACATACGCCTTCGAGTCATATATTGACAGAGCTGCCAAGCCTCACGCTTTGCGCGTGAGCGTCACGCGATTTAACCCATTCTCACGCACCTGTCAAAACGTGGACTTTGGGGTGTTGTGTTTTCCCGGAATGCAAAAGAAAGTTGGCGCGGGCAAGGCGTGAATGTAAGTACATATTTTATTTTAAACACTAACAGACTACAAAAAAGGAAGCAAACAAAAGGCGCGCACAATGGCGGAGAAAACACTTGACTAATGAAACAAAACTTGCACAAAGGCAGAAACTATGAACAATAAACGAAAACTTAGTTGGCATGGAACAGCATGAATACTATGGCATGGAACTATGGCTTCGAATGAAAGGTAGCAGAGGTAGAAAGGATATCCGAAGTAGCATGGTATGATAGGATAATGTCACCAGAACGATCAGCTGAAACAGACAGGCTTAATTAGCAGTGACATGATCAGTGACAGGTGTGCGAGTGCAAAGCGTGAGACAGGTGCGTGACATGACAGGTGAAACTAATGGATTGCTATGGTGACAAAACAAACAAGAGTGCACAAAGAGTCCAAAAACAAAACCGAACATAACTAAAACCAAACATGATCGCACAGACATGACAGCACCACACTTGTCATTTCTCACGCTTATATTTCCCCATTCACTACTCTATATTTATATTTTTCATGACAATAGACTTTTTTTCTTCGCGACATACCGTAGTTTGAGTAACTGATGTACTGACCAAAGTAACCGATCACAGACCAATCCATAAGTTCTTATGCCTAAATCTAGCCAAACACAGAACCACGCAATTGTATCCAATCAGAAGCGACCTAAGGCGGGCCTTGGCGTCTCTATCTTTCACACAGCGCAGTGTAATCAACTTGGGGACGTTCTCGCTAAATAGTATCTTTCCAACTCCTGAGTGACTTTCATTCTCCAAAGCAACAGGTAACAAATCTAGTGATTTTTTGGACGTTTGGAAACATGAAAGCAGGTATCATTCTGCAGTTAATTTCCTCAATTTACAAGCGGTACTGAATGTCTGCTCTTGGACTGCTAGTACTGAAAACGCATTTCGTTGTGCTTTTAAGTGCAATGACAATAAAGTTCCATTCGATTCTTGTCAGAGCTGGGAGGAGACACACCCCCACTCTGTGCAAAGCTGCTGCTGTTTCTGCCTTGATGGACAGATTGAGATGTAAATGAATGTGTCATCACTGTCATGCTTCAAATAAAAACAACCACATTGTTCATGTTAATGAGCCAGTCAATAGATTTGGTTTGGTCGTAATTATCACAACCCTAAAGTCTTTTGAAAAAATTAATACTCTGACAAAGAAAAATACAAATTAGAATCCACAGAAGAACATCAATTCGCAGTTCTAATCATAATTTTCATTTTTTAACTCACTTTTTACGCTATTCCTCTCATACAACGTTCATTGTAATCAATTATGCAAATGAGCCAATGATGTCATCTAGCGACTTCTATGACAGCGAATAGCTACTTTCCTTACTGAGGGGTTGGAGACACTGGAAGATGAAGAGAGATCGGAAGAGATTGAGATTGAGGACAATAGTTACAGTATGTCCACATGGACACATTTAATCGGACTAAAAGCATAAGCATGTAAACACGGCATTCGGAATAATCTGACCCGATCGCAAATGTTCCGATCAAAATTTAATTCCAATCGCGACGAGTGGTTTATATTGATAGTCATTCGGATTGGAGCAGATGAAGACGCGTCTTCTAAAATTTGGGTTGGAATTATCCTGACTGCGCATGTCTTTGATGCCAGCTATACTCCGGTGGTCGAGGGGGACTAAATTTAATAGTCTTGGAATGAAGCGAATGTCTTGTTTAAAATCGAGACTAGCAAAAACAAAAGTATGGTATGGAGTGTCATGTGTCTAAGGGATCCACTTGTCGTCTCAACAAGCAGTGTTGGGTTAGTTACTGAAAATCAGTAACTAGTTACAGTTACTAGTTACTTTATTTCAAAAGTAACTCAGTTACTAACTCAGTTACTTACACCAAAAAGTAATGCGTTACTGTGAAAAGTAACTATTTAGAATTTCTCCCTATTTCCAGCCGGACTAAAGGCACGCCCCCTCCAGGTCCGTAAGGACCTGAGTGAGGGCAGCCTGACGTCACGTCCGCTTGGCCAACCAAAAAGTAACCACAGAACACTAGTGTACTGTGGTTACTTTTTGGTTGGCCAACGGTTTAGCCTCTGGCTTGTTTAGCCTCTGGCTTGTGACACAAGAGATTCAGAAGGACGACACTGCAGCGCTCCAATAAAACACACTCAGATCTTCTGTTTCTAGTCGATACTACATAAAAAATAACGTAAAATAACGCAGTAACGCATCATGTAGTAACGGTAACTGAGTTACTGAATACAAAAAATAACGCGTTAGATTACTAGTTACCGCCGAAACTAACGGCGTTACAGTAACGCGTTACTTACACTGTCAACGAGCTACTCCAAGTGCTAACTGCTAGCCTCAAACACATACACAGAACGTTGTAACATGAAGATTTCTTAGCAAGTCGTACATTTCACAACATAAAAGGCAAAGAACAGCTCCATTTAAAAAAAGAGTGGTAAAACAAAAGCAGTGAACAGAAGGAAAATATCATGAATAAATACCGTGATAATGTCGGACAAACACTGAGCCATGTTTTGTTTACAGCGGAAATCCCTGTTTATTCTTCAGCCCCTGCAGTAAGCGGACTCGTCCAAAAGATGGCGCCATAGCACAAATAATAACACTTATTTCCGTTTATATTACGTTCTGCGCATGTCCAAGTAAGGTATTCCGATTCAAGGGGTGATGCATGAAAACGCACGTCATAATCAGATCATTTTTTTCAGGGACCATGTACACAGGAACATTCTAATCCCAATGATGATCGGATTAAATACATTTTGTCCATGTACACGTGGCTATTGAGGACGGAGATGCAGAATAGATCCAAACTGAGAACACAGATGCAGAGTATGGAACAGAAGAGCCTGCAGAGAAAACAGTAAGGATGATTTTAATTTTTAATTACTGGTTAATTAAGGTTAGAGTTAATAGGCCACAGTGCAGGGAGAGTTGTGGGAGGTGAGGACATCAGTCTTAAACTATAAATAAAAGTTAAAACAGGCCGAATCGGTGTTGAAAAGGCCGTTTTCTGAAACATGGCCGCCTTGTATTGATATTGATATAATGTTAACATGCTAACTTCACCATGCTAGTTTTTTTTAAGCTTGGCTCATTTCGCAGGTATAAATACACCTTCAAGTTAAATTGTTTCATTATATTAGACCAATGCTACCTGTTAGCATGCTAAATTTAAAGTTTTAGCATGCTAATGTTATCAAGTTATCGTTTCAAGATTAGCTAATTTCGCAGGTGTACACCTTGGCGTCATACAAACCCCGTTTCCATATGAGTTGGGAAATTGTGTTAGATGTATATATAAACGGAATACAATGATTTGCAAATCCTTTTCAACCCATATTCAATTGAATGCACTACAAAGACAAGATATTTGATGTTCAAACTCATAAACTTTATTTTTTTTTTGCAAATAATAATTAACTTAGAATTTCATGGCTGCAACATGTGCCAAAGTAGTTGGGAAAGGGCATGTTCACCACTGTGTTACATGGCCTTTCCTTTTAACAACACTCAATAAACGTTTGGGAACTGAGGAGACACATTTTTTAAGCTTCTCAGGTGGAATTCTTTCCCATTCTTGCTTAATGTACAGCTTAAGTTGTTCAACAGTCCGGGGGTCTCTGTGGTGGTATTTTAGACTTCATAATGTGCCACACATTTTCAATGGGAGACAGATCTGGACTACAGGCAGGCCAGTCTAGTACCCGCACTCTTTTACTATGAAGCCACGTTGATGTAACACGTGGCTTGGCATTGTCTTGCTGAAATAAGCAGGGGCGTCCATGGTAACGTTGCTTGGATGGCAACATATGTTGCTCTAAAACCTGTATGTACCTTTCAGCATTAATGGCGCCTTCACAGATGTGTAAGTTACCCATGTCTTGGGCATTAATACACCCCCATACCATCACAGATGCTGGCTTTTCAACTTTGCGCCTATAACAATCCAGATGGTTCTTTTCCTCTTTGGTCCGGAGGACACGACGTCCACAGTTTCCAAAAACAATTTGAAATGTGGACTCGTCAGACCACAGAACACTTTTCCACTTTGTATCAGTCCATCTTAGATGAGCTCAGGCCCAGCGAAGCCGACAGCGTTTCTGGGTGTTGTTGATGAATGGTTTTCGCCTTGCATAGGAGGGTTTTAACTTGCACTTACAGATGTAGCGACCAACTGTAGTTACTGAGAGTGGGTTTCTGAAGTGTTCCTGAACCCATGTGGTGATATCCTTTACACACTGGTGTTGCTTGTTGATGCAGTACAGCCTGAGGGATCGAAGGTCACGGGCTTAGCTGCTTACGTGCAGTGATTTCTCCAGATTCTCTGAACCCTTTGATGATATTACGGACCGTAGATGGTGAAATCCCTAAATTCCTTGCAATAGCTGGTTGAGAAAGGTTTTTCTTAAACTGTTCAACAATTTGCTCACGCGTTTGTTGACAAAGTGGTGACCCTCGCCCCATCCTTGTTTGTGAATGACTGAGCAATTCATGGAATCTACTTTTATATCCAATCATGGACCCACCTGTTCCCAATTTGCCTGTTCACCTGTGGGATGTTCCAAATAAGTGTTTGATGAGCATTCCTCAACTTTATCAGTATTTATTGCCACATTTCCCAACTTCTTTGTCACGTGTTGCTGGCATCAAATTCTAAAGTTAATGATTATTTGCAACAAAAAAAAAAGTTTATCAGTTTGAACATCAAATATTTTTGTCTTTGTAGCATATTCAACTGAATATGGGTTGAAAATGATTTGCAAATCATTGTATTCCGTTTATATTTACATCTAACACAATTTCCCAACTCATATGGAAACGGGGTTTGTATATTTTAATACTTGACCGATGCTGCCTGTTTGTGTGCTCAATGCTAATGCTAGCTTTTCAAGATGAGCTTATTTCGCAGGAATACACTTAAGAGTCGTATATTTTGTTAATAGATGCTGTCTAGCCAATGTTCGAACTGTTAGCGTTTCAGGTCAGCTTCGGCTTATCAGCGTTTACACAAAATTTCGACAGAAATAATTTCTTTTTTAGCTCACTTTAATTTCAGCATATTGGTTCTGAAAAAAATAAAAAAATGTAAATAACATGTTTTTTCCTGCTGTGCAGATGGGCTAATTGGGTCGACAGACGGCGGATGTGTGTCACTGATTCCCTCCTAGCACCAATCTGACCTCCTGTCTGTAGAAACCCGGCCGAGAAGAAAGAAGATAAAGATGGGAAACTTTTAGGCCTTGACCTGTTTGGTTCACTTTTAAACCGTAAACACTCAACATGGAAACACTATTACCATCTGCAACGTTGTCCATGAAGCTCACTGGAAGTTCTTTCCGGAATGTTTGCAGGCTCATTAATGTGATGTAAGGACATTGCGGATACCGTTCAATGGAGCAAATAATACTACAAGAGCAAATAAGAAGTATTATTTTTAAGATTTTAACACTTAGCCTCTGGGTCGGGGGTCAGCAACCCGCGGCTCTTTAGCCTAGTGGCTCCCTGGACCTCTTTCAGAGATGTGTGAAAATATAAAAAGATGAAGAAAAAAACAATTTTTTTGTTTTAATATATTTTCTGTAGGAGGACAAACGTGACACAAACCTTCCTAATTGTTAGAAATCCCACTGTTTATGTTATACATGCTTTACTGATGAGAGTATTTGGCAAGCACTGTTTTGTCCTACTAATTTCAGCAATCCTTGAACTCATCGTAGTTTGTTTACATGTACAACTTTCTCCCACGCTGCCACAGAGAGACGTGTTTTATGCCACTCCTTTGTCTCATTTTGTCCACCAAACGTTTTATGCTCTGCGTGAATGCACAAAGGTGAGCTTTGTTGATTTTATTGATTTGCCGGAGTGCTTATCAGGCATTTTTGGTCAATGCATGACTGCAAGATAATCAATGCTAATATGCTATTTAGGCTAGCTGTATGTACATATCGCATCATTATGCCTCATTTGTAGGTATATTTGAGCTAATTTAATTTCCTTTACTTATGTCCTCGGTGTATTTAATTTATATTTGCATGTCTCATGACACATTATCTGTATGTAATATTGGCTGCATTTCATGTGCCATGTTGTTCCAGACCACAGCAAACATTACCCAGCTTGCGAAGATTGTAATAAATCCATTAGATCACGTGTTGCCTTCATCTTAACATGTAACACGCTTTTAAGTTTTTGCGTCTCCACACAGATTAAAATTTTGTATTTTTGGTCCAATGTGGCTCTTTCAACATTTTGTGTTGCCAACCCCTGCACTGGGTGAACATTGATAGATTGATTGAAACTTTTATTAGTAGATTGCACAGTACAGTACATATTCCGTAAAATTGACCACTAAATGGTAACACCCGAATAAGTTTTTCAACTTGTTTAAGTCGGGGTCCACGTAAATCAATTGATGGTACAAATATATACTATCAGCATAATACAGTCATCCCACGAGTTAATCATCAGAGTATATACATTGAATTATTTACATTATTTACAATTTTTACAATCCGGGGGGTGGGATGAGGAGGGTTTAGTTGATATCAGCACTTCAGTCATCAACAATTGCATCATCAGAGAAATGGACATTGAAACAGTGATGTAATACATTACTTCACCACAAGTGGCGCTTTTAGCAAACACACGCTAACTTCATTGACATCACTATAGAGTAGATGGTTAAAATAAAATATTTCCTATACAAATGCAGACAATTTTTGGGGTGTCAGAGTGGCCACGGATGTGTGGTCCTAATATTTGTTCAGATCTGATCTGGAGTAGATTGCCGGCAACCAACACCAGATGTGAAATACGATTCTTCATCCAATCAAACTCTCCCGATTGACCAATTTCCATCACACCAGCGATAGTTTAGCTCCTCACGTGGTCAAACAATATACTTTTGCAGGTGTGTTTGATCATGCTTTCAATCTTGAAGAGAGGGGAGTCGTGAGCTTGGAGCGACATTCTAATGCTAGCTAAGATGCACTCCTTCTTGTGAAGTGAAGTGAATTATATTTATAAAGCACTTTTCTCTAGTAACTCAAAGCGCTTTTACATAGTGAAACCCAATATCTAAGTTACATTTAAACCAGTGTGGGTGGCACTGGGAGCAGGTGGGTAAAGTGTCTTGCCCGAGGACACAATGGCAGAAGCGGGGATCGAACCTGGAACCCTCAAGTTGCTGGCATGGCCACTCTACCAACCGTGCTATACTGCCCCTCTTCCATGCACTCCTTCTAGCTTGACAACATTGTTGTATTTAAAAAACATGACACTAATTGTTATTACAGTAATTGTGTGAATGCTCTAGAGTATTTTATTTATTATTTTTGCTCTAGTTTTTGTCTATTTTCTCCCACATCTTTGATCAGATTCAAACCATTCAACTTTCAAAATGTTCGCTGCCATTTTTTATTTAGTCCCAAAATTCCCTATTTGCCAGGAATTCCTAATTTTGTGGGACATTTTTTTCCATTCCATTTTGTGTTATAACTTTAACATGTTTCATATGTCCTAACCGATTCAAAGTAATCAAAAGACTGGGCCGGCACGCTGATTGTATGGAGGAAAAGTGGACGCTAAAGACAGTGTCTTTAAAGGCCTACTGAAACCCACTACTACAGACCACACAGTCTAATAGTTTATATATCAATGATGAAATCTTAACATTGCAACACATGCCAATACGGCCGGGTTAACTTATAAAGTGCAATTTTAAATTTCCCGCTAAACTTCCGGTTGAAAACGTCTATGTATGATGACGTAAGCGCGTGACGTCAATCGTTGAAACGGAAGTATTCGGCCCCATTGAATCCAATACAAAAAGCTCTGTTTTCATCTCAAAATTTCGCAGTATTCTGGACATCTGTGTTGGTGAATTTTTTGCCATTTGTTTAATGAACAATGGAGACTGCAAAGAAGAAAGTTGTAGGTGGGATCGGTGTATTAGCGGCGGACTACAGCAACACAACCAGGAGGACTTTGAGATGGATAGCAGACGCGCTAGCCGCCGACCTCACCTTGACTTCCTCCGTCTCCGGGCCGCCGACCGCATCTATGATCGGGTGAAGTCTTTTGTCGCTCCGTCGATCGCTGGAACGCTGGTGAGCACGGGTGTTGATGAGCAGATGAGGGCTGGCTGGCATAGGTGGATAGCTAATGTTTTCAGCATAGCTCTGTGAGGTCCCGTTGCTAAGTTAGCTTCAATGGCGTCGTTAGCAACAGCATTGTTAAGCTTCGCCAGCCTGGAAAGCATTAACCGTGTATTTACAGGTCCATGGTTTAATAGTATTGTTGATTTTCTGTCTATCCTTCCAGTCAGGGGTTTATTTATTTTGTTTCTATCTGCATTTAAGCCCGATGCTATCACGTTAGCTCCGTAGCTAAAGAGCTTCACCGATGTATTGTCGTGGAGATAAAAGTCACTGTGAATGTCCATTTCGCGTTCTCGACTCTCATTTTCAAGAGGATATAGTATCCGAGGTGGTTTAAAATACAAATCCGTGATCCACAATAGAAAAAGGAGAGAGTGTGGAATCCAATGAACCCTTGTACCTAAGTTACGGTCAGAGCGAAAAAAGATACGTCCTGTACTGCACTCTAGTCCTTCACTCTCAAGTTCCTCGCTCAAATTAATGGGGTAATCGTTGCTTTCTCGGTCCGAATCTCTCTCGCTGCATTGAAAACAATGGGAAAATGTGAGCAGCCCTTCCTCCTGTGACGTCACGCTACTTCCGGTAGGGGCAAGGCCTTTTTTTTATCAGAGACCAAAAGTTGCAGACTTTATCGTCGTTGTTCTATACTAAATCCTTTTCAGCAAAAATATAGCAATATCGCGAAATGATCAAGTATGACACATAGAATGGATCTGCTATCCCCGTTTAAATAAAAAAAATTCATTTCAGTAGGCCTTTAAGGCACGCCCCCAATAATGATGTTTTGGTGGAAATCGGGAGAATTTCGGGAGAATGGTTGCCCTGGGAGATTTTCGGCAGTCTCCCAGGAATATCGGGAGGTTGAAACCGATACCGATAATTTCCGATATTACATTTTAACGCATCTGCGGTCCCCTCCAAGGTTTCTCATTGTCCCATTGGGTTGAGTTTTTCCTTGCCCTGATGTGGGATCTGAGCCGAGGATGTCGTTGTGGCTTGTGCAGCCCTTTGAGACACTCGGGATTTAGGGCTATATAAGTAAACATTGACTGATTGATTGATTGAAAAAAGGTTGAAAAACACTGCCATAGACAATTCATTCGCGGGCCGGATATGACCCGCGGGCCTTGACTTTGGAACATTGGCAGTAAGGGCATGATTGGGATAGCTCGCAAGTGTGAACAATAATCGCCAATCATAGGCCGTTGTGTAATCTCAGCGCTCCTAGCAACGGGAACACTAAACCTAGTAGAACTATAGCAGAAACAAAGGTCATGACAGTATCTAACGCAGTAAATAGACACGGGCATCCGCCCTGTCCAAGATGGCGGCCGCGTTCCAAGATCTACGTTTTCCCCATCTACGACCCCAGAACGCCGTTCACGTGCGGACGAAAGACTGATACCCTACAATACTTTACGATTTGAGGATTTCACTCTGCGGTAACTTTGAACACAGCATGGGAGGTGAAGTAAACAAAGAGGGACAGCAGAGCTGGATGTTCCTCATAATGCAAGCAAACGAGTCTCCAAAACTGCAAGACAAAGCACTCGGAGGGCTGGTCTCGCCTCCACCCGCTTTACGCTTCCCTGAGCCTGAACACATGACAAGCCAAACCCGAAGGCTTGAAGGGGAGGCGGCAGGGAAGGAGGGAGGGCAGGCAAAGCTGCGAACCGTAGGAGGAGGAAGAGACGAGCAGGAAAAAGGTGCTCAATGTTTAGATTTGTGCGTACGCCGGGTGGTGTGGATGTGACACTCCTCTCCTCGCAACTCCATCTTTCTTCTAGCCACACACTATTGTCTCTTCAGAGAGAACCGGGCGGCGCTCCTCTCCTCTTTTGTGCGAGGCTCCTGAACGTGAGTGCCTCTTTTGTTGTTTGATTCACTCCCGTTGTGCTTTTAGAGGCAATGGAGTGAGCGTCTTCTTCAGACACGTGCTCAATGTGTTGTCATGCGCCGGCGGGTAGGAGAGGGCTGCACTGCACCATGTGGTCCAGGTTAGGTCTGAACGCACGTGCCCAAAGGCTGTCATTGTTCTCGGTTTTTGAGTTCCCTTTTGAACTTTGATGGAATGACTTTTGATGCGCGCATCAGTTTGTCATGTTTCCTAACAAATACAGTGATTCATAAATCAATAATATGCAAAAGTCACAAATGTTGCTCACATTTGCTTTAATTTATGTTGTTAGTTCTTGTAAATAATATATTTTCCTCCTACATTTTTCATCCGATTCAAACCATTCCACTTTCAAACTGTTCAGCTCATTCATGCACTGCAAAAACGGAAATATAAGTAAGATTAAATATCTCAAATAAGGGTGACAGTTGCTTATTTTCTGTCTGATAAGATACATCTTCCCACTAAGCAGATTTTATGTTAGAGTGTTTTACTTGTTTTAAGTGTTTTGGTCCTAAATGATCTCAGTGAGATATTACAGCTTGTTGCTGAGATGTTATGACCTATATTGAGTAAAACATGCTTGAAACTAGAATATCAACTGTTGCAAAGCTGTGTCATCAACAGTCACAGGTATAAAACTACTTTTTCAAAATAATGATTTCTTATTTCAAGCATGAAATAAAAAAATCATGACTTTGACAATTGTGTCTCATAATTAAAACAGATGACAGCCAAATGGACTTTGCTGTTTTATTTTCAATGAAACAATAGAAAAGATGTACTCTTATAGTAGTACAGTTGGCACAGTACAGTAAACTCACAGTTAATATTCAAACATTTGCCATTTGACATTTCAAACACTTTTGAACAGAAATAGTTCATGCACATTCAGATAAATTCTTCAAAATTACAATAAAAAAAAAAATTGGCCTTAGACAATATGATTTGCCTGAGCAGCTAGGAGACCCCGAGAGTAACAAGCGGTTGCCTTGTTGCCTTCCATTAAGAAAAAAAAACTAGTTTTTAGTGTAAGTTTGCTGGTTCCAAGAAATGTAATGCCGAGCGCATATCATTATCTCAAAATAATGGTACTAGCATTTACTTAATTTAAGAATATTTTTCAACATATTGAGAAAAAAGGTCTCATATTTGTTTTTTTCTATTAAGAAAAGTACACTTATTAGTGAGAATATACTTATTTTAATGTATTTTGTGGTTCACTGAGGTTAGCTAATATTACTTGTTTTGGAAAGTCTTGACAAGCCATATTTTCTTGTTCTATTGGCAGATAATTTTGCTTAGTTCAAGTAAAATACCTCTAATTTTAGTATTTTTCTTCCTTGTTTTTGAACACTGACTTTTTGCAGTGTGACACGCATGCTAACTTGTTTAAAGTTTTTCCAAAAACTCCTATTTTTTCCAGGAATTCAACATTTTTGACCATTCTAAAATGTTTCCAACTGATTCAATCCATTCCATCAACAAATTCAACTTTTTTAGGACATTCGGAATATCACATATTTATGTCCGTAACATTGCCGATTTTACCGGATTTTCCACTTTTCTCCATCAAAAAGCGTTGCTAATCAACCGATTTAAATCGTTCCAAATTCAAACTGCTCCTTGCTAATGTTAGCGTGTTAGCAAGTGACAAAACCTTTAGGTAATTTTTGTTAGTATGCCACCTCAGAGTCAAATATTTTGTTACTTGATACATGCTAACTGTTAGTATGCTTTTGTTACTACGTTAACATGCTAGGTTTTTAGCTCGTTTTGCAGTTCTACACCTCAGAATCAAATATTGTGTTACTTGATGCATGTTAACTGTTAGCATGGTAGCTTTTTAACTACGTTTACAGGTATACCCCACAGGGTCAAATATTTTGTTTCTCGACTAATGCTAATTGTTAACATGCTAACTGGTATCATGCTAACATTAGCATGAAAACTTTAACTATTTTGCAGGTAAAGACCACAAGAGTCGTAGCTTTTGTTACTTCATGCTGTCTGGCTAGCCTGATAACTTTAATTTATGCTATTAGTTCTTGTAATTATTATTTCGCCCATTTTTCATACATCTTGTCTTTCCACATTTTTCTTCCGATTCAAACCATTCCAGTTTCAAACTGTTCAGCTGATTCATGACATGCATGCTACCTTTTTTAAAAAAGTTTTTCCAAAAACTATCATATTTTCCAGGAATTCCACATTTTTGACCATTCAAAAATGTTTCAAAGGTCCACGTTTCCCTAATGATTCAATACATTCCATCAACTAATTCCACTCTTTTTAGGACATTCGGAATATCAATTGTTTATGTCAATAACATTGCCGATTTTACCGGATTTCCCACTTTTCTCTATTAAAAAGCGTTGCTAATCAACAGATTCAAATCGTTCCAAAGTCAAACTGCTCCTTGCTAATGTTAGTCACTTGCTAACATGCTAACATTAGCAAAAACCTTTTAGTTATTTTTTGCTAGTATGCCACCTCAGAGTCAAATATTTTGTTACTTGACGCATGTTAACTGTTAGCTTTTTAACTACGTTTACAGGTATACCCCACAGGGTCAAATATTTTGTTACTTGACGAATGGTAATTGTTAACATGCTAACTGGTAGCATGCCAAAATTAGCATGAAAACTTTAACTATTTTGCAGAGTCGTAGCTTTTGTTACTTCATGCTGTCTGGCTAGCCTGCTAACTTTAATTTATGCTATTAGTTCTTGTAATTATTATTTCGCCCATTTTTCATACATCTTGTCTTTCCACATTTTTCTTCCGATTCAAACCATTCCAGTTTCAAACTGTTCAGCTGATTCATGACATGCATGCTACCTTTTTTTTAAAGTTTTTCCAAAAACTATCATATTTTCCAGAAATTCCACATTTTTGACCATTCAAAAATGTTTCAAAGGTCCACGTTTCCCTAATGATTCAATACATTCCATCAACTAATTCCACTCTTTTTAGGACATTCGGAATATCAAATGTTTATGTCAATAACATTGCCGATTTTACCGGATTTCCCACTTTTCTCTATTAAAAAGCGTTGCTAATCAACAGATTCAAATCGTTCCAAAGTCAAACTGCTCCTTGCTAATGTTAGTCATTTGCTAACATGCTAACATTAGCAAAAACCTTTTAGTTATTTTTTGCTAGTATGCCACCTCAGAGTCAAATATTTTGTTACTTGATGCATGTTAACTGTTAGCTTTTTAACTACGTTTACAGGTATACCCCACAGGGTCAAATATTTTGTTACTTGATGAATGGTAATTGTTAACATGCTAACTGGTAGCATGCCAAAATTAGCATGAAAACTTTAACTATTTTACAGAGTCGTAGCTTTT
This sequence comes from Entelurus aequoreus, assembly GCF_033978785.1. Classification (NCBI taxonomy): domain Eukaryota; kingdom Metazoa; phylum Chordata; class Actinopteri; order Syngnathiformes; family Syngnathidae; genus Entelurus; species Entelurus aequoreus. The sequence continues at coordinate 84,445,729 of NC_084731.1, read as the reverse complement.
GTTACTTCATGCTGTCTGGCTTGCCTGCTAACTTTAATTTATGCTATTAGTTCTTGTAATTATTATTCCGCCTTTTTTCATACATCTTCTCCTCCCACATTTTTCATCCAATTCAAACCATTCCACTTCCAATCTGTTCAGCTCATTCATGACACGCATGCTACCTTTTTTAAAGTTTTTCCAAAAATCACCTCAGAGTCAAATATTGTGTTACTTGATGCATGTTAACTGTAGGCATGCTAGCTTTTTAACTACGTTTAGAGGTATACCCCACAGGGTCAAATATTTTGTTACTTGACGAATGGCAATTGTTAACATGCTAACTGGTGCCATGCTAACATTAGCATGAAAACTAACTATTTTGCCAACTTTTTTGGCAACTTTTTAATGTCTTAAAATGTATTATTGTATTTTATTACAAACGTACATGTCACAGGAGTTACGAGCGCAGGAAAGTAGTGTGAACGTATCTGATGGGAATTGCACCTGACATGGTCGATGAATAATACAAGCCGAGTATGTACACTGCTATCAATTATGGAGAACTTTGCAAAGCTGAATGTGTACGGAAAACATGTTGCTGTACAATATGTGTGCGCACGTATTGCACTTGTCAAAGGATTGGGCAACCTCTTCGGTCGGATGAGAACCTGGGTCCCAAAATTTGACCGATACAATATGAGATTGAGACTTTGCTGGCTTCTTCACAGTCGAGGCAAAGCTGTGATATTCAATAACGTTGCTTGGGAATCATGTGACATTAAAGGCCTACTGAAATTATTTTTTTAAATTTAAACGGGGATAGCAGATCCATTCTATGTGTCATACTTGATCATTTTGCGATATTGCCATATTTTTGCTGAAAGGATTTAGTATAGAACAACGTCGATAAAGTTCGCAACTTTTGGTCTCTGATAAAAAAAAACCTTGCCCCTACCGGAAGTAGCGTGACGTTGTCAGTTGTTCACTCCCTCATATTTTCCTATTGTTTTCAACGCAGCTAGAGCTATTCGGACCGTGAAAGTGACGATTACCCCATTAATTTGAGCGAGGATGAAAGATTCGTGGACGAGGAACGTTAGAGTGACGGACTAGAATGCAGTGAAATACATATTTTTTTTCGCTCTGACCGTAACTTAGGTACACGCTGGCTCATTGGATTCCACACTCTCTCCTTTTTCTATTGTGGATCACGGATTTGTATTTCAAACCACCTCAGATACTATATCCTCTTGAAAATGAGAGTCGAGAACGCGAAATGGACATTACAGTGCCTTTTATCTCCACGACAATACATCGACGAAGCTCTTTAGCATCTTTAGCATGAACTAACGTGATAGCATCTGTCTCAAATGCAGATAGAAACAAAATAAATAAATCCCTGACTGGAAGGATAGACAGAAGATCGACAATACTATTAAACCATGTACATGTAACTACACGGTTAATAGATCTCAGCCTGGCAAAGCTTAACAATGCTGTTGCTAACGACGCTAAGGCTAACTTAGCAATCGGAGCTCACAGAGCTATGATAAAAACATTAGCGCTCCACCTACGTCAGCCAGCTCTCATCTGCTTTGCTCAGCAACACCCGTGCTCACCTGCGTTCCAGCGATTGACGGCGCGACGAAGGACTTCACCAGATCATCCGTGCGGTGGGTCTGCTAGCATCGGCTAGGCGTCTGCTAGCATCGGCTAGGCGTCTGCTA
>NC_084731.1:84419020-84439020 GCF_033978785.1 Entelurus aequoreus | reverse complement strand
CTGCTGATGGGAAAGTATCGTCAGCAGGTGTGGAGGTCAGAACAGGAAGGAAGTGGCGTGCCCAGGATGCAGTGGAGCGGGCAGAGGCGAGGCTGCGGCACAGCACCCTGGTGGGAACCATAGCCACTGGTCGGGCTGGGCTGGGTAGCAACACCAAACCAAACTACAGCAGAGCCAGAGGAAAGGAAAGACGAAAGCTTGTCCAAGAGGAGGTTCGCGCCGAGGTGGAGGAGGCTCGCTTCAGCAGAGTGGTGGGAATGAGCAAGCAGGGGGCCTGGACCAAGTGGGAGCACATAGCTGGTCGCAAGATCACCTGGACCGAACTCTGGAAAGCGGAGCCACACCAGTTTAAGTTCTTGGTCCAGTCAGTTTATGATGTCCTCCCAAGCCCTGCTAACCTGTTCACCTGGGGCCTGATAGACGCACCTGTGTGCCAGCTCTGTCAGAAAAGAGGATCATTAGAACACATCCTCAGCTGTTGCTCAAAGGCATTGGGAGATGGCAGGTATCGGTGGCGCCACGACCAGGTCCTGCGGGCAATAGCAGACACCATCTGCATGGGCATCAACACCAGTAAGCGGCAACACCCAACCAAGAGCACAATTGCCTTTGTCCGAGCAGGAGAGAAACCTCAACCCTCCAAGAAGACCCAGGGGGGCATGCTAACAACAGCAAGGGACTGGCAGCTCTTGGTTGACCTGGGAAGGCAGTTGCGATTCCCAGACATCATCGCAACTACAACACTCCGGCCAGACATGGTCTTGATGTCTGGAACCAGCAAGCAGGTGGTACTCCTTGAGCTAACTGTCCCCTGGGAGGACAGAATGGAGGAAGCTCAGGAAAGGAAGAGAGCGAAGTACGCAGATCTTGTGGCTGACTGCCGGAGGAACGGGTGGAAGGCCCGCTGCGAGCCTATTGAGGTGGGCTGCAGGGGTTTTGCAGGCAAGTCCTTACACCGGGTCCTGGGGCTCCTTGGGATTTGTGGACTGCACAGGAGAAGAGCCATAAAAAACATTTTGGAAGCGTCCGAAAAGGCTTCACGTTGGCTCTGGTTGAGGAGGGGGGACGCGTGGCGTAGTGCGCTACCTGGACACAAGTCGAGGGACTGATCACCCTCGGCTGGGTCGCCCGGGTGAGGGTGTTTGATTAAGACCCGAAACACCCTATGACCCCGGGAGAATCACTGATGATGTGTCCAGGTTGCACCATGAGGTGTATTATAGTACTATATATATGTATATGTGTATATATGTATGTATGTATGTATGTATATAAATATATATATATATATATATATATATAATATATATATATATATATATATATATATATATATATATATATATATATATATATATATATATATATATATATATATATATATATACATACATACATACATACATACATACATACATACATACATACATACATACATACATACATACATACATACATACATACATACATACATACATACATATATATATATATATATATATACATATATATATATACATATATATATATATATATATATATATATAATATATATATATACATATATATATATATATATATATATATATATATATATATATATATATATATATATATATATATATATATATATATATATATATATATATATATATATATATATATATATATATATATATATATATATATATTCCTCTGGCACTAATTGACTTAAAGAGCGCACTTGCTGCATGTCACGTTATCGATGGTAAAATGCATTTTTAGACAATATGATTTGCCTGAGAGGCTAGGAGACGGTAGAAAATGGACTAGTAAGGACAAATTTAAAAAAAAAAGTAATAATAAAAAAAAAAAAAAAAAATTTTTTTTTTTTTTTTTAACTTGGGACTTCCCGTGGGCCGGATTTTGGACGCTGGGGGGCCGTATCCGGCCCGCGGGCCGTAGTTTGGGTACCCCTGGTCTATATTATTCACAATTACAAAGTGTATGTACATTTGTGCCTATGTACATATGTGCATGTCTTACGTACGTAAGTAAAAATACATCATTACGTACTAGAAGCCGTAAGAGGGCGGGATGTACTGTGCAAAATAATTTACATTGAAAAGTTGCTGCCCTCTAGGCATCTGTGTAAATGTTGCAAACAGCCACTTTGAGACATCAAGTAGCAAAAAAAGCAGAAAATTACAGGACATTTTCATTGCTGAATATACGATATGTCCAATATCTTTTATGTCTGACTGTACTAATATGTTGACACGCGCACAGACAGAGTATTCTCTCTCTCAAGTGCCTCCTTTCTCACAGCCATTTGTGCATAACTGTGCCAGTTTGCGTTCCAGGAGTGCTCAATATAGACGCAGAACGGCGACCGCAGAACAGTTTCAGTCTAGATCAACCACATTGCGAGTGCTAAATAATTATATTTGCATCTCCTCCTCCCAGTCCTGATAATCATCATATATTCTGCATTACCTGTAGACAGACGGATTGCACTCTCTATTTTGCTCTTTTTTAATGATATTTTTAATAGACGCAAACCTTTGGTAGATCAGACCCTAAATCAGCACCAAAATGTGTGCAGTTTATTTATTCTGTCTTTATTAGCATGCGATGAAAACCCTTCTGCATTTTGGAATTTCAAAATGCCAATCTTGTGTTGTTTGCTTCGAAACACACATTTTGCCATATTTGGAGCCCAGCAGGGTTTTCATGCTTGGAGGCCCTGGCAGCGGCAACTGCCAGTGGGCCCAGTCTTTTTCATTCCTCGCCAAAGTTCCCCCTCCCAAGACTCCCGCTCTCTGCTGGGTATTCAAGAGCTTTGGCATTCCGATTCCAGTCTTTTGAGAACAGAACTCTGGCTCTTTGCCACCTCACAATGGGTTTGAAAAGAGGGACAAAGATAGGGTGAGTTTAAACCAAAACAGAGTGTTTACATTGGAGATATCCACAATTTATCTGGCCTGTGGGCATTGAACCACATGAATGAGCTGATTGGTTCTACGAGCGACCCAACATGGTGCTAATAACAGGGACAAAGGGCGAGAGAACCAAAGGCACTTTGCGCTACGATAATCTGGGAGCTAATCAACCCCCAGTGCAGTATGAGCCTCAACTAAAGCACAGGGACAAGGTTTTACTTTTTGAGACAAATATATTTGTTTCGTAAGTTGTTGGCTATGCTGCCTTCAGCAAGAAGATGCACATTTTATATCCACTCTGTTGTTGCATGGATTGTCTCGAGCTGCGTTTCCATTGCAGTTTTTTGCAAAATAATTTCAAAAATATCAATTAAGTACATTTGTGTTTCCATTAAATGTTTGTTTTGCGTCATGAGCCGATATTCTTGTAAAATCCCATCCCGCGAGACTCCACTTGGAGGAAGAGATTGCAGCCACCGCTCTGTGATGTCAATAAAAGACGGAGGCAGTGGGTGATCGCTCAAAGGCAACTTCCTTACAGACCCCTTGACATTTGTCTGGGTGTGTGGGTCCCTCGGAACCTGCGGGTCGGCTTCTATTGATTGATTTTAAACATCCAAGAGTGCGAAAAAATTTGAAGCAAATGTGCTTGTCTGTTGCTGGTGTAAAAGCATGGAATTCTCTAGACCAGGGGTCGGGAACCTTTTAGGCTAAGAGAGCCATGTAAGTCAAATATTTTAAAATATATTTCCGTGAGAGCCATAACATATTTTTTAACACTGAATAGAACTAAATGTGTGCATTTTTAAGTAAGACCAACATTTTTAGAGTATGATATTATTCTTATTCTTTTTAATAACATTGTTATTTTGAAGCTAACTAATAATAAATAAAATACTTCTTACCATAAATGCGACTTCTTGAACAGGTGCAGTAGAAAACGGATTGATGGATTAAAATGCATGAGAATGTTTTATATGTTGAATGTTATTTTTAACACTGATTACCAGCAAAATTATTCATTACTTCTCGTGTTAAGCAATGTCAGCCAAGATTTATCTGAGAGCCAGATGCAGTCATCAAAAGAGCCACATTTGGCTCTAGAGCCATAGGTTCCCTACCCCTGCTCTAGACAAAGACTTAAAAAGTTGCAAGAATATCTTTTAATTTAAAAAGAGTTACAAAAAGAGACAACTGGAATTATATCAAACTGATTTTTGATTTTGATTGGACGTGTAATTTTGAAAATGCTTAAACGAAAATTTAAAGTATTTTGGAGTTAAAAAGGGGGCAGATAAATATAAGAATAGTATTCTTCCATCTGCTCCTTTCTGATCATGGAAATGTATAAGAAACAAAAAATAAATAAATAAAGTGTCAACTGTATATGGCTTATATATATGCATTTTCATGAAAGGAATAAAAAGAAATGATGAAAAAATGATGAATGACTGCGGGGAAGCGAGACCAAAGTCTTTTTGGAGTTCCTAAAACCTTTTTAGTCCCTGTGCCGTTTTTCCTCGTGTTCCGACTAGGGTTGTACGGTGTACCGGTATTAGTATACTACCGTGATACTAATGAATCATATTCGGTACTATACCGCCTCTGAAAAGTACCGGTTTGCCGCGCCCCCGTCGTCGTCACGTCGTGACATTGCTCGTTTACGAGCAGACGAGCATGTTCGGCGGCACACAATCCCAGAGTACTTACAAGCAGACACAGTGTGTAGACAGAAAAGGGAGAACAGACGCATTTTGGCTTAAAAACTAAAGATAAAGGTGAAGTTATAACACTGAAACACCCTCAGGAAGAGGTGCTTTAAGACATGGCTATCTAGCTAGCGGCTAACGTCCTACCCCAGTCGGCAGTGTTTTAGCTACTTCTAAATCACTAATCCTCGCCTCCATGGCGACAAATAAAGTACGTTTCTAACAAGTATCATCCCTGCAGGACGAGGAATAGCTAAACATGCTTCACTACACACCATAGCTCACCGGCGTCACAAAGTAAACAAACGCCATAGATGGATCTACACCTAACATCCAGTGTAATGATACCAAGTGTAGGACCGTATCTAGTCGATACTACTATGATTATATTATCTTTTGGCATCACATCTTCTTTAGTTTAAAAAAAATATATAATATGTTTATAAACTCAGGAAATATGTCCCTGGACACATGAGGACTTTGAATGTATGATCCTGTAACGACTTTGTTGTTACAGGATCATACATTGATCATATCAGATTGATACCCAAATTTGTGGTATCATCCAAAACTAATGTAAAACATCCAAACAACAGAAGAATAAGTGATTATTACATTTGAACAGAAGTGTAGACAGAACATGTTAAAAGAGAAAGTAAGCAGATATTAACAGTAAATGAACAAGTAGATTAATAATTAATTTTCTACCACTTGTCCTTAATACTTTTGACAAAATAATAGAATGATAAATGACACAATATGTTACTGCATATGTCAGCAGACTAAATTAGGAGCCTTTGTTTGCTTACTTACTACTAAAAGACAAGTTGTCTTGTATGTTCACTATTTTATTTAAGGACTAAATTACAATAAGAAACATATGTTTAACGTAGCATAAGATTTTTTGTTAAAATAAAGCCAATAATGCAATTTTTTGTGTTCCCCTTTATTTAGAAAAGTATCGAAATAATTTTAGTACCGGTACCAAAATATTGGTATCGGGACAACACTAGTTCCGACATACAAGAACTAGAGACGACGGCCCTCAGATCCTAGAATCATTTTCGCTCCTACTCTAAGGCAGGGTCCAAACTGAGTCCCATAGGAACTAAAACACTTAGGTGTTTGGTGATTGGTTGAATTGACAAGCTATGCTCCTCCGGATATGCGCTTCTCCTAGCCCAGGGGTCGGCAACCCAAAATGTTGAAAGAGCCATATTGGACCAAAAATACAACAACAAAAATCCTTCTGGAGCTGCAAAAAATTAAAAGTCTTATATAATAAAGGCAACACATGATGTAGAGTTAGAGTTAGAGTTAGAGTTAGAGTTTGAGTTTATTTCGAACATGCAAGCATACAACATGATACATCACAATTTCCAGTTTCTCTTTTCAACATGTTCGAAAAGGAGTAGGAAGAAGCAGAGCTTATTTAATCCTACCCCTTTTCTTTACATAACAGTTGCTGAAACTTTTTTATTCACTTCCTGTTCTCAATTTATTCACAATAAACTCCATAGGTAATCACAATAAAAAATAAATAAATAAATAATAGTAAGAATTTAATAATAATAATTGGTGAAGAAAGTCATATTTCATATGATGAGATAAGTAAGATTACTTTAAGAATGAATGAATAGATGGATGAAATAAATTGAGAATGTTTGTCATGGTTCTTCTTCTTTGTACTTTGTAAACACTTTAAGTTTGAAGAGTTTCTTGAAGTGGATCATATTAGTACATTGTTTGATTGCTTTGCTTAATCCATTCCATAATTTAATTCCACATATTGATATACTGAAGATCTTAAGTGTTGTACGTGCGTACAAATGTTTTAAATTACATTTTTCTCTAAGATTATATTTCTCCTCTTTTGTTGAGAAGAATTGTTGTATATTCTTGGTTAGCAGGTTATAGTTTGCTTTGTGCATAATTTTAGCTGTTTGCAAATTCACTATGTCGTGGAATTTCAGTATCTTTGATTCAATAAATAAATGATTTGTATGTTCTCTATATCCAACATTATGTATTATTCTAACTGATCTTTTTTGTAACACCGTTAATGAATGAAGTGTACTTTTGTAATTATTTCCCCATATTTCTACACAGTAGCTCAGATATGGTAACACTAGTGAGCAGTAGAGAATATGAAGTGATTTTTTGTCTAGAACATGTTTTGCTTTATTCATTATTGACGTGTTTCTTGCTACTTTATGTTGTACATTTTTACGTGAGATTTCCAGTTCAATTTATCATCAATCATTATACCTAGAAATTTGGTTTCATTTACTCTTTCAATTTCTATTCCGTCTATTTGTATTTGTGTTTGACTTTCTCTTCTACTGTTACCAAATAGCATTATTTTAGTTTTACTAAGATTCAACGATAGTCTGTTTTTGTCAAACCATCTTTTTAATTTGTTAATTTTTTCTGTTATTATTTGTATTATCTCCTGTGTGTTCTCTCCTGAACAAAACGCTGTTGTATCATCCGCAAATAATACTAACTTTAAATCTTTTGTAACTTTACAAATGTCATTTATATAGAGATTGAATAATTTAGGTCCTAATATTGATCCCTGAGGTACACTACAGGATATATTTAGCGTTGTAGACATGTGTTCGCCTAGCTTCACGTATTGTTTCCTGTTCGTTAGATAACTTCTTATCCAGTTTAATACTAACCCTCTGATGCCATATCGTTCTAGTTTTTTGATTAAAATATTGTGATTAATTGTGTCAAATGCTTTAGTTAGATCCATAAAAACTGCTGCTGCACATTTTTTTTACTGTCTATTGCATTGGTAATTTCTTCTGTAATTTCAATTAAAGCCATTGAAGTTGAGACATTAGCTCTGTATCCATATTGGTTCTCTTCAAGTATTCTATTTTTATTTATGAAACTCTCTAATCTGTTATTAAACAGTTTTTCAATGATTTTATAAAATTGTGGAAGTAAAGAAACAGGTCTATAATTTGTAAATTGATGTTTATCTCCAGTCTTATAAATTGGTGCAACTTTAGCTATTTTCATTTTGTTTGGGAATGTACCTGTTTGAAATGATAGATTACTAATATACATTAATGGTCCTGAGATCTCTTCTATAACCTTTTTTATCGTTTCCATTTCAATTCCATTACAATCATTTGAAGTCTTAGATTTACATTTTTTCACGATTGTAACTATTTCCTCCTGTGTCACATTACTGAGGAACATGGAGTTGGGATTTCGCTCTATGGTATCATTATAGTCCTCAATTGGAACTGGGTCTGGAATCCTTTCTTCCAATTTTGGTCCAATATTTACAAAATAATTATTGAAGCTTTCAACTACTTCCTTTATGCTGTCATTTTTTTTATTTCCGTCTAAAAAGTATTGAGGGTAGTCCCTCTTTGTGCCATTTTTATAATGCTATTGAGGATGCCCCATGTTGCTCTCATATTATTTTTGTTCCTGTCCAATAATTCACTGTAATATTCTTTTCTACATGATCGTAGTATGTCTGTTAACTTGTTTTTATACTTTTCGTACTTAATTTCTGCCTCTATACTTCTTTGTGCTATACATTTTCTATATAGTGTATTCTTCTTCTTACAAGCATTTTTTAGTCCTTTTGTCATCCATGGTTGATTATTCTTTCTCTGTTTATTACTGAGTTGTATCCATGGACAATGTTTGTCATAAAGTATTATGAACTTGTTTAAGAAATGTTCATATGCTTCATCAACCTCTTTTTCCTTGTACACATTGTCCCAATCTTGCTTTTGTAGCTCAATTTTGAAAGCAGTCATCCTCTTCTCTGTGCACAGTCTTCAAAATGTCCTTTTGTCTTCCATGTTCTTCTTGTAGTGTCCATCATATATTGTAAAAACTGGCAGATGATCACTAACGCCGGTTATAAGTAGACCACTTGTAGTGTTATTGTCAAACTCATTGATACAAATATTATCAATAAGCGTGGCACAGTGTGCTGTGATTCTGCTTGGCTTTGTGATTTTTGGATATAAACTGATGCTGTACATTGTATCAATGAAGTCATCAACAGACTTTTGCTTGTTAGGGTTCAATAAGTCAATATTAAAGTCACCACATAAGAACATTATTCTTTGACCATTATCCATGTAAGTAGCCTTGATCCATTCTTCAAATGTTTCTATACTTGACTTAGGTGATCTATATATACAACTGATGAAAATGTTTTTGCTTTTTTCCTGACATATTTCAATGGTTATACGTTCTAAGATATTATCTATAGCAAATGACATGTTTTTTACCACTTTGTAGTTCAGGTTCTTCATCACGTACACAGCTACTCCTCCTCCATTTTTGTTGGTTCTGTTGATGTAGTTTAGTTCATATCCCTCCAGATCAAAATCTATTCCTTTTTTATCATCAATCCATGTTTCTGTGACAGCAATCACTTTGAATGGTTCGTTGATGTGTTCCAAAAAGTTCTTAATGTTGTTGTAGTTTGCATACAAGCTTCTGCTATTAAAATGAATAATTGACAATTTGTTATCGCATTTAATGTTGCTATCATATTGATCATCTGTATAATAAAAACAATTATTACTGATGTGGGAGAAAAAATTTGTATCTGGATCTATATCATTTTCCATATCCTGGTTTTTGTAATCTTTGTTGCAGAAATTTTTTAGTTCCATATTTTCTTGTTCAACAATCTTTGATGTTGTTTCAATAATCTCAATAAGTGTAGGTGGATGCAATCCTGAATGTAGGTCCTCTTGTTTAGTCGTCCCTTGGAACATAGTAGTGTCGATGCTGAATTTGGGTGTTTGTTTTCTGTCGGAGTCCATTATCATCGTTGTTTTGGTAGCTGTGTAAACTTTAAAAATTGTCCAGGTCCTTGATGTCCTTGCTTCTGGACCTCCATTCAGCTTGATGTAGATTTTACAGTTGATGCTCCAAGTTCCCTGGATTTTTCCCTGCCTTCTCAAGTCGCGTGCTTTCTTGGCGATTCCAGCATTGCGTTTTGTGAGATGCTCATTCATGTACACATTTGTTCCCTTCAGCTTCTTTCCCTGTCTCAGCAATGCCATTTTAGATTTTCTGTTTACGAGTTTCACGAGCACGACTGGAGTGGCGTTGTTGTTTCTTCCGTTCAGTGGGATGCATGTTTCGATGGTATTAATGTCAATTTCAATTTCCTTTGATTGCAGAAAGTTGACCACTTGCTGTTCTGCTGAGATCATATCCATTTCATCTGGTTCACCTTCATTATTCACAGCTTTCGCATAGGATCTTGGTTTAATTCGGTGCCCAGTCACGATGATATCATTCATTCGTTTGTCCTGATCCATTTCATCTATGATATTCCTCAACATGTTGTCTTCTTGAAGGGTCTTCATTCGTTTGCCCATTTCAGTGGCTTCATTATTTCTTCTGTTGTTCTGAGATTGCAGATTTTCTATATTTTCCTGCAGACTTTCCACATCTTGTTTGTGTTCTGTTGTTACTTTTCTCAGATATTCTTTCAATTCTTTCATTTCTTCTTTCATTTCTTTCATTTATTATTTCATTTCTTTCATTTCTTCTTTCATTTCTTTCATTTATTTTTTCATTTCTTTCATTTCTTCTTTCATTTCTTTCATTTCTTTCATTTCTTTTTTCATTTCTTTCAATTCTTCTTTCATTTCTTCTTTCATTTCTTCAAGTTTTTGTAGTATCACTTCTTGATTCCCATCATGTCCTGTGTCCAACCTCAAATCTTGTTCCCAGTTGTGTTCTGTAACAGCTGACCCCGAAGGTTTCGGGATTTCAATCTTTCCTTTACCTTTTCGCATCGCGGCAGTCACTGACGTCACTGCCTCTTGCTTATGTCTTAACGGCAGTTGCTTCTTTAGCGACATGCGGCACTTTAACTTGTTTTTTCCAACAATTTCGTATCTTGCGCCGTTCAGAGATCAATTTGAGGTGTCAGCCTGTCAACTTATATCACTCTGCGACGTCGGGATCACTTTAAAACAGCTGTAAACTCGCCGTAGCTTTTGGTTGCTAGGCAACCGCTTTGAACTGCGGCAAGGCGCCTTTGGCTTGAGGCTAACGGCTCTCCCAACTCGCCTTCTTTCAGCGTATCAGTGCCTCTCAACTGACCAAAATCAGATTGAAGATGCCAGGGTACTCTCCTGTGGCTGTGATCGCAAATCAGTGGTCAAAATCTTCAGATTTAACAAAAAACTCCGGTAGCAAGAGCGGAGCCTTTCTCTTTTGCGTCCTTTCTCATTGACAGGAAGTGACGAAGTAAGTGTTTATATTAGTTATTACCTATGAAAATGACTATGTTTCGCAGGCTGACGCACATTTTTGTTGATAGAAATGTTGAAATGTAATATTTATTCTACCAATTTTTACAACATAGGAAAACATTTGTAAAACTTCCCTGAGGGTGAGATAACTCCTGGAAATGACTGTCTTTGAATGGCCAAAGGTATAGATGTGTGTGTCCAAGTTAAAGGAAACGGCAGGCTGTCCTCTTCTAATGGATTTATTACAATCTTTGCAAGTAGGGTAATGTTTGCTGTGGTCTGGAACAACATGGCAGACAAACAACTATCAGAAATGCAGCCAATTTTACATACAGATAATGTGTCATGAGACATGCAAATATAAATTAAATACACAGAGGACATAAGTAAAGGATATTAAATGAGCTCAAATATAGCTACAAACGAGGCATAATGATGCAATACTTACATGCAGCTAGCCTAAATAGCATGTTAGCATTGATTAGCTTGCAGTCATGCACTGACCAAATATGCCTGATTAGCATTCCACACATGTCAATAACATCAACAAAGTTCACCTTTGTGCATTCACGCACAGTATAAAACGTTTGGTGGACAAATGACACAAACAAGGAGTGGCATTATTCACATCTTTCTGTGGCAGCATCAGAGAAAGTTGTACATGTAAACAAATGTGCGTTCAAGGGCCGCCGAAATTAGTAGGACAAAATGACGAAGCATGCTTAATATAAACACTGGGATTTCTAACAATTAGGAAGGTTTGTGTCATGTTTGCTCTCTTACAGAAACAATATTAAAACAAAAATTATATTTTTTCTACCATATTTTCCATTTTTATACATTTTTGAAAAAGCTCCAGAGAGCCAAGGGCGGCGCTAAAGAGCCGCATGTGGCCCGTCCTAGCCACAACACAGACCCGCCATTTTTAAAAAAGTCCCACAGAGTTGTCTACGAGATCGCAACAGCAACAGGAAAAATGGACACACAGCCAGTGATAAATGGACCGACGGATAGGTCAAATCTCTCCTTGCTGCCGCCTATTCCACAGAGGAGATTCAGCAGAACATTAAAATATTCGGTACATGAAGCGCTCAGTTAGACATGTCAGGGATTTTCCACTCCGCGAAGCAGTGCAGGGAGAAGACGAAGAAACTCAAACACGACAAAAAAAAATCAAGGACCATAACAACCAGAGCGGGGCGAACAGAAAAACAAGCAGATGGTTCGACACTTTGGACCTCATACTGGGCCACTGACCTGCTTAATCGGGCAACTCCACAAGGGCTTCTGAGAGTAATGAACGACAAGAACGTCCCACCATTACAGGAGCTTGAAACAGTACAAAAGTCTTAGCCTGGGTATAAAAGACACGGGTCGCAGGCGGACATGCATCACACATGTTTCTTACCAAGGTCCCCGGCATCCCCAGCCATTTGCGAACGTCAAAAGGAAAAGTCCCTATGGGTAAGGGTAGTTCCTATAACTAAACTCCAGTGTGGTAGTTCAATTCAATTAAATTCAAACAACTTTATTAATCCCTCAAGGGGCAATACAATTTGAGCCAAAGTTTGTCGTGGTTCACAAAGCCTACATGGCTCACAATAAATACAAATTGAAGAGTTTAAGAGTCTCAGTGCAGAAGGGATGAATTATTTGGAAAAGCGATTTGTTTTACTCAATGGAAGGGCATAACGTCGCCCTGAAGGCAACAGAGAGAATTCCCCCGCAAGGACATGGCTCGGGGAGGCTACAATGCTCTTTGCTTTTCGGATGATTTGCTGGTTGCAGAAGAAGTTAAAGTCTCTTAGATTCCAGAAAACACAGAGTGAAATGTTCTACCTCTTGTGCGAAACACAAATGCATAAATGACTTAACACATTAAAATGAACAGTGAACGTTAATGGAAGACCTGACGGATAAAATTTACGGGTGCGCATTATCAGTAGTGTTCCTCTGGGTCATTGGATGTTTCGGCCTTTAACACTATACACCCTCTCCAGAGGCGGCCAGCTACAGGATGATCAGACCTTAGCTTGCGACCCAACCCCAATTAGCCATAAAAGTCACCTTGTTGACAAATCCAACAGGGAACTATGCATGGCAGGGGCGTCCGGTTCCCTGAGTCAGCTTTGCCTGACCGCATACCTCCTGATGCACTAGTTGGGGGCCCAATTGGGGTCATTCCTCTTCAGCCAGAGCCACCGGCTGCTCTTTTCGGCTGCTTCAGATGCGGCTTTGATGGCTGTACGCAGGCACGGACCCCTGATTCCCAAGTCCCTCAGCAGTTTTGCGGTAGAGGTTCCCACAAAGCCTCTGCACCCAACCTCCACAGGGCGGACTTCAGTATTCCAGCCGCGATTTTGAGCTTCCACGGCCAGCTCGGAATACCGCAAATATTTCCTCTCATATGCCTCCTCCATGGATTCCTCCCAGGGTACAGTGAGCTCAACAATGAATACCTTTTTGTGGGAAGTGGACCAGAGCACTAGGTCAGGCCTCAAAGTGGTAGTGTCGGAGGGAGGCTGGCTTAGCACAAAGGGCGCATGATGGATCTTCGCCAAACCACTGCTGGAGATTGGTTGGGGTCGGAAGGACATCGTAGGTAGCTCTGATGGCAAAGCTTAAGCTCCTTACATCCATGGCCCTTACATCCCTCCAGCTCAACTTCTTTCTTTCAACGCCTTCCCACCGAGTCCACCGACCCTGTTTGCCAAGGGTGACTGCCTTGGCCCATCTCAGGGCCTCCTCTTGACGCTGTACTTCCTCCACCACCATCTTCCTCCGTGTTGGCACATTGGCACTTCTCCAGGCAGGGCGACTAGACATAAGACCAAGGCCTCCTCTACCTTGCTGAACATTCCCCACAATGTCAGCATGTTTGAGAGCTGCTGTTGCCTCTTCAACTGCTCTTGCTGGTGTCCACTTGCGTCCTGAAACCAATGTTGGTGCATTTTCCCTAACCGCTGGATCTTTGGATTCATTCAAGGTCAACTGCAGTCGTGTTTTGGTATTAGTATTACTCCGGTAATGTTAGAGAAATACTTAAAGGCCTACTGAAGTGAATTTTTTTTATTTAAACGGGGATAGCAGATCCATTTTATGTGTCATACTTGATCATTTCGCGATATTGCCATATTTTTGCTGAAAGGATTTAGTAGAGAACATCGACGATAAAGTTCGCAACGCTTGGTCGCTGATAAAAAAAGCCTTGCCTGTACCGGAAGTAGCGTGACGTCACAGGTTGAAAGGCTCCTCACATTTCCCCATTGTTTACACCAGCAGCGAGAGCGATTCGGACTGAGAAAGCGACAATTACCCCATTAATTTGAGCCAGGATGAAAGATTCGTGGATGAGGAACGTGAGAGTGAAGGACTAGAGTGCAGTGCAGGACGCATCTTTTTTCACTCTGACCGTAACTTAGGTACAAGCTGGCTCATTGGATTCCACACTCTCTCCTTTTTCTATTGTGGATCACGGATTTGTATTTTAAACCACCTCGGATACTATATCCTCTTGAAAATGAGAGTCGAGAACGCAAAATGGACATTCACAGTGACTTTTATCTCCACGACAATACATCGGCGAAGCACTTTAGCTACGGAGCTAACGTGATAGCATCGGGCTTAACTGCAAATAGAAACAAAAGAAATAAACCCCTGACTGGAAGGATAGACAGAAAATCAACAATACTATTAAACCATGGACCTGTTACTACACGGTTAATGCTTTCAAGCCTGGCGAAGCTTAACAATGCTGTTTCTAACGACGCCATTGAAGCTAACTTAGCAACGGGACCTCACAGAGCTATGCTAAAAACATTAGCTATCCACCTACGCCAGCCAGCCCTCATCTGCTCATCAACACCCGTGCTCACCTGCGTTCCAGCGATCGACGGAGCGACGAAGGACTTCACCCGATCATCAATGCGGTTGGCGGCTAGCGTCGGATAGCGCGTCTGCTATCCAAGTCAAAGTCCTCCTGGTTGTGTTGCTGCAGCCAGCCGCTAATACACCGATCCCACCTAAAGCTTTCTTCTTTGCAGTCTTCATTGTTCATTAAACAAATTGCAAAACATTCACCAACACAGATGTCCAGAATACTGTGGAATTTTGCGATGAAAACCAAGCTTTTTGTATTGCATACAATGTGTCCGAATACTTCCGTTTCAACGATTGACGTCACGCGCATACGTCATCATACATAGACGTTTTCAACCGGAAGTTTAGCGGGAAATTTAAAATTGCACTTTATAAGTTAACCCGGCCGTATTGGCATGTGTTGCAATGTTAAGATTTCATCATTGATATATAAACTATCAGACTGCGTGGTCGGTAGTAGTGGGTTTCAGTAGGCCTTTCACAATACTAAACAGGCTGTTTCGGTCTTTAACTGAAAGACAGTGAAACCAACAAATAAAATAAAAACACATAAGACTCTCAATAAATGTTTGATAAAAACGACAAGAGTATAACAGGCCTGACAGAGAAATCATTTCATTTCCTGAGAAGATGAATTCTTTGTTGTGCTCGCTTCACTATAAAATCTGTGTTCACATCAAACTTGAGCTGGTCGTCAAAAAAAGTCCCCAAATATTTATATGATGAAACAATGTCAACTTTTTTGTTACGTTCTTAGACCTGCGTCCCGAGAACTAGTATATGCGAATCCGGCTCAAGATGACCTGTCTGCCCTGGTTGTCTTGCATGGGTGCCCCGTTGGTTTGGTGCTTAGGTGCCCTCTAAATGCGAAAAAAAAATTGTTTCCGTCATGCTTTTGCAAAAAAACTTGAATAAAAGCACCTCATGAGAGCGCAAAACAGCGATATTTGAGAGGTTTTTCGAAATATGGGTGTTTCCATTACCAGTTTTTTTATTGCGGTATTCAGGTTTTGTGCATTTCTACAGTTAATGGAAACGCAGCTTGTGAGTACTTTGGCTTAAAAATCACATGCATGTTAGTTTAGTGAGGGTTGGCTCTGTGACGAGAGTGACAGGGAATCTCATTGCAATGATCAAACATTGAATTGTGCGGGTCAGATATTTTGGCAATGCCATAAAATGTGTAGCATACTAAATTGAATGGAACTGTCTTGCTCGGAAACTTAGCTCTTTGGCTCGAGCAAATATGGAGTGGAAAGTGGATAGTTTGGATTGTAGTGGGAACAAGTATGGAAGGAATTCCAGAAGGCCTTTTTCAGATATTACAAGTATTTCAGCTCAAGGTGTTCACTTCAGATACAATATTGGAGTCTTGTAATTTGGCCGGTGTTGATGTTTGTCTGACACGATACCAGCACTACTTGTATTATTTTGTAGTGTGGAATGTTAGAAAAGGCTTCATCAAGGGAAATTAGTCAAACAGAGAACAATGGTAGGTATGAAAAACACTAACCTAATTCATCCATCCAATTTCCCGCAGCTTATCAGTGTCCGGATCGAGGGGGCAGCAGTCTAAGCAGAGATGCCCAGACTTCATTGTCCCTGGCCACCTCCTTTGGTTCCACAGGGGGGACACTGAGGCGTACCCAGGACAGCTGTGAGACATAGTCCATCCAGCGTGTCCTATGTCTGCCCCGAGGCCCAGTCTCGGTTTGACATGCCCGAAACACCTCACTGGGGAAGCATCCGTAGTAGCTCAGCTGTCTCCTCTCGACGTGAAGGAGCAGCGGCTCAACTCTGAGCCTCTGCCGGATGACCGAGCTCCTCACCTTCTCTCTGAGGGTGGTCGCAGACATGCTGCGGAGAACACTAATTTCCGCTGCTTGTATTTGTGACCTTTTTTTAACGCATTCTAACTCGTAAATAAAAGTCTGTTTACAACAGAGCCAACGGGAGGTCCTCTATTCCGCCCATAAAACCCAATAAATCACCATCCAAAAAACCGCCAACAATACTCCATTTACATTTGGCGGCTTGAATATTAACCAAGTATTAGTGGTATTGTTATTATAAGTGCTGACGCAGGCGAATTATTTATCACAAGCTTGTGTTCCATCGGCTGGTGAGCCGCTTTCTCGCATCGGAGCTCGTGGAAGTTTATTATAGATCATCAATCATGCCTCTCACCTTGATAGTAGAAGGATGAGGACATATTCCAACAAGTTGGTACACTTTGACAGCCAATATAGGCCCGGAAATGGCGAGAAAGACATGAAAAGACGTGAGGATTATGAGTCGTTCTTCATCTAAATGGGACTATACCCTAATGACAGCCGACATTGCACAGTAAGTGATGTTTTATTTTGACTGTTGGCAGTGAGCAATCATCAGTGATGTGGTTGAAGGAAAAAAAGCGAACTTTGTGATGCGTTTTTTAAATCAATGTGCTACTTTAAATGGGCAAAATACATAAATATTAAATGTTATTATAAATGTGCCTTTTTCTACATTACATATATACTTACAGCATGTTTACAAAACCTTAATGGAGGTGTTTGGATGTTTTTTTAGGGGCTTCATGGGCAGAATAGAGCGAACCTTATAGGCTTCATTGTAAGCAAACTTCTAATTGCATTTATATACTAATAAGAATGCTTGAAAAAAGGAAAATATAGGTGTTCCTGTCTTACATGCGGATTGTTAGTTACAGGCTACATTCCAAAAAAAGCTCATGACACAGTAAGTTGAATGATGCAGACCCATTTGTTACTGGATACTTTCTAATCCACTTCTGCCTTGGAGACTTTGTATGTACACGTAATGTGTAACTATAACTATTGGATAGTTGTTTATTTTGATACATTTGCTGTTTTAGACTGCAATATTGTTGAATGTATTGCATATGTTGATCTTGTGTGCTATCGTGTGCTTAGCTGTTGAGTAGCTGCGAGCTCCTAGCAGCCTATAGCCTACCACGCTTACCTTACAGGACTGCTTATATCGAAGATTTTAGAAGCAAGCCGATATAATCAAATACTTGTTTTGGGCTGATATCGATATCAAAACAGGACAATCCCTAGCAATTTCATTTACAACCTACTGTGTAATTTTTGAGTGGTATCCCAATCAGAGATGCAACTAGCTCCTAGTAGCCGACAGTCTACCATGTTTAAACATATGTTTAATATGGAGATTTGCTTTTCAGAGGCAGCACTGTCATTTCAAACCACAAAGCATTGTCAGTAAAACAATGATAGAAAAGCAGACTTAGAGTGAAGTGGGCAGTCGTTCAGTCTGTGAGGACACGTTCCAACCTCGAGGGTCTTGAGTGACCTTGAGCAAACGTACCTCACAAACTTAGCTCACTGTTTGCACGCTCGCTCACGCTGACATCTCTCCTCGCATGCCTGCACGCGTGCAGTCTGCTTCTCCGATACAAGGAATCCTGCAGCATGTGTATTTGTGCAGGTAAAATTCCACACTACTAAATAATAAAATGATGCATGATTTGTGCTGATGTCATATTACATCAATATCAGTATTGTCCAATACTCCAGGCTCCAATATTGTTTTGGAAGTGAAAAAGTTGCAATGGGAGGCCACTATTGATTTCCCTTCAGGTGGTTGTAGAGTAGTATCATAAATAAGATTAAGAATTCATCAATTGAAATGTATTGATATAGCCCTTAAAGTACCAGTAGAGTGGAAAAATAAGTTTCCTCCGTATTGAAGCTTTGATCCTATATATCTGATTTATGACACCAAAAGACTTCCAAAGTTTGCGGATAAATAGATATGATCAAAATAGTATCAATTTCACTGAGAATCCCGAGCTATTTTGAGAGATAATTAGGAAGCTAGTCCGAGGAACCACATATCCCTTCCCCATCAACAACAATGCAAATGAAGCCGACTTTGTGAGAGCCAACAACGATTACTTTGTAAAAATTGTGATACAGGACCTTATATTTTTGAGCCCGAACACAAAGAGGATGAGCAATAACTTTTAGATGCAGCTTCATTGTGACACTCGTATCCGCAGCTAAACATACAAACTAACAATAACAAACCAGAATAAAACAAACCCTTACTGTAATATTTCAACTCTCGCTGGGATGCCGATTGAAGGGACGTTCACATAATCCCATTTAGATGAAGAATCAATCACAATCCTCACAAAGGGTTAAAAAAAAAAATACTGCAGGAATTGTCTTTTAGGGTCTATTTCGCCATCACGGGGTGTGTCAAAGTCTACCAGCCTGTCAGACCACAGCCACATTTGTCCACTACCAGGTGAGAGATGCATGAATTATAATCTAGAATTTACTTATAGCAAGTTTGAGACAAAGCACAAGCAGCCGTCTGTTTAAGTGTGTCAACAATAGAATAGAATAGAATGGACTTTATTGTCATTATATTTGCATATAATGAGATTAAGGACTCCAATTTAAGGTGCGGTAGTGGGAACAAATATGGGATAGAAATAAATTACACAAGAAGTAATAAAGATAAAACTAAGAAATGAAATAAATAGACTACTATCCAATGAAAATAATCCTGTACAATATACAAAACATTATACACAATACTGTATAATATACAGAACAAGACAAGAGTACCGGAGTGATATCAATCAGTGTCGGATGTATTGCACTCGAAGGTTAATATTGCACAGTAGGGTGTTAGGGTAGGATATTGTATAAGGGTGAATTATTTATTATAAGTTAGAGTTCAAGATGGTGACAGCTCTGGGAAAGAAGCTGTCTCTGAGCCTGTTTGTTCTGGCTCTGATGCACCCGTAGCGCCTGCCCGATGGTAGCAGGTCGAACAGGTGGAAGCCAGGGTGTGTGCTGTCCTTGGTGATGTTTTTTGCCTTGTTGAGGCAACAGGAGTTGTGTAAATTGTGTAAATGGCAGCGTTAGCTAGCATTAGCTCACTGCTTTCAATGTGCCGCTAAAATTGTCCGTCTGTGTTAGCACTTATAATAACAATAACGCTCATATTTGGTTAATTTTCAAGTCACAATGTAAATGGAGTATTGTTCGCGCTTTCTGGATGTTTTTAGAGAGAGTTCAATGAGCGCAAGAGGACCCTCCATCTGTTTACTCAATTGCTAGCTATTCATTGACAATTTTGAATGCATAAAAAGAGCCAAACATATGTGTTCTTGTCTTACATAAGGATTGTGAATGATAAACAGCACATCTCTTTCCAGTTTTTGCGTA
>NC_084731.1:84384020-84411520 GCF_033978785.1 Entelurus aequoreus | reverse complement strand
AAAGCTCTAATATAATATTATGATTGACGGTATCGAAAGCAGCGCTAAGATAAAGAAGCAGCAACATAGTATATATATATATACTATATATATATATATATACACACACACACGTTAGGTCAGGAAAAACACAGAGGCTATTTCATCCCTACAAGCCTGTTTCGCAGGTTTCCCTGCTCTTCAGGGGTTTTTTATATAAAATCTCCTGTGACGTGATGGTGAGAAACAAAGTGGGATGTAAATATATGTCTAAGAAAAGTAACTCACATAAAGAGTTATTGTCTTTTTGAATTTGTTATGTATATATATATATAATATATATATATATATATATATATATATATATATATATATATATATATATATATATATATATATATATATATAGTCGAGGTTTCTGTGGTTTATCTGTTATACAGTGCTCATACGTACGTTCGATCAGGAAAAACACAGAGACTATTTCATCCCTACAAGCCTGATTTCTCTGCTCTTTAGGGAGTTTGATATATAAAACCCCCTGAATTAATATGTTGCTTCGATAAATTGTTTAAACAGTGTATGTAAATTAAAATGTATAAAATCCATACCACATGGAGTGCCCGGAACTTTGAATACACGGACATAGTTACCGCACGGCTGCTGCAATAGAGCGCACATGAGGGTTTTTTAGAAGAGTAGGGAAACCTGCGTAACAGGCTTGTAGGGATGAAATAGACTTTGTGTTTTTCCTGACCTAACGTACATTCCGCCCTGGAAGTATTGAGCACTGTATAACGGATAAACCACAGAAACCTAGTCTATATATATATATATATATATATATATATATAATATTATATATATATATATATATATATAGAAAACAAATTCAGCCAACTGCAGTCTTTTCACAATAAAACATTCCACCTGACTGCATTGAAGTAAATAATACTATTAATGTATAGCAGACATACAAATGGCTGTCCGTATCACACACCGTGTAAATTTGCCTCCCCCTTGGTTTATTACGATAACACACAGGTCCAAGGTTTTATGCAAATACAGTTTTTATGAACTAAATACACAATATAAAACCGTAAAAAGTGTACATAAATGTGCCTGAAAGAGCAGCAAATAGAGTGAGAGAGGTGACATTTGCACAGAATTTAATAGTTTTCTGGACGTTTAACGTCCAGAAACTGCAAAAGTACCGATCCTGTTAAACTAAGTACCAATCGATACCAATAATCACCTTGCTATACATACTGCCCAACATACTCAAACATCCTACATACTCCCAACATGCTTAATTTACGCGGTGTGCCTTGGGTACTCAATTTGTCTCCCTACCACAGAGTTCAATGAGGTTCAATGTCCAACAATTCGACTGCTATTTTAATAGTCAAATCAGACTCCTTTGAATCGAATCCTCGAGTGGCTTACAAGTCTAAGACACCCCTAGTAAATGTCACTTTTTTAAGTAAATTGGAGTAAACATGACCAATAAATCAGTCATTCAAGTTTTTGGACCCAGATCTGATTGTTTTCCCCAATACAGTACAGGTGACCTTAAAAAAATTGAACAAAAAAGTCCATTCATTTTAGCAATTCAAATGTGAACCTAATATGTGATGACAACTCATTACATACAAAGAGAAATAGGTGTTTAGGTATTTATTGATTAAACAAACAAAACCAAAAGAGAGAGCAACAGGGAAGTGCTCTGAATGGTCAGACTATGAGGGAAACAAAACAAAATGCTGGAACACAGCAAAACACTTACATGTAAAGTGGAGCAGACGGCGTCCACAAAGTACATGTGTACATCAATAGTGAATAATGTCTCGACAACAAAAACTGTCGCAGAAAACAGGTGAGGGGGAAATTGCTCAAAGGCAGGCGTAAAGGGGAAGTGAAAAACCATAAAATAAGAGCGCAAGACAGGAACTAAAACTACACCCAGAAAATTACCAAGAAACTCAAAAGAATGCACGGCGTGGTGTGACAAGCCGTGACAGGTTTACCGTTTTTGAAAACCAAACATGTTCTGAAATTTTCAATTCAAAGTTTTCATAAGTGTAATCATCAAAATGATATCATAATAAGTCTTGAAATATCTTGAGTGTTATGAATGTTATGAGCCTCCAAGGAGGCACAAGACATTGATACAACATTGAATAAACATACAAGTCCTTTAAACCTGACTTTGAAACAATGTTGCAAAATAGTTGTATTTCTAATTTGAGACAACGTTGCCATTTAACGTTGGATCCACATTGTTGGGTGGAAAATGACCCAAATTCAATGGTCAAATCAACCGTCATGATCCGTGGCCCAGGTCATGTTTTGTTTAGTCATGTTCTGTTAGTTTTGGACTTCCTCAGTTCCTGTTTTGTGCACCCCTGGGTTTGTTTTGGTTACCATGGGTACTGATTGGTTTCACCTGCCTCTGGTCAGTGTTCGGCACGCTCACCTGCTGCCGAGCACTAATCAGAGAGCAATTTATTCACGTTTCTCGCCACGCTCAGTCTGGCTTCTTTGAGTTTATTCCTGATTCCTGTGCTAAGTAGTTGCCTTAGCTTCCCGTGAGATCGGCATGCTTTCCTTTTGTTTGTTTCCTGTTTCTTTGTATTGTGTATGATTCATGACAAATAAATCACATCCTATCTTCACGCTTTCGTCCGGAGTTGTCCGTCTGCATCCTGGAAGAATGACCTACGTATAAACATGCGACCCCGACGTGACAGAACGAAGCCAAACCGAGCGTGGCGAGAAACGGGAACAAGTAGCTCTCTGATTAGTGCTCGGCAGCAGGTGAGCGTGCTGAACACTAACCAGAGGCAGGTGAAACCAATCAGTACCCATGGTAACCAAAAAAAAACCCAGGGATTCACAAAACAGGAAATTAGGGAGTCCAAAACTAACAGAATATGACTAAACAAAACATGATCCAGGCCACGGATCATGACATCAACGTCGGAACCCAACATTGATTAAATGTCGTCAAAAAGCATGTTGTTTCAACGCTGTATTTGTGTTGTAAAACATTGGTTGGAAAATGACCAAATTTTGATAGTCAACTCAACGTCACAACCAACGTTCCGTCTAGGGTGCGCGCCTGTGCAATTGCGCACTGCTTACGCGTCCTCTGCGCACGGCAAATCTATGCCCCGCACAAAATCTAATTAAAGAATAAGCGCATAACAATTTTCAATGTAATTGACGACAAGAGGCCACAACAGAGAAAACAGCTTTCGTCATCACTGTTCAATTATTGTAACGTCTGTTGAGATGCTTTAAGGAGGACATGAATTCCATCGATCACTTTATTGAGCAAAACTCTATTGTCGGTCATAAACACATGAGCAAAAACATTGGTAAACAATTCATATCCAGCAAAACTGATCATTTTCGTCCGTACAAACCAGACCAAAAATAACTTTGTCATCTGTCATATCAACAGCAGCCGCTCGCTCATTCTCTCAACTCCAACACCACACATAATGTGTAATTCCAGGTCGTTACACTATGATTTACCAATCAAATGTGTGCTTATTCTAGTGTCATTTATTAAGAATCTTAATTTATAAATATTAATCATGAAATTATGTTATTATATTGAATAAATACTAATAAAAATATATATTTTACAAACAGAAAGTTACAGGAATGTACACATGATCCCATATTTACATCTCATTGTGCAACATGTGAATGTTTTAATGGGAACTAAATGCGATATCTGAAAGGAGTACACATGATTTCCAAAGCCGGACCTCCACCCAGACAAACAATACTAGTACACAGCTCATGAAAAACAATATTTTTTGTCATTGTCATTGTAAGTGGGCCAAAACATTTATATTAGAAAATAATCTCATAGAAATGACTGCTATCATTTTATTATAATAATAAAACATTCAACTATTTAGTCAGGTTTGGGACAGGTTTGCTGCTGGTGATAAACGTTGTCAAAAAGCATGTTATTTCAACGTCGTATTTGTGTTGTAGAATATTGGTTGGAAAATTACCAAAATTCAATGGTCAAATCAACGTCAGAACCCAACATTGATTAAACGTTGTCAAAAAGCATGTTGCTCCAACGTTTGGTTTGAGTTGCTCAACGTCAGCACCTAATTCAATAAGTTCTCAACGTTGTTTTAATGTCTTGTGCCTATGTCATATTAGTTTCACCTTGCTGCAATAAACAAACCGTTGCATGATATTCAAAATTGTTTGAGTTTCACCTGTATTTACAATACCACAGGGCATTTTCCATATGGTAGCCATTTGGTGTGTAATGGTTCACATAGTTGATTATCCTTCTGCATCTGGTGATAGACTCCAGTCTTCCTTGACAATGAACAGGATAAGTGGTTCAAAAATGGACGTGTGTACAATTGTGTCCTGTGTAAAATTAGGTTACCACAGCCTTGGCAGAGGTCTATTCTCCCCTGACTGTCCTCAACAAGTTGTTCCTTCAGCCAGACCCAGGTTGGGCCTGGTCCAAAAGTCTAACGCGTCATAGCGTTATGCAGAAACATGCACGGTGAGTACACACGCAGAGATTAAGGGTGCAAAACCACAGAGAGAACACTGGAATTAACACTTACAGGGTTTCTAAAAATCACACAATCCCAAAGGAATCTGGTCTGCGTTCCTGTGGTCTTTTTGTCTGGAATTAATCAGACCCTCAGTCGCACAAGTTTTAGGATGGCTCCTACGTTTGGTAAAATGCTGCTTTTTGCTGTCAACAAAGCCCCCACGTTTAGGACTGGAGTTGGCAGTTATGGTGGCGTCTGTGTGGGCGAAGACACGGTTGACTTTTATCTCGGAGATTAATCTAAGCTTCCTTCCATTGGATTTCCCTTTTCTAGAGGCCCACAGCAAAAACAACTGCACTTCTTCAAACAGGGCTGATGGAATCGCTCCGTCATACAGGGTGAAGTCAGTATTGAGAGATGTGTTGAAGGTGGCGTCGGACTACTTGGACGCAGAGTCAAAGGTATGCACATCGCATCGTGCCACGGCATGCTTTCCTTCTGACACATCCCGGACTCCGCCCTGACTGGTCAAGCTATTGGCCTAGTTAGAGGCAGGGCGGCCCACTGGCAGATTTGAATAGGGAAGCAGGGTGGGAGGCGGAGGATGGGGAGGGACTGAGGCGGTGCACTACTTTGTGCCGGCTTGCTCTCTCTCTCTCTCTCTCGCCCTCTCTGTGTGGGTGTGTGTGTAGGGTCAGGATGCACAAGCTCACACAGGCAAGGGAGGAAGCATGTCATGAGAGGTGATGACACAGCTGTGGAGCCGTGGCCACATCCTCGCTAAGTCTCAGCTTGGCTACCGGCGGCGACTGCTTTTGGCCTCCCCCCTACCAGCGCCACAGGAAAGAGAGTCAAAGATAGCGCACCTTCAAGCTTATCTATCGCTTCCTCTCTGTTCTGTTGTTTGTGGATGATGGGATTTTAACCATGTGGAAGGTAAGAGGAAGGAGATGGGGGGAGACTTTGTTGTTGTTTTCTTCCACAGAAGTTGCCTGTAAGTCTCTAGGAAAATCCTATAGTATTGCAACCACTTTGGTTACCCACTTTTGCAGCTCCAACAGCTTTTACTCTGAGAAGTCTTTCTACAAGATTTTTTTTTGAGAGGCCATAGGTTGCTGATGTTGTATCGGTTCTAGTTAATGGGGGCCAAAGTTTGATCTCTCTAGTTCTTCCCCCAATCAAGTACCCTGGAACAGAAAAGGGCAACCCTAAAACTTCCAAAACTGGAAGCATACAAGTCTTGATATGTTGAAGAAATTCTACTAACGACAACGAATTTATGAAAGCAATGCTTTTTCATTTATACTTTGAGGTTTTTGGACGCAGTGAGAAGGTTAAATGCCAGCAAGCGGTGGAATGAGCTACTTGGGATGCAACCAATGAAAGCTGCAGGGCAATCTGTGTCCTGGACTAGGACGAGGTGTTTATCTCACAAGAGCAGCTACCGTTGAAATAGATGCCTCATTTTTGGGAGGATTTGGTGTGCGTGTGAGACTCTTCTTTTGTGTGACCCACTTTTACTGAGCAATTGTGTTTTTTGGGGGGGGGTTTCCGCGCTTGAAGGCTAAAACCACTTAATGATAGGAGACATTCCTTCAGGGGTGATTAAAAGGGAAGCTTGTGTGTGGTTTGGAAAGCTTTTATTTCACAAGCTGAGCGATGCATTGCAAACATGTTCATGTTTGCATGTGTTTTCCGTGTGTACTGAGGCATGTGTGAGACAGCTGGGCCATGACACCACCCACTGCCCCACCCCCCGAAATGAACAGGTCAGGTCACAGGACAGCAAGGAAATAAACTGTTCTAATGCGGGCCATAACGGGAAATGTATCGTGATCGATACAGCGCTAGGCTTTTTGTGGCCCTAAAGAATATTTTGTTTATGGTCCTTATTTTGGTCTTTAATATCACTTAATTATAATTTTTACACTCCAGAGCCTTTCTGGAGTCTAAAAATTATAATTAATAATAATAATTTAATAATTATTAATAATAATATAATAATATAACATCTATGCCCCACATACACACACTTTGTATGTTTACATGCACTAAAACAACTAATTACTGACTTGGTTTGGTTGGAACTAGCTTTTTAAAAACTTTTTTTTTTTAAAGATGGGTTAGCATATCTAGGTTATGGGACTGTGAACTAGTTCCCTCTCACATGTACACACTTCCATTCATCGATCATCGGCTCGGGAGCTCGATGCACATGCAATAACCCAGAATCACAATAGATGGCGCACTCCATGATAAGAAATCTCACAATATCAACATGTCTCAGTTATCAATAATAAGTGGCATCAATTGGCCTTTTTTGGGGTGCTAAATGCTCCTAAAATATATATAAACTAATCATGATAATGTCAAGTTTTCCCGTACTTTATAGTTTAAAAAGGAGATTAGCTGATTTATTATTATCATCAGTAGATATTAATAATCACAACAATACATAATTATTACAATTATTATTGGTATATCTACTGAAAGTTAAAGGGGAACTGCACTTTTTTTTTTTTTTAGAATTTTGCCTATTGTTCACAATCATTATGAAAAACATGACGACGGATGTATGTTTTTTTTTAATGCATTCCAAATAAATGTGATCAAAAATCCGTTTACAATGAAGCCTATAGGAGCCGTTCAATTCTGCCAATAGAGCCCTTAAAAAAACCATCCAGATCCATGAAGGTTTTATTTACAGGATGTAAGTATACTGTATATGTAATATAGTAACCAGCACATTTATAATAACATTTAATATTTACATATTGTGATCATTTTAAGCATACGTTCCACATTAATTTCAAAAACGCATCACAAGGTTTATTTTATTTTTTTCTTCATCACTGATTATTACTCACTGCAGACTTTATTAGAGCCAACAAACATGATAAAACATCACTTACTGTACAAGGTCTGCTGAGATTAGGATGCTGACTGCTAGGATGTTCATATATTCCCATTTAAATGGAAAATGTCTCATGATCCTCGCGAAGAAACAGGGTGGGGGGGACCAAGCGCTTTTTGTGTCGTTCTCGCCAGTTCCAGATCCTAAATGGCTGTCAAAGTGTCCCAATTTTTTTGGAGTATACCCTCAGCCATCTACTCTCCGGGTGAGATGCATGATTTATAATCTACAATAAATTTACAGGGAGCAGGGAAGCGAGGAAGCAGCAGCAGACCACTAGACGATGTAAACATTGTCACACAGGAAGTGATTACGTCGCCGCTATAAATAGTTCGCCTGCGTTAGCGCTTATAATAACAATATCACTAATACTTGGTTAACATTCAAGTCACAAAATGTAAATGGAGTATGGTTGGCGGTTTTTCAATGGTTATTTATCAGATTTTTTGGGTGGAATAGTGGGGCTCCCTTTGGCTGCGCTGTAAGCAGACTTTTGTTTACGTTTATTTAATATTTAGAATGCAATAAAAAAAAAACATTTCCATCCATTGTGAACGATGTGAACATTCCATAAAAAATGCAATTACTCTTTAAGCTTCCCCTGTTTTTATAACCGATAGTGACACCTCTGTTTTGAACTTTAATGAAGGGTTCTTGAACGCACTACAGTTATGTGCAATTAGATGCAAAATTGAAACTTTAACATACATTTTTCCGATGCTGCCACAAATAGATTTGTCGTATTTACCTTGGCGCTGTGTGTCAATGCATAAATGTGAGCTTTGATGACTTTATGACGTCTGTGTTGAGTGAACAGTGCAGTGAAGAAATTAAAACATTTAACAGTTTTACACCTCCACATTTTTACACGTTCGTAGTGTGATTCCACCAAACATATACATGAGCTTTGACTACAAAATTGGTTGTGTGGCCCTCCTAGTGGTTGTGGCCCTAAACAACCGCATAGAGTATTTAGTGGCAGGCTGGCCCTGATTGCGGCAGTTTTGTTGTCGCTGTTTCCTGTTTCCCATGCATGACATGTTTTAGTGCCATTGTCAAACCAACCAGGCGTGGGGAAAAGCATCACAGCTGTCAGAGAGACCCTGAAGCTGGAGTGTAAAATGTCCGAGATAAATATAGCCCAGGTGGTATTGTCATGTCCTTTTCCTGCGTAAGCGTTTTCTCACGGCTAGTTGATCTTAACTGTTGATTTTTAAGAACATGCTATGCTCAAAAAGATTGTTGACCTTTACAGTCTGGTGTGGTTTCTCCTGGGGGAGAGTGGAACCATTCTTAGATAAGACGCGGGCGATTCTGAAAAAGATGGACAAAGGTCCAAATATCGATTATTTAGAGACGTTAAATGAATATACAGCCGTGGTCAAAAGGTTACATACACTTGTAAAGAACATAATGTCATGGCTGTCTTGAGTTTCCAATCATTTCTACAACTCTTATTTTTTTATGATAGAGTTATTGGAGCACATACTTGTTGGTCACAAAAAACATTCATGAAGTTTGGTTCTTTTATGAATTTATTATGGGTCTCCTGAAAATATGACCAAGTCTGCTGGGTCAAAAGTATACATACAGCAATGTTAATATTTGGTTACATGTCCCTTGACAAGTTTTACTGCAATAAGGCGCTTTTTGACCACTCCTCTTGACACAGAAGGTCTTATCTTTGTCCATGTGATGTCAGATGAAACAAAAATTGAGCTGTTTGGCCACAATACCCAACAATATGTTTATTTATTTATTATTTATTTATAAAGGCATCACTGCTGCGTGTGAAGAAGACGGCACAAGCTCAGAGGCGAATTTGCAATGAGACAAAAGTAAAAACCAGGCTAAGAAAATGTCGGCTGAAGCAATTTTTGGTCTTTTCATCTCCGACACCGAAAACGACGACTTCAGCGGTTTCAGAGCGCGAGAGGAGGATGAGGATGGAGACGGTGCTGAATGACTTTCCCAGTGTGCCGTGGTCTTTTGTTACATTTGTGAATGAACACAAGCGCCTGTGTAAACATTTGTCCAAGTGGGTGCGGCTTATATATAGGCCTTGTAGTCTGAACATTATTAATGTGTTATAATATTTAATTATTGATAATATGTATATAAGGCTCTCCCTTTGGCGCACAGCATAAATACATAGTACGAAGGTGTTTACATATAAAAGTCTAGAAACTGCTAAGCGACTACTGTACGTGGCCAACAGGCATTCTTGTTGTTTTATTGCCCAGACACTTGGCCCCCGGTTACCGTTCTAGCTACACCTTCATATCTATGGCACACAGTGTTGTCATACTGTGCAGATATTATTCTCTCTCCTGGTTTATTCATCTACTTACTAATTTCCTCTTCTTTGCTTATTCGCTTCTTCTCCGGTCTTTGTTTTGCTACATGTGTTTTTGCATTAGTTCCACATTTTAAAACCATCTACAGTCGTGGTCAAAAGTTTACACACACTTGTAAAGGACATAATGTCAATCATTTCTACAACTCTTATTTCTTTGTGATAGAGTGATTGGAGCACATACTTGTTGGTCTCAAAAAACATTCATGAAGTTTGGTTCTTTTATGAATTTATTATGGGTCTACTGAAAATGTGACCAAATATGCTGGGTCAAAAGTATACATACAGTAATGTTAATATTTGGTTACATGTCCCTTGGCAAGTTTCACTGCAATAAAGCGCTTTTGGTAGCCATCCACAGGCTAAAAAAAACAAACAAAAAAAAACATTTTTTATTTATTTATTTTTTTATATAAAAAGTTTCTCGTGCGCACGAGATACATGTCTAAAAAAAAAATAATTCCCCATGTCCCTTTAGGGCAGGGGTCACCAACCTTTTTGAAAGCAAGAGCTACTTCTTGGGTACTGATTAATGCGAAGGGCTACCAGTTTGATACACGCTTAAATAAATTGCCAGAAATAGCCAATTTGCTCAATTTACCTTTAACTCTATATTATTATTAATAATTAATGATATTTATACTTAATTGAATGGTTTAAAAGAGGAGAAAACACGAAAAAAATGACCATTAAATTTTGAAACATAGTTTATCTTCAATTTCGACTCTTTAAAATTCAAAATTCAACCGAAAAAAAGAAGAGAAAAACTAGCTAATTGGAATCTTTTTGAAAAAATTAAAAAAAGAATTTATGGAACATCATTAGTAATTTTTCCTGATTAAGATTAATTTTAAAATTTTGATGACATGTTTTAAATAGGTTAAAATCCAATCTGCACTTTGTTAGAATATACAACAAATTGGACCAAGCTATATTTCTAACAAAGACGAATCATTATTTTTTCTAGATTTTCCAGAACAAAAATTTTAAAAGAAATTCAAAAGACTTTGAAATAAGATTCAAATTTGATTTTACAGATTTTCTAGATTTGCAAGAATATTTTTTTTGAATTTTAATCATAATAAGTTTGAAGAAATATTTCACAAATATTCTTCGTCGAAAAGACAGAAGCTGAAATGAAGAATTAAATTAAAATTTGTTTATTATTCTTTACAATAAAAACAATCAATTTACTTGAACATTGATTTAAATTGTCAGGAAAGAAGAGGATGGAATTTAAAAGGTAAAAAGGTATATGTGTTTAAAAATCCTAAAATCATTTTTAAGGTTGTATTTTTTCTCTAAAATTGTCTTTCTGAAAGTTATAAGAAGCAAAGTAAAACAATTAATGAATTTATTTGAACAAGTGAAGACCAGGTCTTTAAAATATTTTTTGGGATTTTCAAATTCTATTTGAGTTTTGTCTCTCTTTGAATTAAAAATGTCGAGCAAAGCGAGACCAGCTTGCTAGTAAATAAATACAATTTAAAAAATAGAGGCAGCTTACTGGTAAGTGCTGCTATTTGAGCTATTTTTTAGAACAGGCCAGCGGGCTACTCATCTGGTCCTTACGGGCTACCTGGTGCCCGCGGGCACCGCGTTGGTGACCCCTGCTTTAGGGGCTCCGTACCTTATAGTCCAGAAAATACGGTATCTTATTTTATTACCAAGTAAAACACTTCTCTGACAGTGTCAATTTTCTAAAGTATCTTTGATACAATTTTTGTGTTACCTCTTCTAAGTTTTGAAGATATGTACGTTACTGGCAATCAAATCTTGTTGTCATCACGTGGTGTAGTCAGCATCAGCATCTTCTCCTGCCTCTCATCAACATCGTCAACGCCGGATTTGTTTTGGCTCCCTTCCACCCTTTCCTCTCAACGTCACATCTAATTTTACAAACATTGTCACACCCAATCTGGGTCACATTCATAACACACACACACACACACACACACACACACACACATACACACACATAACATCATCACATTCTAAACCGGTAATGACAAATCCTGTGACAGACCGTAGAACATGGACGGCTATGATTGGTTCCAGTCCAGCGTGGGTGGAAGCGGATTATGGCTCAACATGGTGTCTGGAATCACACAAAGGCAATGTGTGTACGTGTTTGTGTGCTGTGCGACGCTCACTTGTTGAATAATCAGATCCAGCCTTGCACAGAGTAATTGGAGAAAGGAGGAGAAGAGGAAGGAGGTTAAGATCCGTATTAGACATCACTTAGATGCACTCTGGCACTGTGGCCCACATTAGGCGGCCTGTCTGCACTGCAAGATTTATCACATGCTTCCGACTTTGCTGCACGTGGAAGTGTGTGGAAGGCAACAATAATAACGTCAGTCTTTATGGGGGAAATGTGCCTGCAACACACAACGAGTTCATTGGGAAATATCCGTTGCTTTTGTGGCAGATTGTCTGAGATGCTTGTGTGAAGTTGGGCTCGTTACAAATACAATCGTTCTCAGCGTCCTGTTTTTGTGCACGGGACTTTCGTTAAAGTTCCAAAATAGGATGTAATCGTGACAGCAATCATAGTTTGGAATAGGGTTGTACGGTATACCAGTATTAGTATAGTATTGCGATACTAATGAATCATATTCAGTACTATACCACCTCTGAAAAGTAAATCAAGCAAAGCACCAATATGAGTCAGTTTAAAGGCCTACTGAAATGAATTTTTTTTATTTAAACGGGGATAGCAGATCTATTCTATGTGTCATACTTGATCATTTCGCGATATTGCCATATTTTTGCTGAAAGGATTTAGTATAGAACAACGACGATAAAGATTGCAACTTTTGGTATCTGATAAAAAAAAGGCTTGCCCCTACCGGAAGTAGCGTGACGTAGTCAGTTGAACATATACGCAAAGTTCCCTATTGTTTACAATGATGGCCGCATGAAGTGAGAGAGATTCGGACCGAGAAAGCGACAATTTCCCCATTAATTTGAGCGAGGATGAAAGATTTGTGGATGAGTAAAGTGCAAGTGAAGGACTAGTGGGGAGTTGAAGCTATTCAGATAGGGAAGATGCTGTGAGAGCCGGGGGTGACCTGATATTCAGCTGGGAATGACTACAACAGTAAATAAACACAAGACATATATATACTCTATTAGCCACAACACAACCAGGCTTATATTTAATATGCCACAAATTAATCCTGCATAAAAACACCTGCGTATGTGTTACGCTAGCTCCTAGCTCCTCTGCTAGCTCCTAGCTCCATAGAACACGCCAATACAATTCAAACACCTGATCAACACACACAATCACTCAGCCCAAAAGACCGTTCACCTAACCCAAGGTTCATAAAGCTTATATATTTTTAAAAAGTTACGTACGTGACGCGCACATATGGTCAAGCTGTCAAATGTTTAGCAGCCAAGGCTGCATACTCACGGTACCTGATATTCAGCTGGGAATGACTACAACAGTAAATAAACACAAGACATATATATACTCTATTAGCCACAACACAACCAGGCTTATATTTAATATGCCACAAATTAATCCTGCATAAAAACACCTGCGTGTTTGTTACGCTAGCTCCTAGCTCCTCTGCTAGCTCCTAGCTCCATAGAACACGCCAATACAATTCAAACACCTGATCAACACACACAATCACTCAGCCCAAAAGACCGTTCACCTAACCCAAGGTTCATAAAGCTTATATATTTTTAAAAAGTTACGTACATACGCAAAAAAAAGTTGCGCACATACGGTCAAGCGATCAAATGTTTAGAAGCCAAAGCTGCATACTCACAGTAGCACATCTGCGTCTTTGTCATCCAAATCAAAGTAATCCTGGTAAGAGTCTGTGTTGTCCCAGTTCTCTATAGGCGTCTGTGTATCGAAAGTCAAAATTCCTCCTGGTTAGAGTCTCTGTTATCCGAGTTCTTCCATCTTGATTGCATCTTCCGGGAATGTAAACAAAGAAGCGCCGGCTGTGTACTGTTGTTGCTGACTACGTTCGAAAAATACGTCCATTTCGCACCGACAACTTTCTTCTTTGCTTGCTCAGCTTCCTTCTCCATAATGCAATGAACATGATTGAAACAGATTCACGAACACAGATGTCCAGAATACTGTGGAATTATGAAATGAAAACAGAGCTTTTTCGTATTGGCTTCAATGTGGAAGGCATACCCGTGTTCCCCGGGCTACGTCACGCGCATACGTCATCCTCAGAGGCGTTTCGAACCGGAAGTTTAGCGGCAAATTTAAAATGTCACTTTATAAGTTAACCCGGCCGTATTGGCATGTG
The DNA here is from genome assembly GCF_033978785.1 of Entelurus aequoreus. Lineage (NCBI taxonomy): Eukaryota > Metazoa > Chordata > Actinopteri > Syngnathiformes > Syngnathidae > Entelurus > Entelurus aequoreus. The sequence goes on along the minus strand of NC_084731.1, from coordinate 84,397,441 downwards.
TTATAATGTTAAGATTTCATCATTGATGTATAAACTATCAGACTGCGTGGTCGGTAGTACTGGGTTTCAGTAGGCCTTTAAGAGACTGTTCAAACTACAAGTGTTCACAAAGTACAGAGAAGAACAATTATGACAAACATCTTGAACCTTTTTTGAGATAAAGATTATTTATGTATTTAATATCTGTTTACTTACTATGATATATTATTTATTTATTCACTGTTCTGTTACAGAGAACAAGGAAATGTGATAACATTGCAATGGTATGAAAAGGGGTAGGATTAAAAATAAGCTCTGCACTGCAAAAACTGAAATCTAAGTAAGATTGAATATCTCAAATAAGGGTGATATTTGCTTATTTTCTGTCGGATAAGATAATTCTTCTCACTAAGCAGATTTTATGTTAGAGTGTTTTACTTGTTTTAAGTGTTTTGGTCCTAAATGATTTCAGTAAGATATTACAGCTTGTTGCTGAGATTTTATGACCTATATTGAGTAAAACATGCTTGAAACTAGAATATCAACTGATGCAAAGTTGTGTCATCAACACTCACACGTATACAACTACTTTTTTAAAGTAATAATTTCTTACTTCAAGCATGAAAAAAAAAAATCATGATGCCGAGCGCATATCATTATGTCAAGATAATGGCACTAGCATTTACTTAATTTAAAAATATTTTTCAACATATTGAGCAAAAAGGTCTCTTTTTTTTCTACCAAGAAAATTGCAGTTGTTATTAGTGAGAATATACTTATTTTAAGGTATTTTTGGGTTCATTGAGGTTAGATAATTTTACTTGTTTTGGAAAGTCTTGACAAGCCGAATTTTCTTGTTCTATTGGCAGATAATTTTGCTTAGTTCAAGTAAAATACCCCTAATTTTTTTTTTTCTTTCTTGTTTTTGAACACTGACTTTTTGCTGTGTGCTTCGTCCTACTCCTTTTCGGACGTGCTGTAATGAACCAACTGGAAATATGTGATGCATTACATTTTACCGTATGCATGTTCCAAATAAACTGAAACTGAAGTGAACCGAATTTATCATATTCCCTTCATTTCATCTTAGGCTCCAGTGTTGTTGTTTTTACGTTAAAGCGTTTATCCAATCAGAATTCAGCTAGCTTGTTGCCAGCGATGTATTAAATCTGCCCAATCACAAGTTGTGAGTTGTGAAAGCAGGAAGTGCTATGCAAATCGACGGCGCACTTGGCTAGCAGAGGAATCAGATATCAACTCGGTTTTTTTAACCCACGATGGCCGAAGGAGCGCAAAACGTTGATTATTTTGCAGATATATACTTGTAAGGCCATTTCCAAGATGGACATTTCAAGAGAAGCTAGACCTTGTGAGACGCAGTCGGCCGACCCCTAAGCTAGCTAAACTGTCTCGACCGGTGAAATGGTTTGTCCGCCACTTCCAATCGAATCAACCAACTATAAGCGGTACTTTCGATGGGTTCTGCAAATTGTGAGTTCAAAATGGTTATTTCTTAACTTTTTACGTTTATATATTTTTCCAAATATTTCAATTTTGACAGTACCACGTAGAAATATGTTTTAATTGCTGATGTGGGTTTATTTATTTTTAAAAGCGCCGCAAAATAGCCAATTTTGTACACTATTGAGTTGATTCAATGCGTAGTAGTGCGCAAATATAGCTACTATTTTTTCAGCCATGGTCATGTGGTGACATAAATGATGGCATTATGACAGATATTTATTAAAGTTGGACATTACTGAAGGTCTAGGTGTGAAATGCATGGCCCGCCACTGCTTTTTTGGCACCGACTGTATCCCGCCGATCCCATCGGGCATCGATTCACGTAAAATCCAATGGTGGCTTGTTCTGTACCAGGGTTGCGCGTTGCCGACACTTTGGCACTTGCCTGAGGCAAACTACCCAGAGTTAATGTTGCAACTTTCAATGCCAACAAAAAAAATGGCTCAAAAAGGCTTCAACGTAAATAAAGTAAGGCACTACTGTTAAAAAAAAAAGCGCTAGCTTGATACTAATATGCATTCACTTTGCGACTGATTAGCATTAGCGATTTTATATGGCGATTTCAACATCTCCAAATTTGTTAATGAAAACTACAACTATGATGCATGTTCCAATCAAACAGCTGGTGTGTAATAAGTGCAATACTTAGAGTGTTAACACTTTTTAGGCGAAAATTCCACACCATAAACTATACACTACTGCCATCTAACATTTTGGACTTGCAACTCTAATTGCAACTTAATGCGAATTAGATAATAAATACAAAATAAAATAAGGTACAACAACTGGACAATAGTTAATTGTTAATAATAAGCCATTTCATAAATGTTGCAATAACATTTTTTATATTATTAAAAACAATATATATTAACACACATAAAAGTATCGAACATTCCCGGTGGGAATCAGTAACACATCGGTTCAAATGTGAACGGTACCCATCCCTATTAACACCTTTACTTCCAACATCGGTTATAATGTTCATTTTACTGCCTGTTACAACATATAACCCTAAAATGTGACAATCAGAAGGTAAATTAGCATTAACAAATCAGAGACGCTAAACTGACAACAACTCACAATTCAATTTGTTTCCAAAACTTGGGGCAACAATTCGATTCAGAATTAATTCTCGATTCAACACGATCCTCGATTCAAACAGACTCTTTCACACACTATTTGTAGACTTTGCTAACAAACTTAAAAGTTTAAGTTCCAAGAGTTTGTCATGTTTCCCACTTCTGTACCTCCGACCTGAGGGTAGGAGTGTGAACAGTTTGTGCTGGGGTTTAGACTTAGACTTAGACAAACTTTAATGATCCACAAGGGAAATTGTTCCACACGGTAGCTCAGTTACAAAGGATGGAAAGGATAATGCACACAAGGGCACACAAAAAGGGAAACAACACAAGGTATGAAGTACACTAAAAATGTACCATAGTAGCAATATGAAATATAACATATACACTACCGTTCAAAAGTTTGGGGTCACCCAAACGATTTTGTGGAATAGCCTTCATTTCTAAGAACAAGAATATACTGTCAAGTTTCAGATGAAAGTTCTCTTTTTCTGGCCATTTTGAGCGTTTAATTGACCCCACAAATGTGATGCTCCTGAAACTCAATCTGCTCAAAGGAAGGTCAATTTTGTAGCTTCTGTAACGAGCTAAACTGTTTTCAGATGTGTGAACATGATTGCACAAGGGTTTTCTAATCATCAATTAGCCTTCTGAGCCAATGAGCAAACACATTGTACCATTAGAACACTGGAGTGATAGTTGCTGGAAATGGGCCTCTATACACCTATGTAGATATTGCACCAAAAACCAGACATTTGCAGCTAGAATAGTCATTTACCACATTAGCAATGTATAGAGTGTACTTCTTTAAAGTTAAGACTAGTTTAAAGTTATCTTCATTGAAAAGTACAGTGCTTTTCCTTCAAAAATAAGGACATTTCAATGTGACCCCAAACTTTTGAACGGTAGTGTATGTAATATTTACATATCATTCAGACAATATATGATATATTATTATACTATATTATACTATTATATAATATATACAATATATAACAAATCCCAATTACCATATTACAGTATATGTAACAGCTGCAGCCCAAAAAAAAAGGGCAGCATAAAATAGAGAGTAATAAATATACATTATAAACAAAGAGAGGTAGCTAACATAGAAGCAGTCAGGTAATAGACAGATATCATCTATTGCTGTATGGAAAGTGATTAGACAGCTGGATGGAGAGCGGAAAGAAGGACTTCTTGAATCGCACAGTGTGGGAATGAAGCTGAAGGAGCCTGTTGGAGTATGAACTCCGCTGTCTCTCAATTGTCTGGTGGAGTGGGTGGGCAGGATTGTCCATGATGGCGAGCAGTTTGTCCAGTGTCCTCCTGTCCCTCACTGACACAAACGCCTCCAACTGTGTGCCAATGGTTTGGCCGGCTTTCCGGATCCTGTTTAAGTCTATTTTGCTGGTGCTGCTCCCCCAACAAACCACTGCAAAGTACAGGGCACTGACCACAACAGACTGAAAAAAGATCACAAACAGCTTGCTGCGTACATTAAAGGACCTAAGCTTCATTGGGAAAAAGAGTCTGCTCGTGCCCTTCTTGTATACAGCTTTGCTGTTGTCTTTCCAGTCCAGTCTGCTGTTCAAGTGGACTCCCAGATACTTGTACTGCCCCACTACTGCCACCTCTCGGCCCTGAATGTTGATGGGCATCACAGGGTCATTGTCTTCTTGAAGTCGATGACCAGCTCCTTGGTCTTGTCCACATTAAGGAGCAGATGATTCGCCTGAGACCACTCCACAAATTCAACGATCAGTGTCCTGTACTCCAATTCCTGTCCCTCCCTAATACACCCGACCATAGCAGAGTCATCAGAGTATTTCTGCAGGTGGCAAGACCTGGAACTATACTGGAAGTCTGAGGTGTACAGGGTGAACAGGAAAGGAGACAGGACAGTCCCCTGTGGTGCACCTACACCACTGACCACAGTATCCGGCAGTATCCCCAGTCGCACAAACTGGGGCCTGTCAGACAAGTAATCAGTGATCCAGGAGACAATGGATGAACTGAGCAACTTGTCACTCATCAGAATTGGCTGAATGGTGTTAAAGGAACTGGATAAATCAAAGAACATGATCCTCACAGTGCCTCTCCCACCATCCAGGTGAGAGTGAGCACGATGCAGTAGGTAAATAACAGCATCATCCACCCCAACATGGGGCTAATACACAAACAGTTGAGGGTCCAGGGAAGGAGCCACCAGGGGTCTCAGCTGAGCCAACACAAGTCTCTTGAGGACCTTCATGACATGAGATGTCAGGGCAACCGGTCTGAAGTCATTCAAGCCCGATGGGATGGGTGTTCCTTGGGCACTATGCAGGATGTTTTCCATAGCTCTGGTATCCTTTCTAACTTCAGACTCAGGTTGAAGATGAAGTGCAGGATCTCAGTCAGCTGAGCAGCACAAGTCTTCAGAACCCAGGGGTTGACTCGGTCAGGGCCTGCTCACTTGGTTGGGTTGACTCTCTCCAGCTGTCGTCTCATATTGCCAGGTGTCAGACACACCGGGCTGGCTTTCTCAGAGGTGGTGGAAGTGGGTAGCAGTGTGAACAGTTTGTGCTGCAGTCCGGTCTCCTCTGTGTGCGGAGAGTGAGTGTCTAGCTGAACGGCACATTCTGAGACGTTGTTTGAAAAATTAGGGCGCAGCATTCCCTTATTTCCGTCTGCGTTGTGATCCTGGCGACGCAATAGGTCAAAGTCTCAAGGAGGAGTCCGTTAAAGTTCGACCCCTTTTTTTCACCGAAATTGGCAAAAAAAACATCACAACCATGTTTGGCGCCGTGCCACGCCCACATTTAATAACATAGGCAAAAACTGTTCGCAATATATCATCAACTATATGTGTAGTATCTGTAATTTTTTGTTGCCCAAAAATGGCCGACGGAAACCAAGATGGCCGACTTTTGGTTGGTTTTCCGAAATGGGTTTGTGAGACTTTTATGTGCGTCCCGTCATCAAAGACGTCTCCGGCGATTTTCGTGTCGATACGTGAAACTGGTAGAAGGGGCTAATTTTTGCTCGTTTTAAAGGTGGCGCTAGAGAGACAATTTTGAAATTTCATTTTCGGGATTTCCAAGTAATACAATTTTTCACCAAACCTGATGCGCTCGCAAACTTTGGGGAGTTTTCGTGCATGTTACGGGCCTCAAAAAGGCGTTTAAACGTGTAAAATAATATTAATAATAATAATAATAATAATAAACATTGCAATTTCAATAAGGCCCTTGCGATGCTCTGCATCACACCTCCACTGCTCGGGCCCTCAATAGTCTAAAAAAGGTCCACGCCTCGGCTTGATTGGCGGCAGCAAGCGAGCTAGAGTTATCCTTCTAGCGCAGGGGTGTCAAACTCATTTTAAATCGGGGGCCACATGGAGAAAAATCTACTCCCAAGTGAGCCGAACTGGTAAAATCACGGCACGATAACTTAAAAATAAAGACAACTTCAGGCTGTTTTCTTGGTTTAAAAATAGAACAAGCACATTCTGAAAATGTACAAATCATAATGTTGTTGGTTTTTTTTCACACTTACATATTGCAGTTAGTAATTTATTTGTCATTATTTATATTTTCTGAATAAATGATGTGATAATGTTTATCAGTCATCTCATTGGTGTTGATTTTCAATCAAGATTAAAATCAATCAATCAATCAATGTTTATTTATATAGCCCTAAATCACAAGTGTCTCAAAGGGCTGTACAAGCCACAACGGCATCCTCGGTACAGAGCCCACATACGGGCAAGGAAAACTCACCCCAGTGGGACGTCAATGTGAATGACTATGAGAAACCTTGGAGAGGACCGCATATGTGGGTAACCCCCCCCCCCTTCTAGGGGAGACCAAAAGCAATGGATGTCGAGTGGGTCTGACATAATATTGTGAAAGTCCAACACATCAGCGAAAGTCCAGTCCATAGTGGGGCCAGCAGGAAAAAAAATATATATAAAAATTAAATTACAGTATGTAATTTATGTTGATCATTTTCCACGACTGATGTACAAACATCATGTGGTTTATTTTGTACATATGTAGCATCATCTACACAAATACGAATAATTGCTATTGTGACATCCACTGGACACATTTAGAACAACGGTGTCTTTCATTCAAAAATTTCAGGTTAATTTTTATACTTAGCAAACTCATCCCGGATAAAACCTGTTAAGCGGGCCTGATGCGGCCCTCGGGCCCTGCGTTTGTACACCCCTGTTCTAGCTTCTGGTTTTCCTACTCCAAATGTGGCGTTTAAAGGTTGTGACATTTTATCTTTAAAAAGAAGCAATATCTCTCAAAGTTTCAAAACAATAAAAAAGGCAACAAATACAAATTTTAAGATTAAAGACTAAAGTACCAATGATTGTCACATAAAACACAGTCTGGCCCTGCCAACAAAGTGTCCCCTATTTATTTTGCAAGGAGCTGGCAGTTCTACGTTGTGGTCATATAGAGAGCGGCTATCACCCTCTGGGCCTGTTTGCCATATTTGCATGTTTGCTGCATCCCGAGTGACACACACACACACACTGGGGGCTGATTACAGTATATGCACTCGGTCAGCAGGGATGACCTACTTCTCAGCTCTGCCACAGACAGAGCGTCCTACTCTTTCTTTTTACTGAGATTTTGCCACTTTGGGTCTAAAGACATTTTTTTTCATGTTGAAGCAAACTTTGGTAGTCCTTCTTATGTTTGGCAGTTGTTAACAATTATTAGGGTAGGTTGTTTATTTATTTATTTATTTCATAATCGGATGCATATTGTGCATTAAATATGTTTTGTTTCAAATGTGTGAATGGGGAACATGTATATCGGTGGTGTCAAAATCAAGGCCCGATAGAATGAATGATCTATGGCCCCGGGATGATATTTGATAAGTATTAGAACCGGCCCGCAAGCCACAGCCGCCTGCTGCTGTTTTGCACGCACCAATATTCCATCAGTGTTGGCGCTAAGAATTTTCAAAATTGGGTCCCAGGGACCCCATCGAGTCATAAAAATGGGGTCCCACAATAAATCTTTGGGGTCCCACTTTTTTGTAAGCGTTTTGAAAACAAATGATACATGTATGCATTATCTTGTTATATCTCACATTCTATATTGTGTTTTAGAAAAAGGTTGTCATAAATGTTACTTAATTCATTAAAAAAATAATACAAAAAACCCCAATTTTTTTGCATATGAAAATGTATTCAGTTATAAACATTCATTCACTTTCTTCTTTCCTGCATGGATCTAAACTTTACCGCTACCGGTATTTTTTTCTACATTTTTATGGAAATATTTTCAGAATGTGTTTGTTCTATTTTTGGGCAAAGTAAAACAAAGAAAACAATCTGAAGTTCTTTTTAATTTTTAGTTTTAATGCCATGATTTTAATAGTCCTGTGCACAGATTTTCCTCCATTCGGCCCCTGAGCTAAAATGAGTTTGACACCCATGATGTATATGAAAGCAAAGATATGAAAAGGCTTTTTTTTAATTTTTTTTAACCATGATTCCGTGAGGTTTATGTCGACCCCTAGTGGTAGATCCTGGTAGTGACGAACCTACTGTAGCCTGGATTAAGCCCCCTTTGCTCCCTCTGCCCATCTTGTTATATGTTGTGCTTGTTGCCATGCTGCCGTCTCCTGTGGCACAATGCACACGCACTACGAACCACATCTGGCCACCCAGAATAGCTGATGATGATGCAATCCTATGCCTCTTGTGTCAGTGCACACGAGCGCTTCCGTGCAAACGAATGCCATATCAAGAAAAACCACGACAGAAGGGTTGACATTCTTCAACATTCAGTTCAGCGCATAGTTAATCGCCGTTAGTTGTGAGCTTTGTTACGATACTTTTGTATGTTTCTTAGAAAACTGGTACAATTTAAAGTTACTAAGTTCTTATATAATATTGAGTATAAATACGGGTTCAGACCTTATTGACTTGGATCAGTGTTTTTTTTCCAATGTGTTTGTATTTTAAAGGCCTACTATTAATCCCACGCCTTTTCTCCTACAAACATATTGCTGGGTATTGTGGCCAAACAGCTCAATTTTTGTTTCATCTGACATCACATGGACAAAGATAAGACCTTCTGGAGGAAAGTTCTTTGGTCAGATGAAACAAAAACTTAGCTTTTTGGACAAAATACCCAGCAATGTGTTTGGAGGAGAAAAGGTGACGTCTTTAATCCCAGGAACACAATGCCTACCGCCAAATATGGTGGTGGTAGAATTATGCTCCGGGCCTGTTTTGCTGCCAATGGAACTGGTGCTTTACAGAGAGTAAATGGGACAATGAAAAAGGAGGATTACCTCCAAATTCTTCAGGACAACCTAAAATCATCAGCCCGGAGGTTGGGTCTTGGGCGCAGTTGGGTGTTCCAACAGAACAATGACCCCACACACACGTCAAAAGTGGTAAAGGAATGGCTAAATTAGGCTAGAATTAAGGTTTTAATGGATAATGGGTCCCATATTTTAATAGTCTTTGGTATGACTCGGTCGGGGATTAAACTCACAACCTTCCAGTCTCAGGGCGGACAATCCAACCACAAGGCCACTGAGCTGGTCCCAAAGACGTGCACCTGGGGATAGGCTGATTGGCAACACTAAATTGGCCCTAGTGTGTGAATGTGAGTGTGAATGTTGTCTGTGTTGGTCCTGTGATGAGGTGGCGACTTGTCCAGGGTATCCCCCGCCTTCCGCCCATGTGCAGCCGGGATAGGCTCCAGCACCCCACCGCGACCTCATAAGGGACAAGCGGTAGAACATGGATGGATGGACCCCTGCACCATGACATCACGAGCTACAAACATTTCATAGACCGTCACAAATTGTGATGGAATAATGAGTCACATAAGTTATGTGGGGGAACTGGACACGTTACCCCCTCATTATTATGACAACAAATTAGTTCCCAAACGAGCACTTTAAAAAATGGGCTCGGTCTGCACTGCAAAAACTGAAATCTAAGTAAGATTAAACATCTCAAATAAGGGTGATATTTGCTTATTTTCTGTCTGATGAGATAATTCTTCTCACTAAGCAGATTTTATGTTAGAGTCTTTTACTTGTTTTAAGGGTTTTGGTCCTCAATTATCTCAGTAAGATATTACAGCTTGTTGCTGAGATTTTATGACCTATATTGAGTAAAAAATGCTTGAAACTAGAATATCAAATGTTGCAAAGCTGTGTCATCAACACTCAAGAATAAAACTATTTTTTTTAAGTAATAATTTGTTACTTCAAGCATAAAAAAAAAATCATGGTGTATGTACAGTATATCATTATGTCAAGATAATGGCACTAGAATTTACTTAATTTAAAGAATATTTTTCCACATATTGAGCAAAAAGGTATATTTTTTTTCTACCAAGAAAAGTGCACTTGTTATTAGTGAGAATATACTTATTTTAAGGTATTTTTGGGTTAATTGAGGTTAGCTAATTTTATCTTGACAAGCCAAGCAGATAATTTTGCTTAGTTCAAATAAAATACCCCTAATTTTTGTATTTTTTTTTTCTTGTTTTTGAACATTGACTCTTTGCAGCGTGACCCAGTATGATGAAGTCTTTTGAAAAGGTGGCACGTCCACCTCCTGCTCAGGCTTGATTCTGCTGCCCCCAACAGGCCACAAAGCGCTGTTGCAGGCTTGAGCAAACAATGACTTTGTCAGACACTTTCAAGTTTTTTTTTTCACCTGCTTCTTCTCTTCCTGTTCCGCAGATACCTGAGAGCTTCCCCTGGATTTTGCTGACACTGCGCCTTGTCCCGCCTGGCCTCCCCTGAGCAGGATGGACACTCTGGAGTCAGAGTTGACCTGCCCAATCTGCTTGGAGCTCTTTGAGGACCCTCTGCTGCTCCCCTGCGCCCACAGCCTGTGTTTCGGCTGTGCTCACCGCATCCTCGTCTCGCACTGCTCCACCAACGAATCGGTTCAAAGCATCGGCGCCTTCCAGTGCCCCACGTGTAGATATGTTATTTCCCTGAGCCCCGAGCGCGGACTTGAAGGACTAAAGCGAAACGTGACCTTGCAGAACATCATCGACAGAGTTCAGCGGGCCTCATCTTCGGCTGGGCTCCCTCTGCCTGCACCCCAAAGCGGACCGAACTCCCCCGGCGAGGAAGACCACGACCGCTTGGCCTTGGTACCCGTCGTCACCGCCGCCATGTCCGACCCCGGAACCCCCCCGGAGCCGATCCAGTGCCAGTTCTGCGAGCAGGATCCGCCACAGGAAGCAATGAAGACCTGCGTGACGTGCGAGGTGTCGTACTGCGAGGAGTGCCTCAGGGCCACTCACCCCAACAAGAAGCCATTCACCGGACATCGGCTCATTGAGCCGATGCCGGGATCGCACCTCCGGGGCCTGCAATGCCTGGAGCACGAGGAGGAAAAAGTCAACATGTACTGTGTCACCGACGACCAGCTCATCTGCTCCCTGTGCAAACTGGTGGGAAGGCACAGGGACCACCAGGTGGCAGCACTGAGTGAGCGTTTTGAAAAACTCAGGGTGAGTAATCAGTTACTTTTTAAATGGCAGTTCGAGTATGTCGAGACCAACGAGTTGGAGACCAGACTGTAAAAAAAAAAAAAGATTTTACCGAAAATAACCGGCAGCTCAATAGCCTGAATTTAACTGGAGGATTTACAGTGTTTTTTTTACCCAATTATTATTAATTGACTATCATTTTTACGGTGAAATTATGTCCACCGAGCTGTCACTTTTTTCACCATAAAGTCTACAGTTGTTTATACAGTGCATTACTGTAAATCAGGGGTATATATATATATATATATATATATATATATATATATATATATATATATATATATATATACACACTACCGTTCAAAAGTTTGGGGTCACATTGAAATGTCCTTTTTTTGATGGAAAAGCACTGTACTTTTCAATGAAGATAACTTTAAACTAGTCTTAACTTTAAAGAAATACACTCTATACATTGCTAATGTGGTAAATGACTATTCTAGCTGCAAATGTCTGGTTTTTGGTGCAACATCTACATAGATGTATAGAGGCCCATTTCCAGCAACTATCACTCCAGTGTTCTAATGGTACAATGTGTTTGCTCATTGGCTCAGAAGGCTAAGTGATGATTAGAAAACCCTTGTGCAATCATGTTCACACATCTGAAAACAGTTGAGCTCGTTACAGAAGCTACAAAACTGACCTTCCTTTGAGCAGATGGAGTTTCTGGAGCATCACATTTGTGGGGTCAATTAAACGCTCAAAATGGCCAGAAAAAGAGAACTTTCATCTGAAACTCAACAGTCTATTCTTGTTCTTAGAAATTAAGGCTATTCCACAAAATTGTTTGGGTGATCCCAAACTTTTGAACGGTAGTGTACATATATATATATATATATATATATATATATATATATATATATATATATATATATATATATATATATATATATATATATATATATATATATATATATATATATATATATATATATAAAATAAATACTTGAATTTCAGTGTTCATTTATTTACACATATACATACACATAACACTCCTCTACTCTTTGTTGTATTTGAAAGTGCAATGCTTTGCAGCCAGTAGCACAGCCTTAGAAGGAGCATAGGTATGGGCAGCATTTGTGAAATTTAATTTGCAGGAGAGGAGTGAGTTTAGGGTTGAATTGTCCATCCTCGTTCTATTCTCTGTCACTCGCCGTCGCCGTGACTGTCTCTTCTTCGTTCTTCTGCTTCGTCTCCTTCTTGTTGTGTGTGCAGTTGTGCACTCTCCAAAAGCCGTAGATGTTACGATGTGACTGGGCCGGCACGTTGTTTATATGGAGGAAACGCGGACGTGACGACAGGCTGTCCTCATTTAAGTCCGCATGGACCTGGAGGAGAAATTCGGGAGAATGGTTGTCCCAGGAGATTATCAGGAGAGGCACTGAAATTTGGGAGTCTCCCGGAAAATTCGGGAGGGTTGGCAAGTATGGACTAGGGAAGGTTGTATGCATTGAGTTATGCAAGTAAATGCTGCACATTTGGATATAATTTAAAGGTCGTTGACTTGAATTATACACATTGTCCAATTAATGACAAATGTGCCTTATAACTTACTATAGATGTTATCATAATACATTACTTCAAATAAAGACATGTCATTTTTATTTTTAGGGTAATATTCTGTCGACAAAGCTGCCCGTTTTAAAACTCTGTGGACCTTGGTTTTACAATGTATTACTGTAAATAGAAAAACAGTTACCATGGTAACGTTCTGTCAACTGAGCTGCCATTTTTTACTGTAAAATATACAGTTATTCTTTTCACGCGTATAAAATGGTACCACTTATTTTCACGGTAAAGTACTGGCGACTGAGCTGTCAGGTGTTTTTACCATAACATCTACAGTCGTTTTTACAGTGCATTACTGTAAATGGAAAAATGGTACAACTTTTATTTTTACAGTACAATTCTCGAAACTAAACTGCCGGGTTTTTTTCTTTCTTTCTTGTAACGATAAAAACTATGGTCGTTTTTCCAGTACTTTGCTGTGAATAAAATTGTACATTTGTGATTTGTATAGGAAAATTGTAGTGACTGTACTGCCAGTTTTTAAAAAAATGTAAAATCTACAGTTGTTTGTACAGTATATTACTGTACATCAGGGGTGTCAAAGTCAAATGGACGGAGGGCCAAATAAAAAATTTAGCTACAAGCCGAGGGCCGGACTGTTCGAATGTTCATTGAAAAATTTTTAAATGACGCATATAGTCTAGTGAACCTAATTGAACCTACTGAAAACCTAACAAATATATTCCAATATGATCAGATAAATAAAGCAATATTTTCTTATGGCTCT
>NC_084731.1:84259020-84381520 GCF_033978785.1 Entelurus aequoreus | reverse complement strand
GTGCAACGATTCGTTGTTGACACAAATTGGTAACAGAATGTTGTTGCGGACAAATTCATTTGTCGATATTGGTTGGTGGAGTCGTCGCTTGTGTTTTTCAAAACAAACATGCACAATTCAGGAATTGTTCAGAGTGGGTAATGTTCTAGGTCATATGTGTCAAACTCATTTTATTTGGCCCTCGAAAGCCTGGAAAAAATATGTATCAATAAAGTACTGTAACTTTTCTTACTAAATGTATTCTTTCTTTCTATTTTGGGAGAAAACAAAAATATGTACTCAATGTAATCGCAAATGATGTTAACTTAAATATTGTCTAATTATGCAAAAATATATTATCAAACATTCAAACCATTTTTTAAATAGAAATAAACACTAATTATGATTTCAAAGTAAGTTATCCATCAAATTGTGCAATGTAAAAGTAGCAATAGATTTGATGGTAAAATTGTGAAATTTTTCTGCGGTTTTTAGAACATTTTTCTCTAAATGAAAAAAACAGTACTTTTTTTACTGTAATAAACTGTGGTGCCGTTTTGTCATTTACAATAATACACCGAAAAATCTACAGTTAATGATTTGCGGTAAAAAAATAAAAATAATAATAACTGGCAGCTCAGGTGCCAAAATGTTAGTGTAAAATTGCAGTTTTTTTTATTTACAGTAAAAAAAACATGTACATTTTCAGTAAAATTCTGGCAACGGAGCTACTTTTTATTTTTATTTTTTTTACCATTAAAACAGCAGTTCTGTTTTTATATTTACAGTAATATACACTACATTTTGAGGTAACATTTTTGCAACTGACCATATTTAAAAAAAAAAAATCTACTAATAAAACGCATTAAAAAATGTGTAATAATGGTATTCACTGTTAGAAGCGGCCATCTGGGGCCAAACATAACTGTGATGTGGCCCTCAGTGAAAACAACTTTGACACCTCTGTTCTAGGTTAATAGGACTTCGGGAAAACCCAGGGACATGACTAACAGTAAACTTTAACCCTTTTTTGTAATTGGGATGAGGAGTAACACAAACATGTAAAAAAAAAAATTGACCAGTGTTTGGCGAAGTACTTTAAAATAGTTACTCGTTATTTTCCCCAAAAAGTATTTCAATTACCAACGGAATTACTCCTTAATACATTTTATTTATTACTCGAAAAAGTAATTAATGCGGTACTTAAAAGAAAAAAATCAAATGTTTCATGAGAGTAGAGTGTATGTGTTTTTAAAAGGTGGTGGACGTGTGACGTCAGCGAGAGCGCTAACACAGAGCACCATTTTAGCTAAGCTGTGTTTGTTAGCTTAGTAGCAGCAGTTTTCCGGCAGTGAATCTTTTCACTGGATTGTGTTAGCGTTATTTAAAAAAAGAGATCGGGTCTGCTTTGTTGGTTGTAGTTCCCTTGTCCACAAACTGAGTATTATAGGATTGCAAGCGTGTCAATTAAATCATTAATTTGTTGTTCATTATTCCCTTGTAGTAGTAGTAGTAGTAGTATTAGGTGCATACTTGCCAACCCTCCCGTTTTTAGCGGGAGAATCCCGATATTCAGCGCCTCTCCCAACAACCTCCCGACAGAGATTTTCTCCCGACAAACTCCCGGTATTCAGCCGGAGCTGGAGGCCACGCCCCCCCCAAAAAAAAGTCTGCCGCAGCTGCGATTGGACCTGACCAGCCTCCGGGTACAAGTACTGGAGTACCAATTGCTTGCCAGGGAAGATCTTCTCCAGGAAGCAAGGATTGACCGGTTTTGGGCCATGCTAGGGAGAGATGGAAGATTCCACACTCTCGTGCATTTGATGAAAGCACTTTTGTGCGTGCCACACAGCAATGCATCATCAGAGAGGGTGTTCAGCATGGTTAGAAAAATAGTGACAGAGAATAGAAAGAGGATGGACAATTCAACCCTTAACAAAGCATTGTACTTTCAAGTACAACAATGAGTAGATGAGTGTTGTGTGTGTGTATATGTGTAAATAAATGAACACTAAAATTCAAGTATTTATTTTATTTATATAATAAAATCAATATATATATATATATATATATATATATATATATATATATATATATATATATATATATATATATATATATATATATATATATATATATATATATATATATATATAACGGTGTAGAAACAGACGTTCATTATGCTTGATTAAATTATGAATGAAGTGTTGCAACAGCGCCTGTTGCTGGCGAGAAGTGGTATGTACTTTACCTGCGGGAAGTGCTCAGAACTGTGACGCCTTCCAATTGATAATCCCGTGACCCAAGTGGACTCACAGTCTCACAATTTGCACTGTTTTGCAGGACACTGTAATAAAAGAAATTCATAATCCACCTGGTGCCAGTGATATGTTGAAGCGACAGCAGTGTGGAGCTGCATTTTGCCACATACAGTTGTGGACCGTCACACACATATATATATATATATATATATATATATATATATATATATATATATATATATATATATATATATATATATATATATATATAATATATATATATATATATATATATATATATATATATATATATAGCTAGAATTCACTGAAAGTCAAGTATTTATATATATATATATAATATATATATATATATATATATATATATATATATATACATATATATACATATATATACATATATATACATACATATATATACATACATATATATACATACATATATATACATATATATACATATATATACATATATATACATATATATACATATATATACATATATATACATATATTATATATATATATATATATATATATATATACATATATATACATATATATACATATATATACATATATATATATATATATATATATATATATATATATATATATATATATATATATATATATATATATATATATATATATATATATATATATATATATATATATATATGAAATACTTGAGTTGGTGAATTCTAGCTGTAAATATACTCTCCTCTTAAACACGCCCCTAAACAAGCCCCCCGCCCATCCACGAACCCCCGCACTGCAATAAGGTGCTTTTGGTAGCCATCCACAAGCTTCTGGTTGAATTTTTGACCACTCCTCTTGACAAAATTGGTGCAGTTCAGTTAAATTTGTTGGTTTTCCGACATGGACTTGTTTCCTCAGCAATGTCCACCCGTCTAAGTCAGGACTTTGGGAAGGCCATTCTAAAACCTTAATTCTAGCCTGATATAGCCATTCCTTTACCGCTTTCGACATGTGTTTGGGGTCATTGTCCTGTTGGAACACTCAACTGTGCCCAAGACCCAGATTTTTAGGTTGTCCTGAAGAATTTGGAGGTAATCCTCCTTTTTCATTGTCCCATTTACACTCTGTAAAGCACCAGTTCCATTGGGAGCAAAACAGGCCCAGAGCATTATACTACCACCACCATGCTTGACGGTAGGGATGGTTTTCCTGGGATTAAAGGCCTCACCTTTTCTCCTCCAAACATATTGCTGGGTATTGTGGCCAAACAGCTCAATTTTTGTTTCATCTGACATCACATGGACAAAGATAAGGCCCTCTGGATTAAACTTCTGTAGTATATATATATATATATATACATATATACATATATATATATATACACTCACACACAATCACTCACACACACACACAGGCACAATAGAATACCAGATAAACTGGAATAGTTTGCTTTTTTTCCAGCGTGGAGAGTCTGATAAGAACCACAGAGGTTATTGTGGGAACGCTCATCCTTTTTCAGAGATAACATTACCAGCGGGTGCTTGGGAATTTATCTAAAAGTCCTGGACTGCTGGAGAGAGAGAGACAAATCCCCAGCATAAAAAATGGGCACTTCCTTACAAGCACATTAACATCAGCTTGATAGTGTTTATTTAGCAATCCCTTAGCTTTTATCAACTGCCCTTACTGATGACAGCACCATTAGGATGATCGGCAAGTAAACTATCATTGTAAAAAAAACAACTAAGTGCAGTTCGAGTTCTTCCCTACTGAATGCATTTTGAGTTCATTTGTGTGTGACTGTGCAAAGATACAGACATAGAGAATGGTGTAGAAAAACAAACTATGTAACTGACAGAAAGGGCCGGTGATACATGCGGTACCTTGGGATACACATTTTTTAAGATACGAACTGTCTGTGTTATGCTTTTATTTGCGAATAAAAATTCAGGTCACGAGCTTCCCTACCGTAAGTTGGCAGTTGGCCTTTTTACATTGTTGAATTTAAATGTTGGCAAAGCCAGAATGACCACCTCTGTGTGTCGCCAAAATATTTCCACGTCATATATTGTAGCGTCCCGGAAGAGTTAGTGCTGCAAGGGGTTCTGGGTATTTGTTCTGTTGTGTTTATGTTGTGTTACGGTGCGGATGTTCCCCCGAAATGTGTTTGTCATTCTTGTTTGGTGTGGGTTCACAGTGTGGCGCATATTTGTAACAGTGGTAAAGTTGTTTATACGTCCACCCTCAGTGTGACCTGTATGGCTGTTGACCAAGTATGCGTGCATTCACTTGTGTGTGTGAAAAGCCATAAATATTATGTGACTGGGCTGGCACGCAAAGGCAGTGCCTTTAAGGTTTATTGGCGCTCTGTACTTCTCCCTACGTCCGTGTACACAGCGGCGTTTTAAAAAGTCATACATTTTACTTTTTGAAACCGATACCGATCATTTTGATACCGATAATTTCCGATATTGCATTTTAAAGCATTTATCGGCCGTTATTATCGGACATCTCTAGTTAAAGCCTTATTCCAAAATGTAATATATTCATGTTTGCCCTCAAAATTCTACACACAATATCCCATAGGGACAATGTGTAAAGGACTTTTTTTTTTCAAATTTAATAAGAAAATAAAAATCACATGTTTGCAAATGTATTAGAAAAATAAATACAACAAACACAAAAATCACATGTACATAAGCCTTTACTCAATACTTTATTGATGCACCTTTGGCAGAAATTACAGCCTCAAGTTTTTTTAATACGATGCCACAAGCTTGGCACACCTATCTTTGGGCAGTTTGGCCCATTTCTCTTTGCAGCACCTCTCAAGCTCCATCAGGTTGGATGGGAAGTGTTGGTTTTTATCCAGGATGTCTCTGTACATTGCTGCTTTCATATCCGTCTAGTCAGGGAGGTGACCAAGAACCCGACGGTCAGTCTGTCAGAGCTACAACATTCCTCTGTGGAGAGAGGAGAACCTTCCAAAAGGACAACTATCTCTGCAACAAACCACCAATCAGGCCTGTATGGTATAATGGCCAGACAGAAGCCGTTTCTTCGTAAAAGGTTTGCCAAAATCCACCTAAAAGACCCTCAGACCATGAGAAACTAAATCCTCTGGTCTGATGAGACAACGATGGAACTCTTTGGCGTGAATGCCAGGCG
This sequence comes from Entelurus aequoreus, assembly GCF_033978785.1. NCBI lineage: Eukaryota > Metazoa > Chordata > Actinopteri > Syngnathiformes > Syngnathidae > Entelurus > Entelurus aequoreus. The sequence continues at coordinate 84,376,112 of NC_084731.1, read as the reverse complement.
TCAAGTTTGGAGGAAACCAGTTTAATACCATCACTACAGTGAAGCATGGTGGTGGCAGCATCATGCTTTGGGGTTGTTTTTCAGCACCAGGAACTGGGAGACTAGTCAGGATAGAGGGAAATTAGAATGCAGCAACGTGCAGAGACATCCTGGATGAAATCCAACGTTTCCCATTGTGCTGCAAAGAGGAATGGGAAAAACCACCGAAAGATAGGTGTGCCAAGCTTGTGGCATCGTATTCAAAACGACTTGAGGCTGTAATTGCTGCCAAAGACGCATCAACAAAGTATTGAGCAAAGGCTGTAAATACTTATGTACATGTGATTTGTGTGTTTTTATTTTTTAATTTTTAATACATTTGCAAATATGTGATTTTTAACAAATGATTTTATTACATTTGATTGGCAACACAAAATTGGCCCTAGTGTGTGAATGTTGTCTGTCTATCTGTGTTGGCCCTGCGATGAGGTGGCGACTTGTCCAGGGTATACCCCGCCTTCCGCCCGAATGCAGCTGAGATAGGCTCCAGCACCCCCCGCGACCCCAAAAGGGACAAGCGGTAGAAAATGGATGGACATTTGAAAAAATATATACTTACACATCGTCACTATTGGGTATTGTGTGTAGAATTTTGAGGGCAAAAAATAATTTATTCCATTTTGGAATAACATCACAAAATGTGGAAAAAGTGAAGCGCAGTGAATACTTTCCGAATGCACTGTACATCTAGACCGGGGGTCTGCAACCCGCGGCTTTATGGATGAAAATGGAAAAAGATGGGTGAATATATTTTTAGTTTTAATATGGTTTCAGTAGCAGGACAAACATGACACAAACCTTCCTAATTTTTAACAAAGTATTGAGCAAAGGCTGTGAATACTTAAGTTCATGTGATTTTTTTGTTGTTTTTTTATTTTTATTAAAAGTGCAAAATTAGAAAAGAAAAAAAAAAACACATTGCCATTATGGGTTATTGTGTGTAGAATTTTGAGGACAAACATTTATTTATTCCATTTTGGAATAAGGCTGTAACATAACACAATGTGGAATAAGTGAAGCGCTGTAAACACTTCCTGTATGCACCGTAGATAGTATACAACCACATCGTACGTGTAATTCAGGGGTCGACAACCCAAAATGTACAAAGAGCCATATTGGACCAAAAATACAAAAAACAAATCTGCCTGGAGCCGCAAAAAATGAAAAGCCGTATATAAGTCTTATAATGAAGGCAACACATGACGTAAAAGTCTATATTAGCTATAAAAGACTACTGTCAAAATGACTGAAGCAAATCTTCGTTGACAGAAATATTGAATTGTAATATTTATTGTACACATTTTTACAACATTAGAAATCATTAGTAAATCAGAATAATTATATTATTAACTCAGAAGGTGAGATAACTCCTGGCAATTACTGGCTCAGAATGGCCAAAGGTATACATGTGTGTGTCCAAGTTAAAGGAAATGGCAGGCTGTCTTCTTTTAATAGATGTATTACAATCTTTGGCAAGCTAGGTAATGTTTGCTGTGGTCTGGAACAACATGGCACACAAACAACTATCAGAAATGCAGCCAATATAACATACAAATAATGTGTCATGAGACATGCAAAACTAAATTATATACAAAGAGGATATAAGTAAAGGATATTAAATGAGCTCAAATATACCTACAATTGAGGCAGAATGATGCAATATGTGCATGCAGCTAGCCTAAATAGCATGTTAGCATTGATTAGCTTGCAGTCATGCACTGACCGAATATGCCTGATTAGCACTCCAACAAGTCAATAACATGAACAAAGCTCACCTTTGTGCATTCACGCACAGCACACAATGTTTGGTGGACAAAATGAGTTAAAGAAATAATGGAAGATTTTACATGTAAACAAACTGTTGCGTCACGGTCCACACTATGGTGAGTTCAAGAACCGCCGAAATTAGTAGGACAAAATTATATACACCAAAATACTCTCATCACACAAACATATTAAACGGTGTTTTTTCTAACAATTGGGAAGGTTTGTGTCATGTTTGTCCTCAAACAAAAAAACGGTAACACTTTAGCATAGGGAACATCTTTTAAGTAACAAATAATTAATTTAATTTAGAGTTATTTGGACACTAAGGGAACATATAAAGGTTAGGGTTAGGTTTAGGGTTACAGTTAGGGTTCCTAATAAGCAATAATTCTGAGGTTATTGACTCTTAGTTAATGGCTTACTGGTTGTATAAAAAGTACTGGGGACGGCGTGGCGCAGTTGGGAGAGTGGCCGTGCCAGCAACCTGAGGGTTCGTGGTTCAATTGAACCTACTCAGTGGCCTAGTGGTTAGAGTGTCCGCCCTGAGATTGGTAGGTTGTGAGTTCAAACCCTGGTCGAGTCATACCGAAAACTATAAAAATGGGACCCATTACCTCCCTGCTCGGCACTCAGCATCAAGGGTTGGAATTGGGTGTTAAATCACCAAAAGTGATTCCCGGGCACGGCCACCGCTGCTGCTCACTGCTCCCCTCACCTCCCAGGGGGTGAAGAAGGGGATGGGTCAAATGCAGAGGACAAATTTCACCACACCTAGTGTGTGTGTGACAATCATTGGTACTTTAACTTAACTTTAACTTCTACCAACCTCGTCACGTCCTTTGTGTCCTTGAGCAAGACACTTCGCCCTTGCTCCTGATGGGTCGTGGTTTTGGGCCTTGCACCGCATCAGTGTGTGAATGCGTGTGTGAATGGGTGAATGTGGAAATAGTGTCAAAGCACTTTGAGTACCTTGAAGGTAGAAACGCACTATACAAGTATAATATAATATAACCCATTTACTTAACAATGACTAATTAAGAGCCAATATGTTACAAATTTGCATGTTAATAAGCAACTAATTAATGGTGAATATGTTCCCCATACTAAAGTGTTACCAAAAAAACATACTAAAACAAAAAATGATTTCCCCCCCATCTTATTCCATTTTCAATCATTTTTTAAAAAGGTTCCAGGGAGCCACCAGGGTGGCACTAAAGAGCCGCATGCGCCTCGAGAGCCGCAGGTTGCTGACCAACTTTCCCTCTAAGGTGCGCGCCTGTGCAATTGCGCACTGCTCAAGCGTCCTCTGTGCACGGCAAATCTATGCCACGCACAAAATCAAATTAAAAAAATAAGCGCATAGCAATTTTCGACACACGGACACGACAGAGAAAACAGTTTTCGTCATCATTGTTCAAATATTGTAACGTCTGTCGAGACGCTTTGAGGACATGAATTCCATCGATCACTTTACTGAGTAAAACTCTTTATTGTCGGCCATAAACACATCACCAAAACATTAGTAAAAAAAATGATATCCAGCAAAAGTGGTCATTTTCTGCAGTACAAACCAGACCAATAGCAACTTTGTTATATCAACAGCAGCCGCTCGCTCTTTCTCACTTGCGCCAACACATGCACATATGGCACTTAGCCAGCGATGCGTTTACAGCCACATAAAAAGTCGGACAACTCCAACACCACACATAAAGTGTCATTACAGGTCGTTACACTATGATTTACCAATCAAATGTGTGCTTATTCTAGTGTCATTTATTAGGAATCTTAATTTATAAATATTAATCATGAAATGCTGTTAGTATATTAAATAAATACTAATAAAAATATATTTTTTTTACAAACAGGAAGTTGCAGGAATGTACACATGATCCCCTGCTTACATCTCATTGTGCAACATGTGAATGTTTTAATGGGAACTAAATGAAATGTCTGAAAGGGGTACACATTATTTCCAAAGCAGGACCTCCACCCAGACAAACAATACAAGTACACACTTCATGAAAAACAATATTTTTTGTTATTGTCATTGTAAGTGGGCCTATATTAGAAAATAACCTCATGGAAATGACTGTTTTCATTTGATTATAATAATAAGAGAATGTTGTCTGTCTATTTGTGTTGGCCCTGCGACGAGGAGGGGACTTCCGCCCGAATGCAGCTGAGATAGGCTCCAGCACCCCCCGCGACCCCGAAAGGGACACGCGGTAGAAAATGGATGGCTGGATGGATGGATGGAAATTGAACTTGTTATTTAGTCAGGTTTGGGACAGGTGTGCTGCTGGTGTAGCCACAGTGTGCACGTCTGATGTTGCTCACATGGGCTCCACTGAATGCTCAGGGAGTTTTTGCGTTTGCTCACACACATGAAAAATTAGAGGGAACATTGTTGCTGACCCCCGTTTGTAACTAAAGGCGATCTTTGTGCTACTTCTACATTTATGTTCCGGCATCGTATTAAGGTCATCCTTTAAGCTTCCCGTGGCATGATAAAGCGCACATCCACACACACACACACATACACCACACAAATCCCCATCTAAATCTATGTTTACGTTTTCAGATCAACACAGATCTACTACTTCCAGGGAATACTGTGTCAAGTACATTTTTTAGGAGTGGGATTGCACATTCCTCCCCCGCCCCCAAAAAGAAGCGTCCTTAAAAAGGGGGTTGCATGCGTGATTTGGCAATCAGGGGACGGTCTCGGGAGTTGAAGCGATCTTAAAAGAAGGGATGAGGGCAGCTCTGATGTGCTGTCACCTGTTCGGCCGCAAGCACTGCTGGCTCTCAGAGGAGGGGACGGGGAGGGGGAGCTTTTGATGCCTAATTTGCCGCTTGGCCGGGTTTGCGCATGGCTTAGTGCTCAGTGGAGTCCCACTCACATTCTCTTGGACTGTGTCTGAGGCTCAGGCGGGACAGGATGAGGAGGCAGTGCAGGGATGAGGGCTATCACCCTCGCGCCGAGGTACGGGAATACACTTTTAGTACTGCTCCAAAAACGTCCTAGGAATCTTTGTTCGTGTGGGTTCTTATGATACCTTCCTTTTTTTTTTTAAAATCCAGCAAGCCCTGGATTCGAACCTGAGTAATCTGATCAAGAGGAACAACGAGCTGGAGTCGCTAATGGGGAAGCTGATTCAGACGTGTCAACACGTGGAGGTGAGTGGCGCCCCGAGGTCACGAGAGACCCTCTTTGCCCCGTTATCAGCGACACGCGCGCTTGACCCCAATAGTACTTGACCCCGTTGGTTATGTAAAGGATCCTCGCTCTTTTGTTGTCCGTGATAGCAACAATGGGCTGTTAAAAATAACAAGTTAACTCATGTGATTAATCCAAAAAAGTTAATCGGGTTAATCTGGCAATTTAATTCCGACTTGGTGCTCGCTGTCAGATTTCACTCCCAAACGCACCCTGACTGGACTTTACATTCAACTGTTACCACGTTTTCAGCAAATAAATGACTCTTATTAAAAAAAATAAAAAAAATTATATATATATATATATATATATATATATATATATATATATATATATATATATATATATATATATATATATATATATATATATTTAGTTTGTTTAATTAATGCATAACCAGTGATTAATCATCATTAATAAAAAATTTGAAAGTGTGATTAATCAGATTTTAAGAAATGAATTGTTTGACAGCGCTAATTTAAAGTCATTTGAAGAAGAACATGAAGAATAAAATATGGTTCCTGAATGCATCGTGCATGAAACTCATTTACTAAGCTTCTGATCAGAGTGTGTGGACGTCATCCCTAAAAAGTTCAGTTTATTTTTGCGGCATTTGTTGATTATTTAAAATCTAGTCGTAATTTGGCTAAAAATAGAGGGAGACCAACTTTTTTTTTTTTCACGCTAAACAGGGTTGTGAATATTTGGGTAGCACACAATCCAATTCGAATCACGTGGGTAACGATTCGATTCAGAATCAATTCTCGATTCAAAATCAATATTTTTTTATTAACATTGGATGCCAGTTCTATGATTAACTGAATTCCTCCATAAAATAAATAACAGCTCTCATAAATGTACATATTACTTAAAAGAAAACTGGTTTTGTTTAATAAAAAATAATAAAGTCAAATAAGGAAACAAGAGAAGTATCCAACACTTCTCTTAAATAGGTACATATATGTACGTAAATATGTACAGCAGATAAGGGCATATAAATCAACAATATGATTTTCCTTAGTGTCTGGACAGTAAAGATAAAAAAAAAAAAAAAAAAAAAAAAAACAAACAAAAAAAAAAAAAATATATATATATACATATACATACATACATACATACATACACACATACTGTACATACATATACACATGTAAATTCAATATATATACATGTATATATACATATATATACACACATATATATATATATATATATATACATATATATACACACACATATATATATATATACATATATATACACACACACATATATATATATATATATACATATATACACACACACACATATATATATATATATATATACATATATATACACACACACACATATGTATATATATATATATATATATATATATATATATATATATATATATATGTATATATATATATATATATATATACACATACATACATATATACATATACATATTTACAGTTATATACATTTATATACATATATATGTATATATGTATATATACACATATATATACACATTTATATACATATATACGTATATATACATATATATTCATATATACGTATATATACATACACTACCGTTCAAAAGTTTGGGGCCACCCAAACAATTTTGTGGAATAGCCTTCATTTCTAAGAACAAGAATAGACTGTCAAGTTTCAGATGAAAGTTCTCTTTTTCTGGCCATTTTGAGCGTTTAATTGACCCCACAAATGTGATGCTCCAGAAACTCAATCTGCTCAGAGGAAGGTCAGTTTTGTAGCTTCTGTATTGAGCTAAACTGTTTTCAGATCTGTGAACATGATTGCACAAGGGTTTTCTAATCATCAATTAGCCTTCTGAGCCAATGAGCAAACACATTGTACCATTAGAACACTGTTGTTGTAGTTGCTGGAAATGGGCCTCTATACACCTATGTAGATATTGCACCAAAAACCAGACATTTGCAGCTAGAATAGTCATTTACCACATTAGCAATGTATAGAGTGTATTTCTTTAAAGTTAAGACTAGTTTAAAGTTATCTTCATTGAAAAGTACAGTGCTTTTCCTTCAAAAATAAGGACATTTCAATGTGACCCCAAACTTTTGAACGGTAGTGTATATACATATACATATATATACATATATATACATATATACACATACATATACATACATACATATATATACATATACATACATACATACATACATACATACATATATTATATATATACATACATACATACATTATATATATATATATATATATATATATATATATATATATATATATATATATATATATATATATATATATATATATATATATATATATATATATATATATATATATATATATATATATATATACATACATACATACATACATACATATATATATATATAAACTACTTTGTTATTTTTTTGATCGATTAGGAAACGTTACAGGTAAGAATTGAGATTCGTTTGAAAATTGCATTTTTTTTTGACACCCAACTAAATAATATTTAAGTTAGTTCTGTCGAAAAGATAACATTTTAATCAGATTATTAACACAATTTCTTTTAGTAAATGACTTGCTTGCGTAATTTAAATTGACGTTAACTTCCGACACAAATGCAAGTTTATTGTCAGAATGTCGTGTTCTACTTGAATGAACTACATCTACATTTAGATCTACTTTAGATGTTAGGCGTTTAAAATTACTGCTGTCAATAACACTTTATTAATCATATTAATCGCTGTAAATTACTTGCTTGCATAATTTTAATTAATAATATTAATATTTCTACGCAAATGCACATTTATTGTCATAATGTCATGTTTTGTGATTTTTGAGTTAATGTGTTAAATTTGACAGCCCTGATTTATATGTACAACTAAAATGTGAATTATACGTGATTAATTCAATTATGTTTTGCGATTAATCATTTGAGTTAATGGGGTAAATTAGACAGCCCTGGTTTAAATATATAACTAAAATGTGCATTATGTATAATTAATTCAATAATCATTTGTGATTAATCGTATAAATTAATGCATTAAATTTGATAGCCCTAATTTAAATGTATAACTAAAATGTGCGTTATACGTGATTAATTCAATTATGTTCCCGCCATCAGTGTGTGAATGTGTGTGTGAATGGGTAAATGTGGAAATACTGTCAAAGCGCTTTGAGTACCTTGAAGGTAAAAAAGCGCTATACAAGTATAACCCATTTATCATTTATTTATGTTTTACGATTAATCATACAAGTTAATGCGATACATTTGACAGCCCTGATTTAAATCTATTACTAAAATGTGCATTATATGTGATTAATTCAATAATGTTTTGTAAAAAATCATTTGAGTTAATGCGTTAAATTTGACAGCCCTGATTTAAATGTATAGCTAAAATGTGAATTATATACGATTCATTCAATAGTGTTTTGTGATTAATCGTATGAATTAATGCATTCAATTTGATAGCCCTGATTTAAATGTATAACTAAAATGTGCAATGTAAGTGATTAATTCAATGATGTTTTGCGATTAATCATTTGAGTTAATGCGTTAAATTTGACAGCCCTGATTTAAATCTATTACTAAAATGTGCATTATATGTGATTAATTCAATAATGTTTTGTAAAAAATCATTTGAGTTAATGCGTTAAATTTGACAGCCCTGATTTAAATGTATAGCTAAAATGTAAATTACATACGATTCATTCAATAGAGTTTTGTGATTAATCGTATGAATTAATGCGTTCAATTTGATAGCCCTGATTTAAATGTATAACTAAAATGTGCAATATACGTGATTAATTCAATGATGTTTTGCGATTAATCATTTGAGTTGATGCGTTAAATTTGACAGCCCTGATTTAAATGTATGACTAAAATGTGCATTATGTATAATTAATTCAATAATGTTTTGTGATTAATCGTATGAATTAATGCATTAAATGTAATAGCCCTAATTTAAATGTATAACTAAAATGTGCATTGTACGTGATTATAATTACGTTATACGATTAATCATACGAGTTAACGCGATAAATTTGACAGCCCTGATTTAAATCTATTACTAAAATGTGCAATATACGTGATTAATTCAATGATGTTTTGCGATTAATCATTTGAGTTGATGCGTTAAATTTGACAGCCCTGATTTAAAAGTGTAACTAAAATGTGCATTATGTATAATTAATTCAATAATGTTTTGTGATTAATCGTATGAATTAATGCATTAAATGTAATAGCCCTAATTTAAATGTATAACTAAAATGTGCATTGTACGTGATTATAATTATGTTTTACGATTAATCATACGAGTTAACGCGATACATTTGACAGCCCTGATTTAAATGTATGACTAAAATGTGCATTATGTATAATTAATTCAATAATGTTTTGTGATTAATCGTATGAATTAATGCATTAAATGTAATAGCCCTAATTTAAATGTATAACTAAAATGTGCATTGTACGTGATTATAATTACGTTTTACGATTAACCATACGAGTTAACGCGATAAATTTGACAGCCTTGATTTAAATCTATTACTAAAATGTGCAATATACGTGATTAATTCAATGATGTTTTGCGATTAATCATTTGAGTTGATGCGTTAAATTTGACAGCCCTGATTTAAATGTATGACTAAAATGTGCATTATGTATAATTAATTCAATAATGTTTTGTGATTAATCGTATGAATTAATGCATTAAATGTAATAGCCCTAATTTAAATGTATAACTAAAATGTGCATTGTACGTGATTATAATTACGTTTTACGATTAATCATACGAGTTAACGCGATAAATTTGACAGCCCTGATTTAAATCTATTACTAAAATGTGCAATATACGTGATTAATTCAATGATGTTTTGCGATTAATCATTTGAGTTGATGCGTTAAATTTGACAGCCCTGATTTAAAAGTATGACTAAAATGTGCATTATGTATAATTAATTCAATAATGTTTTGTGATTAATCGTATGAATTAATGCATTAAATGTAATAGCCCTAATTTAAATGTATAACTAAAATGTGCATTGTACGTGATTATAATTACGTTTTACGATTAATCATACGAGTTAACGCGATAAATTTGACAGCCCTGATTTAAATCTATTACTAAAATGTGCAATATACGTGATTAATTCAATGATGTTTTGCGATTAATCATTTGAGTTGATGCGTTAAATTTGACAGCCCTGATTTAAAAGTATAACTAAAATGTGCATTATGTATAATTAATTCAATATTGTTTTATGATTAATCATATGAGTTAATGCGTTAATTTTGACAGCCCTGATTTAAATGTATAACTAAAATGTGCATTATATGTGATTAATTCAATAATGTTTTGTGATTAATCATTTAGGGTAATGAGTTCAATTTGACGGCCCTGATTTAAACGTATAACTAAAATGTTGATTACTCATGGAACATTTCCTTAACCCCTTGCTCACTGAGGGGTTTGCCATCACGTTATGGTTTCATATGCAGAGAGCCAACAGCAGAAGAAAACAGGGCAACTTTGCTGACATTCCACTGGCCCGCTAAGACGCTCTTAAATAAAGCAACGCCCGGGGGCTCAAACTGAGGCAGCATCTCTTTCCAGTTAATGGAGAGCGGCATCTTTGCCTTGATGTGGCCTTTAGAAATAGCGAGGAGTTAGTATTGTGCTTAATCAAGATGCTATAATGTGTGTGCGTGTGTGTGTGGGAGTGCTCAGTGATGAGCTGCAGACATTTTTTTTGTTGTTGTGATGATGCAGGAATTTGAAATTGGACTAAAAAAAGAAAAACAGCCATGAATAAATGATGTACAAAACTAGAGGCAAAAAAAATACAAAAATCATGCATTATTCTTCACACACTTCGGACTCCTAAAATAGCTTAAGGAGAGTCCATGCACAATGCATTGTGTTGGGAGTGTAAGCTTTGATGCGGGTGGGATGTGGCATGAAAGGGTCGACCAGGAAGTCCACCGCACTGACTTTATTCCATCCATTTTCTACCGCTTGTCCCTTTCGGGGTCGCGGAGGGTGCTGGAGCCTATCTCAGCTGCATTATTATTTCTCCCTAAACTCATTTAATCTGCTTGTCAAAATGTTTGTTTCTGTGTTTAAATCAGGTGTGTCAAACGTACGGTCCGAGGGCCGGATCAGGCCCGCGGACAGGTTTTATTCGGCCCGCGGGATGAGTTTGCTAAGTATAAATATCAACCTGAAATTTGTGATTGAAAAAAACAGCTGTTCTAAATGTGTCCACTAGATGTAGCAATTAGAGATGTCCGATAATATCGGACTGCCTATATTATCGGCTGATAAGCGCTTTAAAATGTAATATCGGAAATGATCGGAATCGGTTTCAAAATTTTCGGTATCGAGGGCCGCGAAGAAAAGGCATTGAAGTTTAGGGAAGGCTATGCTAAGCGAAACTAAAACTGAACTGGCTACAAAAGAAACAAAAACAGAATGCTGGACGACAGCAAAGACTTACAGAGTGTGGAGCAGACGTGACTTGACATGACAATCAACAATTTCCACAGAAAAAAAGATAGCAACAACTTAAATGTTCTTGATTGCTAAAACAAAGCAGGTGCGGGGAATAGCGCTCAAAGGAAGACATGAAATTGCTACAGGAAAATACCAACAAAACAGGAAAAGCCACCAAAGTAGGAGCGTAAGACAAGAACTAAAAAATTACACACACGAAAACAGCAAAAAACTCCAAATAAGTCACGTCGTGATGTGACAGGTCGTGACAGTACACCTACTTTGAGACAAGAGCTAGAGTGATGCATGATTGGTTATGGTTTAAATCAGGGGTCCCCAAACTACAGCCCGCGGGCCGGATACGGCCCCCCAGCGTCCAAAATCCAACCCGCGGGAAGTCCCAAGTTAAAAAAAAAAAATATATATATATATATATATATTTTTTTTTTATTATAATTTTTTTTTAAATTTGTCCTTACTAGTCCATTTTCTACCGTCTCCTAGCCACTCAGGCAAATCATATTGTCTAAAAATGCATCTTACCATCGATAACGTGACATGCAGCAAGTGCGCTCTTTAAGTCAATTAATGTGCGAGGAATATATATGTATGAATACATATATATATCTAATATATATCTAATATATATATATATATATATATATATATATATATATATATATATATACATATATATATATACACACACACATATAGACCCATATACATATATATGTATATATATACACACATATACATATATACACACACACAAATTTACATATTATATATTTATATATATATACATATACATATATATATATATATATATATATATATACATATATATACAGATATATAAACATATATATATACACACATATATATATATATATACACACATATATATATATATATATACACACATATATATATACATACACACATATATATATATATATATACACACACATATATATATATATATATATATATATATATATATATATATATATATATATATATATACACACATATATATATATATATATATATATATATATATATATATATATATATATATATATATATATATATATATATATATATATATATATATATATATATATATATATATATACATACACACACACACACACACACACACACATACATACATACATACACACACACACACACACACATACATACATACATACATACATACATACATACATACATACATACATACATACATACATACATACATACATACATACATACATACATACATACATACATACATACATACATACATACATACATACATACATACATACATACATACATACATACATACATACATACATACATACATACATACATACATACATACATATATATATATATATATATATATATATATATATATATATATATATATATATATATATATATATATATATATATATAGTGCGGCCCCCAGCCAAATTGTTTTACCCCAATGCGGCCCTGGAGTCAAAAAGTTTGGGGACCCCTGGTTTAAATTCACATCCAACAATTGCGACAACAACTTTTTATTGTCTACTGAGTTTCATTGTGTAATGATTTCTGCTGATGGTGTGCCTCCGGATTTTTTCAAAGAAAAAAATGCGCCTTGGCTCAAAAAAGGTTGAAACGGTAAAATGGGTAATACTTGTATAGCACTTTTCTACCTTCAAGGTACTCAAAGCGCTTTGACAGTATTTCCACATTCACCCATTCACACACACACATTCACACACTGATGGCGGGAGCTGCCATGCAAGGCCCTAACCACATCCCATCAGGAGCAAGGGTGAAGTGTCTTGCTTCAAGTACACACGTACATGACAAGGTCGGTAGAAGCTGGGGATCGAACCAGGAACCCTCAGGTTGCTGGCACAGCCACTCTCCTAACCCGTCCCCCAAAAAAAACACTGCTCTACACTACGGACCTTTCTGTCGGGCCAGAGGATGAACGCAGTATTTGCCCACGTCCTCCCCTGAGTGCAACGCCCGCTTTTGGCATTTGGATGTCAATCAAGGATGAGACGGACGAGCGCATAATGTCAGCCCTGTCTGACACTGTCGGAGGAGGATGAATCCAACCAGCGGTCTGTTACTTTCTGCATTGCCTCGCAGGTGAATGCGTCCCGCCAGGAGGGCAAGCTCATGGACGAGTGCGACCTTCTGATCGACATCATCCAGCAGAGGAGGCAGATCATTGGGAGCAAAATCAAGGAGGGGAAGGTGAGACCTATGATTTATTTTCTTTACACATCTATTGCTCAATCAACTGCTGTTACACTTCTCTCAGTTTTTGGTCGAACACAGTATTTTCTTGCCTTCCCATTACAGTTGCGCAATACAGACAATGTTTGATATTAATGATATTGTAGTGGATTGTCCGAAGCTTAAGCAGGCAACAAAAGTAGTTTAGTACAACAAATGTATTTACCCATTATCAGAAGTGCAGGTTGAATTGAGTTGGTCGTGCAGACAAACCACAAGTTACTCCGGAGCCAACAAGACACACACAAGCCAAAATCACCCCCGAGTTCGGTCTTCTGCCATTTTTTATATGTCTGTTGTGCGTCATCGTTCCTTATCGAATGCGTCAATGTCTTGTTTTGCTTTTCCTATCTGTTCCATAACAACTCGAATCCTTTAGACAGTCAACACATTCTATAGACAGGTTGGCACGTCTTAATATTCACTTTTGTCCCACAACTGGTCCATTCAATGGCACAAAAATACAAGAGTATTGAAAATGAGCGGACATTCTTAAAAGACAAGAAATATAGGTCAAAAGGTCAGAAATTCTACTACAATATAAATGCGGCCGACAATAGAGCTTTTAATACGACCGTTATATCATAACAATGCATGTTGACCACACATTGTAACTGTGATCTTGAACATCTGATAGTGACAATGCAACGTAGCGTCTTCGCGAGTGGCTAATGAGCCTTGCCTAAACGGTGGCAAATAAACTACATTTCCTACAAGTATCGTTACCACCGGAGGACAAGGAATAGCTAAACATGCTACACTACACAATGGAGGAGGATAGCATAGCTAACCATTAAGAAAGAGCTCTTGAATGTGAACAGGGGGTGGGGGGAGGGGTAGGGGGGATGGGGGGGGGGGGGGTGGAGGTCGAGACAAATATACAAACCCCAAAACCAGTGAAGTTGGCACGTTGTGTAAATTGTGAATAAAAACAGATTACAATGATTTGCAAATCCATTTCAACTAGATATTATCCGATATTATCGGCCGATATATGCGTTAAAATGTAATATCTGAAATTATCGGTATCGGTTTTTTTATTTTCGGTATCGTTTTTTTGTGTGTTTTTTTTATTAAATCAACATAGAAAACACAAGATACACTTACAATTAGTGCACCAACCCAAAAAAACCTCGCTCCCCCATTTACACTCATTCACACAAAAGGGTTGTTTCCTTCTGTTATTAATATTCTGGTTCCTACATTATATATCAATATATATCAATACAGTCTGCAAGGGATACAGTCCGTAAGCACACATGATTGTGCGTGCTGCTGGTCCACTAATAGTACTAACCTTTAACAGTTAATTTTACTAATTTTCATTCATTACTAGTTTCTATGTAACTGTTTTTATATTGTTGTACTTTCTTTTTTATTCAAGAAAATGTTTTTAATTTATTTACCTTATTTTACTAATTTTTTTAAAAAGTACCTTATCTTCACCATACCTGGTTGTCCAAATTAGGCATAATAATGTGTTAATTCCACGACTGCATATATCGGTTGATATCGGTATCGGTAATTAAAGAGTTGGACAATATCGGAATATCGGATATCGGCAAAAAGCCATTATCGGACATCCCTAATTTCAACCTACCATATTTTTCGGACTATATGTCGCAGTTTTTTTCATAGTTTGGCCGGGGGTGCGACTTATACTCAGGAGCGACTTATGTGTGAAATTATTAACGCATTACCGTAAAATATCAAATAATATTATTTAGCTCATTCACGTAAGAGACTAGACGTATAAGATTTCATGGGATTTAGCGATAAGGAGTGACAGATTGTTTGGTAAACGTATAGCATGTTCTTTATGTTATAGTTATTTGAATGACTCTTACCATAATATGTTACGTTAACATACCAGGCACGTTCTCAGTTGGTTATTTATGCGTCATACAACGTACACTTATTCAGCCTGTTGTTCACTATTCTTTATTTATTTTAAATTGCCTTTCAAATGTCTATTCTTGGTGTTGGGTTTTATCAAATACATTTCCCCCAAAAAATGCGACTTATACTCCAGTGCGACTTACAGTATAAATGTTGTTTTCCTTCTTAATTATGCATTTTCGGCCGGTGCGACTTTTACTCCAGAGCGACTTATAGTCCGAAAAATACAGTATATTCAATTGAATAGACTGCAAGGACAAGATACTTAACGTTCGAACTGAAAAATTTATATTTATGGGGGTGTATAAGTGCCAAAGGCATGGGTAACTTACACATCTGTGAAGGCACCAATAATGCTGAAAGGTACATACAGGTTTTGGAGCAACATTGTGTTGCCATCCAAGCAACGTTAACATGGACACCCCTGCTTATTTCGGCAAGACAACGCCAAGTCACGTGTTACATCAGCGTGGCTTCGTAGTAAAAGAGTGCGGGTACTAGACTGGCCTTAAATTTTTGCACACTCTTGGCATTCTCTCGATGAGCTTCAAGAGGTAGTCACCTGAAATAGTTTTCACTTCGAAGGTGTGCTTGAAGCTCATGGAGAGAATGCCAAGAGTGTGCAAAGCAATAATCAGCGCAAAAGGTGGCTATTTTGAAGAAACTAAAATATAAAACATGTTTTCAGTTATTTCACCCTTTTTTTGTTAAGTACATAACCCCACATGTGTTCATTCATTGTTTTGATGCCTTCAGTGACAATCTACAATGTAAATAGTCATGAAAATAAAGAAAACACATTGAATGAGAAGGTGTGTCCAAACTTTTGTATGATATATTTGTATGATATAACTCGTTACAGTAGGAAGCTGCAATATATGTTGCGAAATAGACTTTAGGCTATATCGGCCATCCCTACTTCCTGTCCCTCGGCCTGTTTATTTTTGAAACGATGCATTCCAGAGAGTGTTCTCGAAACCTGTCCTGATGCCTTCAAAGGGACTTTCATCAGGCACAGCAAGCTTCTGGTGTCTCAGCTCGTAATAAAGTAACAATTTTTTCCTTTATTTGATAGAGCGCCAGGAAGGATCAAGAGGGTTTAAACGTGTCTAACCGTGGTGAAAGGACTGAGATTACAATGTTCATGCCAAATTGCTGACAAACTGTCCTTTGCCCTCATTTCAGTGTGACCTCAATCTGTCTCTTAAAATCTCGGCACATCACATCGGGACGGGGAGTTGAACTGCGGGGGGTGCACGGGTGCACTGGATTTTAAGGACGCATTTTTGGTTATGGAGATCCCGACTATTCTGTAAATATTTTATTATTTTCCTACAATGCTTGGCTTTTTTGCCAAGATAAACAAACTGGAAGTTCAAATGAATTAGGATGTAAAATACAGAGGTTTTACTTCTGATGCGTTACCGATATTGCAGCTTTGAGTGTTTGGTTGATGTGGTATCAGCACGAATAATACATCATTTATTTGTTTTGTAGAGTCAAATGTTCGAAAAGGTTTGATCAAGTGAAAATTACTCAAACAGAGAACAATATCAGGTATGCAAAACACTAAACTATTATTAACTGTCTGGAATGGACTTAGGAATTTAAGTTCAAGTGGCGTGGTAATTGTTTTTTGGCGAATAAAGTAAAACTCATGCGATGAATGAAGTTGAAAGATGCAAACACGTTTGTTACTGGATACTTTTTAATACGCTTCTGCCTTGAAGACTTTGTATCCGTAAATCATATGCAAGTATGATTATTTGATACTTCTTTATGTTGACAAATGTGGTGTTTTAGACTGCAATGTTGTTCAATTAGGTTTTAAATCAGCATTCTTTACCACCGATTTGTGTTCTAAAACTACTAAAGCTGCCAAAAGCAAGGCTTTAATCCATCATCATTAAAGTAAAAAAAGTACCACAGATAGTCACACACACACTAGGTGTGGTGAAATTACCCTCTGCACTTGACCCATCCCCTTGTTCCACCCCCTGGGAGGTGAGGGGAGCAGTGAGCAGCAGCGGTGGCCGTGCTCGGGAATAATTTTTGGTGATTTAACCCCCAATTCCAACCCTTGATGCTGAGTGCCAAGCAGGGAGTTCATAAATCATCATTCATCTGATCAAATGTTTTTGTCCAAATAAGCCATATGAAGCACAAGAATCAAAAATCCATAAAAAGACATTGGCGACATGTTTCGGGCAGTTTGTCCAAGTTTTGTAGGAAATAGACGCTAACAAGTCTATATGGAAGAGGCTTAACAGCATGACATATAGGAATGGGTACCAGAACAAACACGGGTGATGACGTAAACGGTAGTAATCAGACAGGAAACATTTATCTGCGCTTGCCTCGTCGGTGGCTGCAGCGCTAGCTTACAACAACAACATTGCGTTTCCTCATTATCGTCCAATCAGGGTCATGGTGAGCGAGGTGCATTCGCAGACCACGAAATTGTGAGCATCAACATTACATAACACAAGTTATGTATGTTCCGTATTGTTGCTGTTTTTAGTGTGATGATTATGACCATTTGTTTTGGATTTTATTTCTTATTTTTGAATGTATTACTTGGTTATAGCTGTGTTTATATAATTTAAATTATTAGTCCGTACAACTTGAATGTCACACAATTCCTTAAAGATAAAAAGTAATTGTTTTAAATTTTTTTTATTTGGGTGCTTTTATTTTTTTAAAGTATTGTTTAAAAAGTACTGATTTTGCAGGCATATCAGTTAAAATGTAAACGATACCCATCATTACAATACAAAAAGTATTACTTTGTAGAAATTAGTTTTTTCACCGACTAACTTCCATTTTAAAATACTACATTAATGAACAACAACACAAAAGGTCCACATTAAAGTGGATAAATATTTGTTTCGGAAAACAGACTTTTGTTTTTCAGTTGACATAAAATTAAGTTTTTTAAGTTGTTTATTCCAGAAAAAAATATGCATCTCGGCAGTGGTCTTTTCGGGCCGCAGTGGTACTCAGTTGTAATGCACTATTCCACCACTTGTGGCAGTAAAGACAATATCAAACAAACAGGACGAGTCTGGAGTTTCTTAAGCGCAAACTTTTTGACTAAAGTGGTGAAACTATTTTCATTTGCACTGAAATGTTATTAAATGTTTTTAAAGAAACACATTATATCAATACCAATTATTAATTTACTTAGAATGTATCTATTGCTATGTAATTTATTTTTTTTATCACCTTTTATGAGTCAATTCTTTTGCAGTATAATTGATTACTATCTATTTTTGTAATCAGCCTGACCTAAGACTTGAGAATAGTCTCTGTGATGGTTTAATACCATTTGACTAGGTTTATCCCGTTGAACTGTAAATAGGTTAGATATAATTATTGAATACAATTCAAATCAAGATGACTAATTCTAATAATAATATAATACAATCTAATAATGTCAATGAGGGATTTCTAATCACTGCTATGTTGGAATTATTATTAATATTGATACTGTTGTTGATATACTTTTGGATTGTTTTGTGTCATGTTTGTTTGTCCTCTCAATTGCTCTGTTGATTGCTATTCTGAATGTTGCTGGACCGGGTTTGGTTTTGGAATTGGAATTGTATTATGGTATTATTGTCATTGTGTATTATTTTGTTGGATTGATTAATAAAAAATAAAATAAAAAAAGATTACTAATTCAGTGTTGGCGTTTGAGTGGGCCCTGGGCCCCTTGGTAGTGGTTTAGTTGAGCCCTGAGGTCAGAAATGTTAAGAATCTTTGGTTTAATGAACACATCTAGTGCATATTTATAGTCCATTCTTTCTTGAGTCTTTTTGTTCTTGCAAACTAAAGCACAATTATTATAGATTAAAAAATAACATGTATTTGTGATTAATCAAAATGAATCCACAGTAACCCTGTGATTAATCTGAAAGTAATTCAAACTAACGCGGAACTGCACCAGGTATATTATGGTGCAGTATGTCTGGTTGTGTGTGATATATACTGTAGTAACCGAGCAGTTCTAAAAAAATATATCTTGGACTTTATTTAAATTTTATCCAAAGCACCCATGGATGTGAACTGGATTAGTCTCGGGACTTTTTATTGTTGAAATTTCCTGCAACTTACGATCTCCTGTCACAAAGTGTTAAAGAAAGCCCACGATAGGTAACCCTGTGTCGGACTGTTGTCAGAATTGTCACTGGAACCGTCGCCCTCTGCAGGCACAAAGGCTACGCAAGCTGGCCCAGCAGATCTCCAACTGCCAGCAATGCATCGAGAGGTCCTCTGTACTCATCACACAAGCGGACCAGACACTGAAGGAGAACGACCACGCCCGCTTCCTGCAGGGCGCCAAGAGCATCAACGACAGGTCAGGCATCCGCCGCACACACGGAGCTGGCCCAGTTACACACGGTTCACGCAGAGAACTGAGGGTAGTGCAAGACGAGGCCATCTGGAAACACGAGTGTACTTGATTTCCCAACGCGGGGATTACATTTACTATTTAACCTAATCTTATTCCACTTGTCTGCTTAAGCTTCTGTTAAGCTCTTCAATTGATTTTTGGGCCCACGAAAAACAGGCAGAGAAACCCAACAGATGTAAAAGAAAGCATCTGATTAGCATATTCTAATTAAGTTGGATCGACCGGTTCTCTATTTGACTTAAAAGGGACAACTATAGGGAATCATTGGACAGAATCTCCATGTTTTCTGAAGATCCTTTTAATGTTGCTCCTTTTAATTGGGAAAAAACATTAGACCACAGAAAGCCTCCTGGGCCTGACTCGGTTGAGCCTTATTTTCTAAAGCTGGCCGCTGAAATTTACAGCAGAGCCACTTTCAATTAATTTTAATCTTTCAATTAAAAACAAAGACGTTCCATCAGTTTGGAAATCTGCTTTTGTCCTCCGATTATTAAAGGGGAGGTTATCCAGCAGTTCTTACAAATTATAGGCCAATATCACATTTCTGCGTCTTATCAAAAATTCTGGAATCTCTTGTTTTGTGATCAGTTGAAAGAGTTCCTCCACTCAAATTAAATGATTTCAAAATATCAATCAGGCTTTTAGAAAAAAGCACAGCAGTATACCTGCTACGATGAAGGTGATAAATGGCATCATTGTAGCGCTTGTTTAAAAACAGCAATGTGCCTCACTTTTTATTGATCTCTCCATAGCTTTTGACGCTAATTTAAAACACAGGCTGCTTCTCATTGGACTTTAGAAAATAGTACCCAATGTATTAAAGCACTAGTAGAGTGGAAGAACAAGTTGCCTCTATATTAAAGTTATTATCATATGTGTCTGATGTATGACACAGAATCTTAGATATAGATATGATCAAACTAGTATCAATCTCACAGAGATTCCCGAGCCATTTTGATAGATAATGAGGAAGCCAGTCACGTGATCGCGTGGCTTAGAGGTAGGAACCAAAGATCCCTTCCACGTCAACAACAATACTAATCAAGCAGACTTTGAGAGAGCCAGCAACGATTACTTTGGGGAAAAATTAGGATCCGGATCCTTATATTGTTGATCCTGAATATAAGGAGGATGATCTACAAGTTTTAGAAGCTCTGCTAAACGGATCCAGCTTTAGTGAAACACTAAGCATCATGAAGCAGGGTTGCTAAGTGCTAAACAAGAAATATAAACTACAAACATAACGAAATGATAGCTTACTGCACAATGTCTACTCTTACTGCAATGACGACTGATAAGATTAAAGTTAAGTTAAAGTACCAATGATTGTCCCACACACACTAGGTGTGGTGAAATTTGTCCTCTGCATTTGACCCATCCCCTTGTTCACCCCCTGGGAGGTGAGGGGAGCAGTGAGCAGCAGCGGTGTCCGCACTCGGAAATCATTTTTTGGTGAGCAGGGAGGCAGAGGTGGGACCAAGTCATTGCTTTGCAAGTCACAAGTAAGTCTCAAGTCTTTGCCCTCAAGTCTCGAGTCAAGTCCCGAGTCAAGACAGGCAAGTCCCGAGTCAAGTCCAAAGTCAAGACTAGAAAGTCTCAAGTCAAGTCCCAAGTCCTGCATTTTGAGTTTCGAGTCCTTTCAAGTCCTTTTAACCACAGACTAATATTTTTACACAGATTGTGTATGCTTTTAAAACGCTGTATTTATTTATTAAAACAAGTGATTTGAAATTGCAGGGAAAAAAATGGTGCTGACATTGCAATTCATAATAGCACTATTAACCAGTCATTTTAATAGTTTAAACAATTTTAAACATTTAACTCATTCCTTTACAGAATAAACACATTTGCAAAAACAAACATTAACATACTATTGGTTGTATTTTATGAAAATAACATTACCACAAAGTTGAGAAGGAGCAAAGATCTTCAATGTTTGTATGTGAGAATCACAAAGAAATCTTCTGGGGGAGGATGACACCCCTACAGGGGTTTGGTTTACAAACTTTCAGCCCCACCTAAAACAAAATTCACCAGCCGCCACTGATTATGATGCATTCTCATTTTAGGCAAAGTATAAGACAATACTTTCTTAACAGTATAATTGTAACCAGGAATAAGTCTTCAAGTAACAATATTCAAATACTAACATTGTTGGGTAAGACAGCATTTGGGTTTATTATGAATCCAGTGAAACAGATTGGTGGTTTTAGCGGATATAAAGACTTTCAGGTGTTTATATATGTTTAAGTATTTGGCAGACGCTTTTATCCAAAGCGACATACATAAAAAATAGATATAAAACAATCACTGTAAACATTATCATTTAAGGGAAGAATGTAATACAAAATATCAATACAAAGTGTCAAGACAGAATAAACTCTCTGCTGCTGCAGCAACAGAGATACAGTCTATAGGTCCCTAAAATATATAGATATCTAATGTATTCATACATTGTTTATGTAGGATATACGCATGTATATATAATCTAATCATATTGTTTCTTCAATTTAAAAATAGCTGACCGTTTTTTTCCCCCTTCTCTGGGATTATATTCCCAGTTTTGATCTCGGACGTCTGGTCATTTATAGCGTATAAGAATATTATATTACTGTTAAGCAAACTATGAATAATAAAAACGCCAAAACATGTGTCCGTTATCATAGCTACACGTATGACAAAAAAAAAACGCGTGAAAATCAGTGGTATTCAGTGAGGTAAGATGAATTAAATTTGCTGACAGTTCATTGCTCCTGCCAAATGAATTGCACTGAGTGGAGCGGATCACCACTCCAAGATGGCGGCTCCGCGTCTCGTCTGCGCCAGTAGGCAGTAGCGCTCAATGCTGCGTACCCTTATAAGATGTCTATGGTTATGACTTTAGCAGTGAGTTTACAGCCTCACTGATTTAACTACACAGCAAATAAAAGTCATGTTACTTAGCCAATAAACGTTACCATACATTCAAAACTTACCCTTCTTTGTGCAACTTCAAATGTCGAACGAAGTTGGAAGTTGTTGCGTCTCCGTCTGTAATATTCGAACTGCGTGATTTGCATACGGCAATTCGTTTTTTGTTGACCAAGTCGTAGTTTTTATACCCGAACGAAACCAACTTTGGCATAATTGTTTGTCACTGCCGCATTGTTTGACAACTCATGTTCGGTGGTTGTCCTGCAATTGGATTGGATGAGAGCTGTGGGATGAAAACAACGTAGATTTAATTTGATTGGCTGTTGTACTGACAGCACACCAGCTGACAAGCAGCACACACGCTTATAGACACAGACGTGTAAAATGAAAGATACGGAGCGCTCCCAAATAACTTTTTAAGGTTTGGGTTTTGGGGAAAGTAGCAAGTCATGTCAAGTCAAAAGCCTCAAGTCCAAGTGAAGTCACAAGTCATTGATGTTAAAGTCTAAGTCGAGTTGCAAGTCTCTTTACATTTTGTCAAGTCGAGTCTAAAGTCATCAAATTTATGACTCGAGTCTGACTCGAGTCCAAGTCATGTGACTCGAGTCCACACCTCTGCAGGGAGGTAATGGGTCCCATTTTTATAGTTTTGGAAAGACTCGGCCGGGGTTTGAACTCACAACCTACCAATCTCAGGGCGGACACTCTAACCACTAGGCCACTGAGTAGGTGTTCATATCTTCCCCTTTAGCTGAAGAATAAATCATGATACACGCGAAGGGTTAACAAGGAAAAGTCTCCCTGCAGACACTTTCTTCGGTTGTGTTTGTCTCCATCTCTGGGTATGATTTAAATGTCACAGATGAACAACGTCTAGATTCATGGCTAAATCCTCCCAATATCCAGATTAGAGGTATGATTTATAATCTAGAATAACTTGCGTAAGCACTTATAATAACATCGTTATTATATGTTTTAAGTAAATAAGTGGCCTACTCAGTGGCCTAGTGGTTAGAGTGTCCGCCATGAGATCGGTAGGTAGTGAGTTCAAAACCCGGCCGATTCATACCAAAGACTATAAAAATGGGACCCATTACCTCCCTGCTTGGCACTCAGCATCAAGGGTTGGAATTGGGGGTTAAATCACCAAAAATTATTCCCGGGCGCGGCCACCGCTGCTGCCCACTGCTCCCCTCACCTCCCAACAAGGGGATGGGTCAAATGCAAAGGACAAATTTCACCACACATAGTGTGTGTGTGACAATCATTGGCACTTTAACTTTAATATTTGGTTAATCTTCAGGTCACGATATGTATATAAAGTATTATTGAAGGGTTTTGGATGGTTATTTAGAGGGTTTTGTGGGCAAAATAGAGAGCCCCCATTGACTACATTGTTTACGACTTAGAATGCATGAAAAAAAATTAAAACATATGTGTTCATGGCTTATATAGAGATTGTGAGTTATAGACAGCACATCTCTGTCTAATTGTCGCGTATTTCCAGTATGACTGATCTGATAATATGGTCAGAGTGCAGAAGTGTTACTAGAGTGACGTCAATCTCCGTAAATAGCCGAAGTTATTCAGAGCGGAATTTTCAACATGACTGAATGAATTTGTGGCATGTTGTGATGTTTAAACTGTGTTTTCACATACTTTGCGGATTGTAAATACAATTGGATATGTTTTAACGGATACAATGAAACACAATTAAGTATATAAAGTCAACTTGTTTTTCCACTCTACTGCTACTTTAAATACGAGGGCCGTTGTTCGGAATTTGTCACTTTTCATAAAGAGGTGCCTCAGGGATCTGTTTTGGGGCACCTCTTATCTATCTTGTACATAAATCATTTCTCTGGTGCTAATGTGCATTTTTTCTGCGGACGATTTATATGCCTTGGATCATCTCTTGAACAGGCTGTCAAATCCCTGCAGAAAGCCTTTCTTGCTGTGCAGAATTCCCTTATTTACTTAAAGCTGGTTCACAATGCTGACAAGACAATTTTTTCCAATCATAAGAAGGTGCCTCAAACACTCCCGGTAGTGTCCACTCTTGAAGGGAATATCATGAATACAAATACCTTGGTGTTTTAATTTATAACTTCCTCACTTTTAAACCTTCTATTGATAAACTGGTTGTTTTTTTAAATTGTTTTTTCGTATTTTTCTTTTGGTGTAAAAAAGTGCCTTATCTCTGCCACATTTTTGTCCGTGCTAGATTATGGTGATATTTTTTAATATGAATGGCACTCGTTCCTGTCTTCAGATGGTTGACTCTTCTTTAATGTTAGTCACAAACTGTCGAGCCATGACACACCACTGTGACGTGTAGTCTCGGGTCGGGGGGCCTTCTTTGTCCACCAGGAGACAGTGTCAATCAATCAATAGATTATAGCCCAATAGAAACAGTTTATTGACCCTTTAAAATGGCGTGAAATTCCCCCAAAGTGATCAGCTCAGGTAACCTCAGATCCTTTTGTAAGTTATTCCATGACCATGGAGCAGCATATCTGAAAACTTGTTTCCCAAGATTTGTGTTGGCTCTAGGAACAAACATTCTAAGTATGTAGTGTGACCTTCAGCTGTAGCGACTGGAGTCTCTACACATAAAAGAACACAAATAAGGGGGAACCAGACTAAGAAGTGATTTATATATAAAACACAACCATCGAGAAAATCTGCATATAAAGTGCAATGGTGGACAAGGTTGCCACAACCAGTAATAAAACATAAAGCACAGTGGTATACACTATCCCGTTTCTTAAATATGAGTCTCCATAATCTAGCAAAGGCATAAAAGTGGTCAGAATCAAGCGATTCTTAGCTTGTAGTGAAAAAAAGGACTTGTTTCAAAAGAAAAATCCCAATTTAACTTTAAGTTTAGCCACAAGTTGTTTCAATGTGAGATTTAAAAGACACGTTCTCATCAATAACAATCCCCAAGTTTCAAGTTCAACCTTATGAGCAGCTAATATTTTTGGAGTGCTCAAAGGCAATCGTTTGCCGTTAGAAAATAAAACCACCTTGTCGTTGGTACACTTTTGTTTACAAGGCTCTTCTGGGACTATTGCCCTCTTACATCTGTACATTGATTACACGGAGAAGTACTGACTCTTATGCTCTGAGATCCAACGATCAGCCGTCGGTCCCTTTTGCTCGCACAGAGCTGGAGAGAAAAACTAGTGTGTTTGTAGCTCGTTGTGTTTGGAACATGCTACAAAGACCGGACGCTGACTGAGTTTTTATTCTTATATGGTTTTAAATCTAAACTGAGAGCATTTGAAGCTGCCCAAGTTTTACTGGATGTCCATCCTGTCATTTTAATGTGTAATATGAATGTAATTTTACCTGTAACTTTGTTGCCTCTTGGCCAGGAGTCCCTTAAAAAAGAAGTCGTTAAAAAATTAAAAAAACAAAACATTTTATTCTGTGTTTGATTCACTGTGTTTAGGGTTTCCATGGCAACCGCCTCAACCCAAGTGCTGATCCCCGAGATACACCTGACAGACACGTTTGACAACTTTGCCCTGGACTTTTCCAGAGAGAAGAAACTGCTGGAGAATCTCGATTATCTCACTGGTAAGCCATAATTCCTTGCCGGGAAAAACGAAAATCCAATCAGCATTAAGCTGAAAAATAAATTTTTTGGGGATGTACCCTTCAGAAATTCGTTTTCACTACCCTTAAAGGCCTACTGAAATGAGATTTTCTTATTTAAACGGGGATAGCAGATCCATTCTATGTGTCATACTTGATCATTTCGCGATATTGCCATATTTTTGCTGAAAGGATTTAGTAGAGAACGTCGACGATAAAGTTTGCAACTTTTGGTCGCTGATAAAAAAGCCTTGAAGTAGCAGACGATATGCACGTGACGTCACTGGTTGTGGAGCTCCTCACATCTGCACATTGTTTACAATCATGGCCACAAGCAGCGAGAGCGATTCGGACCGAGAAAGCGACAATTTCCCCATTAATTTGAGCGAGGATGAAAGATTCGTGGATGAGGAAAGTGAGAGTGAAGGACTAGAGGGCAGTGAAAGCGATTCAGATAGGGAAGATGCTGTGAGAGGCGGGTAGGACCTGATATTCAGCTGGGAATGACTAAAACAGTAGATAAACACAAGACATATATATACTCTATTAGCCACAACACAACCAGGCTTATATTTAATATGCCACAAATTAATCCCGCATAACAAACACCTCCCCCCTCCCGTCCATATAACCCGCCAATACAAATCAAACACCCGCACAACACACTCAATCCCACAGCCCAAAGTACAGTTCACCTCCCCAAAGTTCATACAGCACATATATTTCCCCAAAGTTACGTACGTGACATGCACATAGCGGCACGCACGTACGGGCAAGCGATCAAATGTTTGGAAGCCGCAGCTGCATACTCACGATAGCGCGTATCCAACTCAAAGTCCTCCTGGTAAGAGTCTATGTTGTCCTAGTTCTCCACAGGCCAATGATAAAGCTTGACTGTCATCGTTCGGGAATGTAAACAAAGAAACACCGGCTACGACGTAGCCGCTACGTGTTTGTGTTGCTGCAGCCGGCCACTAATACACCGCTTCCCACCCACAGCTTTCTTCTTTGCTATATCCATTGTTCATTAAACAAATTGCAAAAGATTCACCAACACAGATGTCCAGAATACTGTGGAATTTTGCAATGAAAACAGACGACTTAATAGCTGGCCACAATGCTGTCCCAAAATGTCCGCTACAATCCGTGACGTCACGCGCATACATCATCATACCGAGACGTTTTCAGCAGGATATTTCGTGGGAAATTTAAAATTGCACTTTACTAATCTAACCCGGCCGTATTGCCATGTGTTGCAATGTTAAGATTTCATCATTGATATATAAACTATCAGACTGCGTGGTCGGTAGTAGTGGGTTTCAGTAGGCCTTTAAATCTTCCAATGTGGTTTTAAATTTCATTAAAAAATAAATATTTACTGTGTTTTTTATCTTGTCAGTGTTATCTTCAAAACAAATAATTATAGAAGCAACTCCCAAAACAATTTCTCAACAAAAACCTTCTCACAATATTAATGTTCTTGCATCTGGAAAATTCCTGCACACAGTCACAGTTATTGCCAGCATGAATGTGCAGTAATAAGTGTCTCTCCATGGCGAAACCAACACGCAACATCCTCATTTAAATAAAGCACTCTGCACCCCTTTGTTATCGATTGTACACGCAGTCTTAGTGGATTACACGCAAAACTCCCACTAATGGTACACACAATTTTATACTTTGCACATGTTGTTTAGTGTGTGGTATTTGGATTTTAGTAGAACAGGCGTTTTTAGAGTAAAAAAGGCTGTAAAAGATAACCTGTAATTAGAGATGTCCGATAATGGCTTTTTGGCGATATCCGATATTCCGATATTGTCCAACTCTTAATTACTGATTCCGATATCAACCGGTACCGATATACACAGTCGTGGAATCAACACATTATTATGCCTAATTTTGTTGTGATGCCAAGCTGGAGGCATTAAACAATGTAACAAGGTTTTCCACAATAAATCAACTCAAGTTATGGAAAAAAGTGCCAACATGGCACTGCCATATTTATTATTGAAGTCACAAAGTGCATTATTTTTTTTAACATGCCTCAAAACAGCAGCTTGGAATTTGGGACATGCTCTCCCTGAGATAATCCTGACACCCATTACAACTATGGGAAATACTATACTTTGACTTTCACAAAGTGCATTATTTTTTATTTATTTTAAACATGCCTCAAAACAACAGCTACAAAAACAATGAAGGCACACTGTTACGACCGGGTCGCATAGCGATGCGGGTGTTGTTCTCCCAGGAATGCAGACGGGCTTCGGACACAGCTTGCAGGTAGGAAAATGATTTATTTTCACAAATCAGACAGAAAAAACAAAAACGACTAGCATGGGAGCTAGCAAGCAAAATAATCTAGCATGAGAGCTAGCAGGAAACAAAGTGGTCGTAACTTGTTGCATGAAAGCAAATTAGGAAGCCAGGCCGAGTGAGGCCCGGGCAAAGACTAAATAGCCCTCTGATCAGTGCTCGGGCAACAGGTGCGCGTCCCGAACGCTGATCAGAGGCAGGTGAGTAAAATCTGCAGTCATGGCAACAGAAACAAACACGTGACGCTAAAGTGTAAACAAATTGTGATCCGAGCAGCGGATCCTAACACACGCAGCTTCAGTCCAGAGTATACTAGAGCATACTTGCCAACCTTGAGACCTCCGAATTCGGGAGATGGGGGGGGGGTTTGGTGGTAGCGGGGGGGGGGGTGTATATTGTAGCGTCCCGGAAGAGTTAGTGCTGCAAGGAGTTCTGGGTATTTGTTCTGTTGTGTTTATGTTGTGTTACGGTGCGGATGTTCTCCCGGAATGTGTTTGTCATTCTTGTTTGGTGTGGGTTCACAGTGTGGCACATATTTTGTAACAGTGTTAAAGTTGTTTATACGTCTACCCTCAGTGTGATCTGCATGGCTGTTGACCAAGTATGCTTGCATTCACTTGTGTGTGTGAAAAGATATCATAATATTATGTGATTGGGCCGGCACGCAAAGGCAGTGCCTTTAAGGTTTATTGGCGCTCTGTACGTCTCCCTATGTCCGCGTACCACTCCGTACGGCAGCGTTTTAAAAAGTCATACATTTTACTTTTTGAAACCGATACCGATAATTTCTGATATTACACTTTAAAGCATTTATTGGCCGATAATATTGGCAGTCCGATATTATCGGACATCTCTACCTGTAATGCATGTGATTACCATATTTTTTGGACTGTAGGACGCATCAGGGTAAAACTAAATTTTAGGAAAAATGATATTTTTCCATATATTAGACGCACCGGACTATAAGCCACAGATATATACATTGTGAAAGGAGTTATTTACACTGACGGACTCTGTAAATGTTTATTTACATAGTGAAGTGATTCCAAACGGTGCCTGTAACACGGCAGTAAAACGGCTGATCAAACAAAAGAGAAGTCATCATCATGGACCCACTAGCTGCGGAAGCTAGCTCTCCAATCATCTAAACCAGGCCTGGGCAATTATTTTGACTCGGGGGCCAAATTTAGAGAAAAAAATGTGTCTGGGGGCCGGTATATCTATTTTTAGGAACACTAATACAAAACCTCACAATAATGTCTGATTGAATGCTAAAAACGTTATGACAGACCGCCTTAAAAAACGTAATGGAATTTTACATTTTTCTATGAACGATAAAACACTGAATATTGACAACATATGAACGTCACACCCACTTTCGATCGACATATTTTACAATCAAGTGAAACGCAACAAAAATGCAACAAACAGTGAAATATGAATGCGAAGCGTACAAAATAAACCCACCTAAAATCTGATATATATGATATTTGCTGAATTTCCCCCAGGGACCAATAAAGTACTTTCTATTCTATTCTATTCTATTCCATATATCACTAAGCTTTAGAATTTTGTTGTGAAAATCTCTGTCCGCGTCTGTGGAAACACTTCCCGCCCACACTGCTTTGTGCCTCGTCTGAGCTGCTGTGACGTAGATTACCATAGTAACTAGTTAGATGACCATAGTAACTAATTAGATGACCATAGTAACTAATTAGATGACCAGAGCAACTAATTAAATTACCATAGTAAATAGTATATCATCCATAAGCGCAGATTCCAAGCATTGAAATACTTTGTATAGTTGAAGACTTACGGTCATTAGAAAACATCACTGCACATCATAATGGCAGCTACACTTTCCATCTTAAAGATCTAAAAAAATTCTTTGGGAATGTCCGGCGGGCCAGATTGAAAAGCCGCATGTGGCCCCCGGGCCTTAATATGCCCAGGTCTGATCTAAACAGACTCAATAACTCCACGGTGACGTTTTGGTGAGTTTACTGAGGAATTTGTGAAACTGAAACAAAACGTAAACGTGTTAGCATATTAGCTAAAGCTAACGACGCTAGCGTCATTCATTACGATGGCACGTACAAATATGCGCGAAAACACTCCTACAGACATCACACATTGGACGGTTGAATAAGTATAAACCGTTGTAGTTATTGTAAATCTTACAAACGTTGCTTGGAGTGATGGATGAAGAATCCATACGAGTAGTAACGCTATGGATGGCTAAAAGACAGAACGTCACTTTACTTCCGGTTTGAAAGCACTCAAAGGATGAGCACTGCAGCATCTGTAGTGAGCAAACTCGTCCAAAAGATCTGATTTAAAAATGTAAGCAATAGTAAACAAACAAAGGGGTTGAGAATCACTGTTCTATAGCACATTGGTCGCCCAACATGTAGCTCTTTGCTCAGTTTGTTTCCCTCAACATAAAAAAAATATATAATTCAACCCGATTAACTTGACTCTGGTTAATGCAAACGTCTTCCGACAGCTGTATCATTGGCGTCACTAATTCGAACGAAGCTTTAACTTATTCTTTCCTCACTTGGATAGCGCCATCGGCTGCGTGCATTAGGGAGGAGCTGTGCACGGCATCCTGCGACACCATCTCGGTCCACTGGACATCTGATGATGAATTCACGGTCGTGTCCTACGAGCTGCAGTACGCCATCTTCACCGGACAGTCCAACATTGCTAGTAAGTCATGTGTGTAAAATATATATTTGTGCAAGGGTGAACTGCTTAAACTGTGGACATATGTTGACGTTTGTCTTGATTTCTCATGAATATTAATGTAAACAGGGCTATTTTGGTAGCTGACAAATCATGGACTATTTAAGCGATGTGTCGACTAATCTATATTATACTAATTTATATTATTCACATGTGAATAATGCTGCATAATAGACTGCATTTATATTTTTCACATGTAAAAAATACCTAAGTGTTTATTGTTTATTGTGAGCGAACTGTGGTGCTGAAATTCCCCCAGGGATCAATAAAGTACTTTATATTCTATTCTATTCTACCGTATTTTTCGGAGTATATGTCGCTCCGGAGTATAAGTCGCACCGGCCGAAAATGCATAATAATGAAAGAAAAAAACATATATAAGTCGCACTGGAGTATAAGTCGCATTTTTTGAGGAAATTTATTTGATAAAACCCAACACCAAGAATAGACATTTGAAAGGCAATTTAAAATAAATAAAGAATAGTGAACAACAGGCTGAATAAGTGTACATTATATGACGCATAAATAACCAACTGAGAACGTGCCTGGTATGTTAACGTAACATATTATGGTAAGAGTCATTCAAATAACTATAACATATAGAACATGCTATGCGTTTACCAAACAATCTGTCACTCCTAATCGCTAAATCCCATGAAATCTTATACGTCTAGTCTCTTACGTGAATGAGCTAAATAATATTATTTGATATTTTACGGTAATGTGTTAATAATTTCACACATAAGTCGCTCCTGAGTATAAGTCGCACCCCCGGCCAAACTATGAAAAAAACTGCGATTTATAGTCCGAAAAATACGGTAATCGGATTATTAGCGTACACCTATTCCAGGGGTCGGCAACCCGCGGCTCTAGAGCCGCGTGCGGCTCTTTAGCGCCGCCCTAGTGGCTCTCAGGAGCTTTTTCAAAAATTTATGAAAAATCGAAAAAGATGAGGGGAAAAACAAAATATTTTTTGTTTTAGTATGGTTTCTGTATGAGGACAAACATGACACAACCCTCCCTAATCGTTATTAAGTACGCTGTTTATATTAAACATGCTTCACTGATTCGAGTATTTGGCGAGCACTGTTTTGTCCTACTAATTTTGCAGTCCTTGAACTCACCTTAGTTTGTTTACATGTATAACTTTCTCCGACTTTCTAGGACGTGTTTTATGCCACTTCTTTTTCTGTCTCATTTGTCCACCAAACTTTTAATGTTGTGCATAAATGCACAAAGGTGAGTTTTGTTGATGTTATTGACTTGTGTGTAGTGCTAATCAGACATATTTGGTCACTGCATGACTGCAAGCTAATCGATGCTAACATGCTATTTAGGCTATCTATGTGTACATATTGCATCATTATGCCTCATTTGTAGGTATATTTGAGGTAATTTAGCTTCCTTTAAGTCATCTTAATTCAATTAATATCTCATGACACACTATCTGTATGTAATATGGCTTTTAATTTTTTGCGGCTCCAGACAGATTTGTTTTTGTATTTTTGGTCCAATATGGCTCTTTCAACATTTTGGGTTGCCGACCCCTGACCTATTCAGTGGGTCTAATATAGCAATTTGCTTTCAAAATTACAGTGCAATCGGAAAGTATTCACACTTTTTCCACATTATTTACAGCCTTATTCCAAAATTGAATAAGATGATTTTTGTCCTCAAAATTCTACACACAATACCCTATGATGAAAATGTGTAACACTATTTTTTAGAAATGTTTGCAAATGTTTTAGAAATAAAAAAAAAAAGAAATCACATGTACATAAGTATTCACAACCTCTGATCAATACTTTGATGACGCACCTTTGGCAGCGATTGCAGTCTTTTTTAATACGACGCCACAAGCTTGGCACACCTATCTTTGGGCAGTTTTGCCCATTCCTTTTTGCAGCACCTCTCAAGCTCCTTAAGATTGGATGGGAAGCGTCGTGTGCAGCCATTTTCGGATCTCAATCGGATTCAAGGACTTTTATAGAGTTGTCCTGAAGTCACACTTTTGATATCCTGCTGAAAGATGAACCCAGTCTGAGTTCAAGAGAGCTCTGGAGCCGGTTTTCATCCAGGATGTCTCTGTACTAGTGTTGTCCCAATACCAAGATTTTGGTACCGGTACCAAAATTATTTTGATACTTTTCGGTACTTTTCTAAATAAAGGGGACCACAAAAAATTGCATTATTGGCTTTGTTTTAACAAACAATCTTAGGGTACATCAAACATATGTTTCTTATTGCAAGTTTGTCCTTAAATAAAATAGTGAACATACAAAACAACTTTTATTTTATTAGTAAGTAAGCAAACAAAGGCTCCTAATTTAGCTGCTGACATGTGCAGTAACATATTGTGTCATTTATCATGCTATTATTTTGTCAAAAATACAAAAGGACAAGTGGTAAAAAAAAATATTATTAATCTACATGTTCATTTACTGTTAATGTCTGCGTACTTTCTCTTTTAAAATGTAATAATTACTTATTCTTCTGTTTGCATACTTTACATTAGTTTTGGATGATACCACACATTTAGGTATCAATCCGATACCAAGTCGTTACAGGATCATACATTGGTCATATTCAAAGTTATCATGTGTGCAGGAACATATTTCTTGAGTTTATGAACATAATATGCATTTAAAAAAACGAAATACGATTTTGTGATGCCAAAAAATATTGATGTAATCATAGTAGTATCGACTAGATAGCGCTCCTGTACTTGGTATCATTACAGTGGATGTAATGCTACCAATGGCATTTTTTTTTTTTTTTTTTTTTTTTTTTTTTTTTTTATTAAATCAACATAAAAAAAAAACAAGATACACTTTCAAATAGTGCATCAACCCAAGAAACCTCCCTCCCCCATTCACACTCATCCACACCCACTCACACAAAAGGGGTTGTTTCTTTCTGCTACCAATATTCCCACAAGATAGACAACACAGTCTGCAAGGGACACAGTCCCTGAAGCACACATGATTGTGTGTGCCACTGGTCCACTAACATTTTCAATAATTACTATTTTTTATGTAATTGTTTTTATATTGTTTTACTTTCTTTTTTATCCAAGAATTTTTTTTTAGTTATTTATCTTATTTTATTTTATTTAAAAAAAAAAAAGGACCTTATCTTCACCAGACCAGGTTGTCAATGAAATTGGATTTGTTTAAAGAGTTTTTAAAACCAGGTCCAGTCCAGATAATGTCCAAGTTGGGCTCAGCAACACACACCTTCATCCATGTACATTGAAAAATTAGGGAACACAACAACAGATAGCATATATGTTGTTGTTGTTGTTGCATATCTATAAACATAATTACATTTTCAAAATAAGCCTTTGAGGACTTTCCATCTTTATTTATGTTTTTTTGGCATCATTATCATTTTCAGCCATATAGCTTTCTAAAGTTAAAAAATACTGAATACATGTTTTAAAGAAAGTAATACTAAGTGAATATCTGTTTTTGGCCTTAAAAATAAACTTTTTACCGAGTGCTATAATTAAATTGACTAAATCATGATTGTCAATGAACTCTCCTAAACTAACAGAAACCACATCAAGCTTCATAAACAAACCAATCCTTAAACACATTTTTTCAACTTCCACCAAAAAAGGAAGACACAATATGACAATACCAAAACAAATGCAGTACATTCAGATTCCTGACAACAAAATCAGCAATCATCTGACTCTGTCATATTCCATAGTTTTAACATTTTCCCCGTGGGTAAGAAATTATAAATAATTTTAAATTGAAAATAACGATTTTGCACATCGATAGTAGTTTTGTAGATTAGTTTGAATATGGCATCCCACGGCAACAGGCAGTCAAAAAAGTCCTCCCATTTTCCATATGTGTTGTATGGGACAGCCTTCAAAAATGTCTTTATTAAATAAAAATTATATATTTTTCTATTTATTTTAGTTCCTTTTTGCCAACTAGAATTTCTTATTAGAGGTTTACAAACTAATAATTTAGTAGTTCCATAATTAATTATTTGTTTCCATCTTTGGCATTTTGATGCCGGTGACCTACGGTGTGTGGTGAAACATGTTTAGCTATTCCTCGTGCTGTAGGGATGATACTTGAAAGAAGCATACTTTATTTGTCGCCATGGCGGACTTTTCAGAGGCAGTATAGAACTGAAAATGATTCATTAGTATTGCGGTACTATACTAATACCGGTTTACCGTACAAACCTACTCTGTACATTGCTGTATTAAAGGCCTACTGAAATGAAATTTTCTTATTTAAACGGAGATAGCAGATCCATTCTATCTGTCAGACTTGATCATTTTGCGATATTGCCATATTTTTGCTGAAAGGATTTAGTAGAGAACATCGACGATAAAGTTCGCAACTTTTTGTCGCTGATAAAAAAAGCCTTGCCTGTACCGGAAGTAGCGTGACGTCGCAGGTTGAAGGGCTCCTCACATTTCCCCATTGTTTACACCAGCAGCGAGAGCGATTCGGACCGAGAAAGCGACGATTACCCCATTAATTTGAGCGAGGATCAAAGATTTGTGGATGAGGAACGTGAGAGTGAAGTGCAGGACGTATGTTTTTTCGCTCTGACCGTAACTTAGGTACAAGGGCTCATTGGATTCCACACTTTCTCCTTTTTCTATTGTGGATCACGGATCTGTATTTTAAACCACCTCGGATACTATATCCTCTTGAAAATGAGAGTCGATAAAGCGAAATGGACATTCACAGTGACTTTTATCTCCACGACAATACATCGGCGAAGCACTTTAGCTACGGAGCTAACGTGATAGCATCGTGCTTAAATGCAGATAGAAACAAAAGAAAAAAGCCCCTGATTGGAAGGATAGACAGAAGATCAACAATACTACTATCAGGACACACCGAACCAAACTCTGGACCTGTAACCACACGGTTAATGCTGTGCCGCCTGGCGAAGCCTAGCAATGCTGTTGCTAACGACGCCATTGAAGCTAACTTAGCTATGGGACCTCGACAGAGCTATGCTAAAAACATTAGCTCTCCACCTACGCCAGCCCTCATCTGCTCATCAACACCCGTGCTCACCTGCGTTCCAGTGATCGACGGCGCGACGAAGGACTTCACCCGATCATCGATGCGGTCGGCGGCTAGCGTCGGATAGCGCGTCTGCTATCCAACTCAAAGTCCTCATGGTTGTGTTGCTGCAGCCGGCCGCTAATACACCGATCCCACCTACAGCTTTCTTCTTTGCAGTCTCCATTGTTAATTGAACAAATTGCAAAAGATTCACCAACACAGATGTCCAGAATACTGTGGAATTTTGCGATGAAAACAGAGCTGTTTGTATTGGGATACAATGGTGTACCAATACTTCCGCTTCAACCATTGACGTCACGCGCAAACGTCATCATACCTAGACGTTTTCAGCCGTAAGTTTCCCGGGAAATTTAAAATTGCACTTTATAAGTTAACCCGGCCGTATTGGCATGTGTTGCAATGTTAAGATTTCATCATTGATATATAA
This sequence comes from Entelurus aequoreus, assembly GCF_033978785.1. NCBI lineage: Eukaryota > Metazoa > Chordata > Actinopteri > Syngnathiformes > Syngnathidae > Entelurus > Entelurus aequoreus. The sequence goes on along the minus strand of NC_084731.1, from coordinate 84,338,899 downwards.
ACTATCAGACTGCGTGGTCGGTAGTAGTGGGTTTCAGTAGGCCTTTAATCTTTCCCTCTGTCCTGAGTTCTCTCCCAGTTCCTGCCACTGAAAGCCATCCCCACAGCATGAAGCTGCCACCACCATGCTTCACTGTAGGGATGGTGTTGGCCTGGTTTCCTCCAAACATGACGGCTGGCATTCACGCCAAAGAGTTGAATCTTTGTCTCAGCAGACTAGGGAATTTTGTTTCTCATGGTCTGAGAGTCTTTCAAGTGAATTTTGGCAAACTTTTTACTAAAAAATGGCTTCCATCTGGCCACTCTACTGATTGTTAGTTTGCTGCAGAGATGGTTGTCATTTTGGAAGGTTCTCCTCTCTCCTCAGAGGAATGTTGTAGCTCTGACACAGGGTTCTTGGCCACCTCCATTCCTCAGTTTAGACGACCAGCGAGCTCTTGGAAGAGTCCTGGTGGTTTCACTGTGCTCATTGGGACCTTCAAGGATGCAGATATTTTTCTGTAACCTTCCCCAGATTTGTGCCTCGAGACAATCCTGTCTCGGAAGTCTGCAAACAATTCCTTCGACTTCATTCTCGGTTTGCGCTCTGCCTTTCAAAATCATGTCCAACCAACTGAATTTAACACAGGGGGATTCCAACTAAGCTGTAGGAAGATCTCAAGGATGTTCAGTTGAAACAGGATGCACCTGAGCTTCATGGCAAAGACTGTGAATACTGATGTACATGTGATCTATTCGTTTTTTACTTTTAATAAATGCATAAACATTTATGATTTTTTTTTTTTTACATTGTGATTATGGGGGTATTGTGTGTAGAATTTTGAGGACAAACATGAATTTACTCCATTTTGAAATAAGGCTGTAACATAACAAAATGTGGTAAAAGTGACGTTCTGCAAGCTTGATACTGTATACAGTATGTTAACTGAATATGGCTAACAATCTAGAAAAAAAAATACTACCTCATTCAGAATATGTATTTATACTTTTACTGTGCTGCTCATTAGGCTGTTACAAAAATAATTTGTCCATTTAAAAACAAAATGACTATTTAGTTTACATAAAAAATGAAACAGTCAAAATAGCTGCAACAACAACAAAACAAATACAGCTATATGGGTTCCTCAAAAAGAACAGGGGATTTTGTGATGTGTTTATAAAACTGTACACATAAACTGAATAAATAGACAAAGTTTCGCAAAAACTTTGGCTAAAATTATAGTTGAATTAATTGTTCTGTTGTTAGCTAGCAAGCTTACTATCTTACTGTGGAGAGTCTCCAGATACCGTATATGCCTCCTCTTATAATGCTTATAATTTGTGTCTTTGACTAGTTTGCACTCGCAGCCGCTGCGGACATATTTCTGTTCTAATTGCTAGGCGGTCACTGGTCGCATTGACACACACATGTAAATACTACAATTTTGATTTTTTTCGTATGTGGATATAAATCAGGCATGCCATAATTTACGGACTATAGAGCGCATCGGGGTATAAGCCGCACCCATCAAATTTTAGAAGAAAAAAAAGATTGTTCTATATATTAGCCGCATCGGACTATAGGCCGCATATATATATTGGTACGAAATATTTTGTAAATGTTTATTTACATACCTTAATTGTTTCCCAACGGTGCTTGTATCACGGTAGTAAAACAGCAGATCAAACAAAACAAGTCATCGTCATAGCTCTCCAATCAGCTAAACAGACTCAATAACTCCACGGTGACGTCTTGGTGAATTTACTGAGGAATTTGTGAAACTGAAACATACAAAAAGAATGCCGTTGTAAGTGAATAATACTAACACAGACACTCGTATACGTGTTAGCATATTAGCTCATGCTAATGACGCTAGCTTCATTACATTATGATAGCACGTACAAACATGCATGAAAACACTCCTACAGACATCATACATGGGATGGTTTAGTACGTAAGAATTGTTTTAGTTATATTGTAAAAATTGACAAATGTTGCTTGGAGTGATAAATGAAGAATCCGTACGAGCAGAAACGCTATGCATGTCTAGAAAGCCAAACGGCACTCCGGTTGAAAAAAACAAAAATAAACAAAGCATTACCCGTGAAAGGAAAGACACCTGCAGTGAGCGAACTCGTCCATAAGATGGCAGCATAGCACAAATAATAAAACACTTTCTCGGTGCATATGCTCTTTTGTTTTGTTTTTTTCACTATTTTTATCATGGCTGTTGTCGGCGCAAAATCCACAAACTAGCCGCACCAAAAAAAAAGTAGCGGTTTAGAGTTTGTAATTTAAGGTATGTATCCGATGCGATTGCAGTCTGGAGGTTCAGGTCGCGTTCATCCGACCTGTACGCCATCAAAAGACGACGAACAATTATTCTTTAAAACAGACAGGCGCTAAAGTAAATGGTGGACTTACATAGAAGTCGCATATTTTTTTTTTTGGTAATGTGAACGACGACCTAAAACAGGGGTCAGCAACCCGCGGCTCTTTCGCGCCGCCCTAGTGGCTCCCTAGATCACTTTCAGAGATGTGTGAAAATTAAGATAAACTTTTATTTTTTGTTGTAATATGTTCTCTTTAGGAGAACAAACACAACACAAACCTTCCTAATTGTTAGAAATCCCACTGTTTATATTATACATGCTTCACTGATGAGAGTATTTGGCAAGCACCGTTTTGTCCTACTAATTTCAGCCATCCTTGGACTCATCGTAGTTTGTTTACATGTACAACTTTCTCCGATGCTGCCACAGAAAGACGTGATTTATGCCACTCCTTCTTTGTCTCATTTCGTCCATCAAACGTTTTATACTGTGCGTGAATGCACAAAGGTGAGCTTTGTTGATATTATTGACTTGTTGGAGTGTTAATCAGGCAAATTTGGTCAGTGTATGACAGCAAGCTAATCAATGCTAACATGCTATTTAGGCTAGCTGTATATACAGTACATATTGCATCATTATGCCTCGTTCGTAGGTATATTTGAGCTCATTTAATTTCCTTAATTTCCTCTGTGTATTTAATTTATATTTGCATGTCTCATGACACATCATCTGTATGTAATATTGGCTGCATTTCTCATAGTTGTTTGTGTGCCATGTTGTTCCAGACCACAGCAAACGTTACCCAGCTCGCAAAGATTGTAATAAATCCATTAGAAGAAAACAGCTTGCCGTTTCCATTAACTTGGACACACATCTATACCTTTGGCCATTCTGAGCCAGTCATTTCCAGAAGTTATCTCATCCTGTGAGAAGCCTCCATTTTTACTAATGATTTCCAATGTTGCAAAATGTGTAGAATAAAAATTAAAATACAACATTTCTGTCAAAGAAGATTTGCGTCAGCCTTTGATAGTAGGCTAATATTAGATTAGATTAGTTTGTTTCAAAGGGGACAATGCAATTTCATAAAACACATGACTACACATGGTTAAAAACGCCAGAATTAGCTGGAAGGCTAGTTTTCATCTGTAGTCCCCTGACCATAATGTAAAAAAGGCAGGAAAATTACAATGTAAAAGAAAAAGAAAAAGAAAGAGAGAGAAAAAAGAATAAAAGCACAACATACATAAAAAATATGATAAAAAATAAAATACAACATCCCAACATAACATTTATCTTAGCATCAAAGCAGGCTTGTCCTTTAGTGCTGGCACTTAGGCATTGATAAGCCACATTTTCCATTTTTTGTGAAGGCCTTGTAAGTTGTGACCAGTTTAACATCCTCAGGTACTGAGTTCCACACATTTGCACTCCTTACTGACCTGCGCAGAGGAATATAACAGTCACCTCTGACAGAGACTCGAGTGACACGCTCACGGCTGTTTCTTAGGCTGATGAACTCCAATTAATGCATTTCTTTATAGGTCAGTTTTAAGTCTGCAAATGAGTGAAGACTGTTTAAAATACTGTATTTTTTTTTTTTTTTTTTTTTTAAGAATGGCACAGTGATGATAGTGCCTATGTTTTTTTATCAATAACTTTAATTGCTTGTTTGTACAAGATTTCCAATGTTTTTTTTAACTGAATATAGCTAACATAGACACTTACATCATGTGTTGCCTTCATTATAACACTTATATAAGGCTTTTAATTTTTTGCAGCTCCAGACAGATTTTTTGTTGTTGTATTTTTGGTCCAATATGGCTCTTTCAACAGTTTGGGTTGCCGACCCCTGACCTAGAAAGATTAGATTTCACAAAAAAATCCCCTGCAGTGTGAATGCAGCCTAAATGCACACGTTTGTATGAATTCCTGCCGAAAAAAATGTGAATGCATGTGCTTGTACAATTCTAGTAATCGTCTGGCGCCTATTGTGAAAAATGTAAATCCTATATCTGAACAATCCGTCCTCCCAGGTCTGTGCAATTCTTTGGAGAGCTGGATGATTGTGCCCAACATCAAGCAGAACCATTACACGGTGCACGGCCTGCAGAGCGGCACCAAATACATCTTTGTTGTCAAGGCCATTAACCAAGCTGGGAGTCGAAGCAGTGAACCCGGGACTCTGAAGACCAACAGTAAGTCTCAGACACACATTAACACATCGGCTCGACCTTTATGGAAACCTGGTACACTTATTGGAATCATTATTTTCATTTTCCCCACTTAGCTATCGACGGATTTATTTATTTTGCCCTCTGCAAACGTGAAAATTGAATTAACGGAAGAATAAATGAGCTGCACAGTGAGGGATCGTGCCTGCTGTAAATCTCCATGCGGCCGTAATGTCTTTTCTCCATTTGCACTTCTTCACCTGCCAGGTCAGCCCTTCAAGCTGGACCCCAAATCCGCTCACAAGAAATTAAAAATCTCCCACGACAACCTGACGGTGGAGCGGGACGAGAGCACGTCGAAGAAAGGCCACGGTCAGGAGCGCTTCACGAGCCAGAGCAGCTACGGCGTGGTGGGGAACGTCTACATTGACAGCGGACGGCACTACTGGGAGGCGCTGATTGGGGGGAGCACCTGGTGAGTTCTTTGTGGTCCACTGTGAGGATGGTGGTCCTTTTTAAAAGGAAAACTGCACGTTTTTCCACCCTGCAACCCCTAAGCGAGACAACAACAAGTCTTGTCTTTTTTCTGTGCGTCCTACAATGCAAAAACTGAAAGCTAAGTAAGATTAAATATCTCAAATAAGGGTGATATTTGCTTATTTTCTGTCTGATAAGATAATTCTTCTCAATAAGCAGATTTTATGTTAGAGTGTTTTACTTGTTTTAAAGGCCTACTGAAATGCGATTTTCTTATTGAAACGGGGATAGCAGGTCAATTCTATGTGTCATAATTGATCATTTTGCGATATTGCCATATTTTTGCTGAAAGGATTTAGTAGAGAACAGCGACGATAAAGTTCGCAACTTTTGGTCGCTGATAAAAAAGCCCTGCCTGTACCGGAAGTAGCAGACGATATGCGCGTGACGTCGCCGGTTGTGGAGCTCCTCACATCTGCACATTGTTTACAATCATGGCCACCAGCAGCAAGAGCGATTCGGACCGAGAAAGCGACGATTTCCCCATTAATTTGAGCGAGGATGAAAGATTTGTGGATGAGGAAAGTGAGAGTGAAGGACTAGAGGGCAGTGGAAGCGATTCAGATAGGGAAGATGCTGTGAGAGGCGGGTGGGACCTGATATTCAGATGGGAATGACTAAAACAGTAAATAAACACAAGACATATATATACTCTATTAGCCACAACACAACCAGGCTTATATTTAATATGCCACAAATTAATCCCGCATAACAAACACCTCCCCCCTCCCGTCCATATAACCCGCCAATACAAATCAAACACCCGCACAACACACTCAATCCCACAGCCCAAAGTACCGTTCACCTCCCCAAAGTTCATACAGCACATATATTTCCCCAAAGTCCCCAAAGTTACGTACGTGACATGCACATCCATACTCACGGTACCGCGTCTGCGTATCCAACTCAAAGTCATCCTGGTAAGAGTCTCTGTTGTCCCAGTTCTCCACAGGCCAATGGTAAAGCTTGACTGTCATCTTTCGGGAATGTAAACAATGAAACATCGGCTGTGTTTGTGTTGCTGCAGCCAGCCGCTAATACACCGCTTCCCACCTACAGCTTTCTTCTTTGCTGTCTCCATTGTTCATTGATTGAACAAATTGCAAAAGATTCACCTACACAGATGTCCAGAATACTGTGGAATTTTGTGATGAAAATAGACGACTTAATAGCTGGCCACAATGCTGTCCCAAAATGTCCTCTACAATCCGTGACGTCACGCGCAGGCGTCATCATACCGAGACGTTTTCAGCAGGATATTTCGTGCAAAATATAAAATTTCTTATTTCAAGCATGTAAAAAAAAATTCATGACTTTGACACAATTGTGTCTCATATTAAAACAGATGACAGCCAAATGGACTTTGCTGTTTTATTTTCAATGAAACAATAGAAAATACGTACTCATATAGTAGTACAGTTGTCATTGGTGAGAATATACTTATTTTAAGGTATTTTGGGTTTCATTTGACTTGTTTTGGAAAGTCTTGACAAGCCAAATTTTCTTGTTCTTTTGGCAGATAATTTTGCTTAGTTCAAATAAAATACCCCTAATTTTTTTTTTTTTTTTTTCTTATTTTTGAACACTGACTTTTTGCAGTGTAGATAGTATCGCCTTCCAAAATACCCCCCCCAAAAAGCTACTATCGCAAGGCGGGTAACAATGCTAAAAAAAACCTTTCCAACTGTTGCGCTGGTAACGCGAAAACAAAGACAACTTGAAGTATCTTTTGACACACAAAAATGTGCGCGCCCGTTTATTCCATCAAAGACGAGACTGAATGACTGCTTACATCAAAGAGACTCAAAAAGGCGGTCACAACTCACCCCCACCTTTGGGTAAATCTCCTGACGATCACTTAAAGGGGCCGCACCGAATTACTCACTCTTAACTGCATACTAGTGTTGTCCCGATACCAATTTTTGGTACCGGTACCAAAATAATTTCGATACTTTTCGGTACTTTTCGAAATTAAGGGGACCACAAAAAATTGCATTATTGGCTTTATTTTAACAAAAAATCTTAGGGTACATTAAACATATGTTTCTTATTGCAATTTAGTCCTTAAGATGTATGCAGTATGTATGTAATAATGTTTGTCAACATTGTTAAGGACAAGTGGTATAAAATGAATTATTAATCTACTTGTTCATTTACTGGTAATATCTGCTTACTTTCTCTTTTAACATGTTCTATCTGTAAAAAAACTCTTGTGGATGTACTACCAGTCTGTGGTTGCCAGTGTTCTGTACTACATCAGAGTGTGCTGGGGGGGGGGGCAGTACATCTAAAAAGGACAGCTCCAGACTGGAGAAACTGATCAGGCGGGCCGGTTCTACGATCGGAATAAAACTGGACTCACTGGTAACGGTGGCAGAGAAGAGGACTGTGGAAAAACTAGTGAGCATCCTGGATGATGCCAGTCACCCTCTGCATACCGTTATCAGTAGCCAGAGGAGCCTGTTCAGTGCTAGACTGCTTCATCCCAAGTGCAGGACTAATAGACTAAAAAACTCCTTTGTCCCACACGCCATTAGACTGTACAACTCCTCTCTGGGGGAGAGGGGGGGTACTAGGATGACAGGGGATGCAAAACAATAACAGTGCAATACTTTTTCATAACATGGTTCTCTTGTTATATTCGTATTTTAGTGTTATATTTTTATTCTCATTGTTGCTTTTTATTTTTATTCTTATTGTAATATTTTTCTATTTTGTTTCCATTTATACCCCCATTATTTACTTTTTACTTTTTAAATTCGATCTCAATTCTGTACACCGCTGCTGGAATTTTAATTTTCCTGAGGGAACTCCTGGAGGAATCAATAAAGTACTATCTATCTATCTACACTTCTGTTAAAATGTAATAATCACTTATTCTTCTGTTGTTTGGATACTTTACATTCGTTTTGGGTATCAATCTGATACCAAGTAGTTACAGGATCATACATTGGTCATATTCAAAGTCCTCATGTGTCCAGGGACATATTTCCTGAGTTTATAAACATAATATGAATTTTAAAAAAACCGAAAGAAGATGTAATCATAGTAGTATCAACTAGATACATGCCTGTACTTGGTATCATTACAGTGGATGTCAGGCGTAGATCCACCAATGGCGTTTGTTTACATGTTGATGCCGGTGAGCTACAGTGTGTAGTGAAGCAGGTTTAGCTATTCCTCGTCCTGCAGGGATGATACTTGTAAGAAACTTACTTTATTTGTCGCCATGGAGGCGAGGATTAGTGATTTAGAAGTAGCTAAAACACTGCCGACTGCGACTCGACTCTAGGTTCTAACTAGCTAGCTATGTCTTAAAACACCTCTTCCGGTGGGCGTTTCAGTGTTATAACTTCACCTTTATCGTTAGTTTTTAAGCCAAAATGCGTCCGTTCTCCCTTTTCTGTCTACACACTGTGTCTGCTTGTAAGTACTCCGTGATTGCGTGCCGCCGAACATGCTCGTCTGCTCGTAAACCAGCAATATCACGATGTAGCGACGAGGCGGGCGCGGGGGGGGGGGGGGGGGGGGGGGGGGACGCGGAACCGGTACGTTTCAGAGGCGGTATAGTACCGAAAATTATTCTTTAGTATCGCGGTACTATACTAATACCGGTATACCGTACAACCCTACTGCATACTGTATATGAATGCTTTTTGTTATGTGCACAGTAGAACAATGACAGTGAATAATGACGACAAAGTCAAGTGAACAAGTGTGGTGAATTATGTCCTTAAAGCAACCGCTACACGCGTCCCCCCAGAATTCACCATCACAAAAGAACTAAACAGTCAATGGACAAGGGGACGGACGGGCCGACCAGACCGGGTGCGCCGGACTGGTACTAACGCCGGGGAGTCTGCAGGGGGGGGGAAGCGGCAGGGTATCTGCACTGTCTGGAAAATATAGTTTTATTTTTTACCGCATTTTACAGTAAATGGAAAAACAGTACCACTGTTTTCTGGGGAGGGGTTTACGGAAAAAGCTAGCAGCTTAGTTGCCAGAATTTTTGTGTTAAATCTACATTGGTTACATTATATTGTTAATGGAAAAACAGTGCAAGTTTTTTTTTTTTATTCTGGCAACTTCGCTGCCAGTTTTTCTACCGTAAAAAAAAAAAGTCCCATCTTTCCATTCAGTAATACACCGCTAAAAACAACAACCGTAGGTTTTACAGTCAAAAACTGGCAGCTCAGTCAACAGAATTTCAACGCAAAAAACAGTAGTTGTTTTTTTCTATTTACAGTAATATGCTGTAAAATGTATTGTCATTTTTATTAATTTGATGGGTAGTTTGCTGCTCCTGGACATCAATTTTCAGTTGTTTGGACAACATCTGGAGGCAATAATGTAGACGTTGTTTTCTGTAAAAGGTACCCTAACCCCCCTCGCCCCACCTGCAGGTACGCCGTGGGTATAGCGTACAAGTCCGCCCCCAAGCACGAGTGGATAGGCAAGAACTCATCCTCCTGGGTGCTCTGCCGCTGCAACAACTCCTGGGTGGCTCGCCACAACAGCAAGGAGCTAGCCATCGAGCCGGCGCCCCACCTGCGCCGTGTCGGCGTCCTCTTGGACTACGACGCCGGCTACCTGACCTTCTACGATGCTGTGGGCTCCCAGCAGCTGCACACCTTCAACGTCTCCTTTGCCCAGCCCGTGTGCCCCGTTTTCAACGTGTGGAACAAATGTCTGACAATCCTCTCGGGCCTCCCCATCCCTGACCACCTGGAGGGGCTGGAGCCTCAAGATTGAATGCAGTCACGTACAGTATCATCCTCGAAATGACTGATCCTGCAATCATAATCACATATATATATATATATATATATATATATATATATATATATATATATATATATATATATATATATATATATATATATATATATATATATATATATATATATACACATTAATATATATATATATATATATATATATATATATACACATTAATATATATATATATATATATATATATATATATATATACACATACGTATGCATATAGATGTGTGTGTATATATATATATATATATATATATATACACATTAATATATATATATATATATATATATATATATTAATGTGTATATATATATATATATATATATATATATATATATATATATATATATATATATATATATATATATATATATATATATATATATATATATATATACATATATACACATTAATATATATATATATATATATACACATTAATATATATATATATATATATATATATATATATACACATTAATATATATATATATATATATATATATATATATATATATATATATATATATATACACATTAATATATATATATATATATATATATATATACACACATCTATATGCATACGTATGTGTGTACATATATATATATATATATATATATATATATATATATATATATATATATATATATATATATATATATATATATATATATATATATATATACATACACATACTTGTAATAAAAGTGTTCCTATGTAATATTCCTAACCTGTTTACGACTGATAATCATGACCAATGGACAGTACAGGGTACAGATACAATTTTATGGCACGCAAGAGTTACATACAATAGGGAACGAGGGAAAACGGTATTGTTTTGTTTAAAGTAAGGCCCCATTCGTCGGGCTCTACCTGACACATGTAACGTGACAAATTGGGGGTTGCACTGTCCACTTTGGCCGCCAGACGGCAGTGGAGTATTGGATATATGTTTCGTGGCAATTCCAGCATCGGTTGCTTTGTGGCGGGGCACTTTCCATCATTTTCAGCAGACTGCATGCAAAATGCTTAACTTCCCCCGCCCTCTTCCCCTCACTCGAGATCCACTCAAGAACGTGGGTCGTATGAAGCGCTTCCCTACTGTACATCAGCTCATCATTGCGCACTGAACATGTGACATGTACTGTATATTTTGTTAATTTCTCCGCTGTTCGCCCGAAAGCTAAATAATACAAAATATTATTGGAAAAAAAGGGAAATAACATCACAAATTCCTAGATTTAAAAATTATTTTTTTTTGCACAATAAATGTGGGTATGCATACTGTGTAATTTAATTTGGAGTTGGAAAAGTGTTGATTTTTTATCGCTAGCAGTCAAGCAGGTTGTTCTATTTAACATTGTTATTAGGAGTGTCCCGATACAACCTTTTCACAAGCTATAGTGATACTTCTAATATTTTTTGTGCAAAAATGTTTGAAAAGGCTTCATTACTAGAAAAAGTAGGTAATAAAACCACCCACCTATTTATTATTAACTGTCTGTGATGTACCTATGCTGTCTTTACGTTGAAGTAGAGTGGTAATTGTTTATTTTGGCGACACCTAGAGGGCATAATCATTCATGAAGTTAAGGTTATGAGATAGTACATAACATGATGCAGACACGTTTGTTACTGGATACTTTCTAATACACTTCTGCCTTGGAGGCTTTGGATACGTAAGTAAAGTGCGACCGTAATATATAATTACTATACTACTGTAGGTAAGGTTGTATTTTTGCTTCATTCTTGTGAGAATCCTGCGTGTAACTGAAGCATTCAGGAGTGGGGATTATCAAGGACTACCTGCGACAATACAACTTTACTTACTGTATACTACAAGTAAAAGACTTGTTTATATAGACAAATGTGTTTTAGACTGCAATATTGTTCAATTAAGGACACGTGTGCGCTATTGTGTGCTTAGCTGTTGCGCAGCTGCTAGCTTCTTGTAGCATACAGCCTACTACGTTTAGTTTTTACAAATTGACTAAAATACAAGAGAAGACCAACCTTGTGTGTTTATTGGAGGGCATTCAGATGTCAACTGTCCAGTTTTGCACAAGTAAACACGCTGCAGGACTGCGTGTATCTGAGATTTTAAACACAAGCCGATATAATTCGATACTTGGTTGTTGTTGTTTTTTTGGCTGATATCAGAACCGATATCAGTATTGGATCGGGACACCCCTAATTGTTATGCTGACATGCACGTTTTCCCCACAGTTTTTTTGTAAATCAAAATGTGGATCAGTTATATGGGCGTGTGTTACTTTGTAAATTACACAATTGAAGATGTTATTTTCACACAGAAGTCTTATATTATTGTCTACTAAGACACAAGTATATATATATATATATATATATAAATATGTATATATATATATATAAATATGTATATAAATATATATGTATATAAATATATATGTATATATATATATATATATGTATATATATATATATATATATATATTTATATATATATATATATATATATATATATATATATATATATATATATATATATATATATATAAATATATATATATATATATATAAATATATATATATATATATATATATATATATATATATATATATATATATATATATATATATATATATATACACACACACACACATGTATGTGTATATATAATAAATATATACACACATAAATTGTATATACATACACTTTTATACACATTTATGTAAATATGTATATATACATACATATATATATATATATATATATATATATAAACACACATATACATACAAATGTATGTATGTATGTATAATTATTAAAGTATGTAACTAAGTATATATACAGTATATGTATATATATATAATGTGTGTATATGTATGTATGTATATATATATAATGTGTGTATATGTATGTATATATATATATATATATATATATATAAATATATATAATGTGTGTATATGTATGTATACATATATATATATATATACATATATATATATATATATATATATATATATATATATATATATATATATATATATATATATATATATATATATATATATATATACATACATACATACATACATACATACATACATACATACATATATATATATATATATATGTATATATGTATGTATGTATGTATGTATGTATGTATATATATATATATATATATATATATATATATATATATATATATATATATATATATATATATATATATATATATATATATATATATATATAGTAATAAAACTGTTCCTTTTTCGACTACCTGTGATGCCCTCAGACAGGCATTGGACACTTATTAACGTCAACGCTGCACTTTTTCTCTGCAGCTATTGGCTACTTACATTTGGGGGACTTGCCAACCATGAAAGCCCAATTTTACACCAAACCAAATACAACTACAGTATAGCATTTTTTTTTTTGTCATCTACAGTTCCTTTTCAAAAGAAATCAAGCATCCTGAGTTTACTTTCGGCAGAGATCAACCGGAGCGTCTCCATGTAAATAGAAAGACTCGGTTGTATTTCTTGTTGTCATTTTGTCGTCAAACCCGGTACATTTTAAAGTGTGTGTATTCTGTGTTTCCATGGGGATACATTAACTCTGTGTTCTAGGTGACGCATATACAGTACTTGCTTTATTGTCTCCACCTGAGCCCTATAACCATGTTTTTTCATGACATCGGTGGTAAAACAAGGTGGCCTCACTTGTCTGAGGAATACAGAAAAAGGGTCAAAAATAAATATTAATTTGCACATTGAGCATGGCTATTTCTTTCCAAAACAAGCTTAGTTGTGACTCCACTTGTTTCAGAGATGTACAGGAAGTATTGCATGAAGATACCATATCTGTATGCTCTGATATCGATTCTCATATCAAAATATCGATACTCTTGACACTTTAGTGCTTGTGGGCCAGTAATATGTTGTCGGGAAAAAACAACAACAGTAAACATATAAGAAAAAAAAGCTGAACATTTAATTCAAATTTGATACAGAATTAATACAAAAAGTATGTGGGAGATATTATAAAACAAAACTTAGTGACAGCTGTGTGTTATAAGTAATAAATTGTATTATTATGTATTAGTTATTAAAACGTCAGCTTTTTCTCATTACATTATGTATTTTTGCTCCTTTTTTTTTTTTTTTTTTACATTTTTACTGTTTGTCTTTCTAACAATATGTTGCAGGCTTTGGACACCACTGCAATAACAATTGATAGTACACTTTGTCACCTACAACGCAAACCTGACACTCAGTTTCGTCTTGAAATATATCATCTGCCGCCCGACACATTGATGACACATTCGGTGCAAAAAAAACGGCACCATTTGTTTAGAAGTTTATATCGTTTGAAAAAGAACCCCTCATGGCAGCAACACTTGAAATACACTACTTATTAGATTTGACCACACACATTAGGTATCGTTGTACAAAGTATCAGTATCAAATCAGTATCGCTGATACCAGCAAGAACTTTACTCAGTTTCGGATCGGAAATACGATCACATCGCTAATGTTTACTTGCACTAAAATAAAAAATGAAAAACATTTTTATTTTAGTGCAACCTTCTACGGTCCGTAATATCGTCAAAAGGTTCAGAGAATCTGGAGAAATCACTGCACGTAAGCGATGTTATTACGGACCTTTGATCCCTCAGGTGGTACTGCATCAAAAACTGACATCAGTGTGTAAAGGATATCACCACATGGGCTCAGGAACACTTCAGAAAACCACTCTCAGTAATTACAGTTCGTCACTACATCTGAAAGTGCAAGTTAAAACTCTACTATGCAAAGCAAAAGCCATTTATCAACAACACCCAGAAATGCTGGGCCTGAGCTCATCTAAGATGGACTGATGCAAAGTGGAAAAATGTTCTGTGGTCTGACGAGTCCACATTTCAAATAGTTTTTGGAAACTGTGGACGTTGTGTCCTCCAGAACAAAGAAGAAAATAACCATACAGATTGTTATAGTCGCAAAGTTCAAAAGCCAGCATCTGTGATGGTATGGGGGTGTATTAGTGCCCAGGACATGGGTAACTTACACTTCTGTGAAGGCGCCATTAATGCTGAAAGGTGCATACAGGTTTTGGAGCAACATATGTTGCCATCCGAGCAACGTTATCATGGACGCCGCTGCTTATTTCAGCAAGACAATGCCAAGCCACGTGTTACAACAGCGTGGCTTCATAGCAAAAGAGTGCGGGTACTAGACTGGCTTGCCTGTAGTCCAGACCTGTCTCCCATTAAAAATGTGTGGCGCAATATGAAGCCTAAAATATGACAACGGAGACCCCGGACTGTTGAACAACTTAAGCTGTACATCAAGCATGAATGGGAAATAATTCCACCTGAAAAGCTTCGAAAATTGGTCTCCTCAGTTCCCAAACGTTTGCTGAGTGTTGTTAAAAGGAAAGGCCATGTAACACAGTGGTAAAAATGCCCCTGTGCCAACATTTTTGCAATGTGTTGCCGCCATTAAATTCTAAGTTAATGATTATTTGCAACAAAAAAAAAAGGTTTCTCAGTTCGAACATTAAATATCTTGTCTTTGCAGTCTGTTTGATTGAAAGTTGAAAAGGATTTGCAAATCATTGTATTCTGTTTTTATTTACGAATTACACAACGTGCCAACTTCACTGGTTTTGGGTTTTTAAATG
Source organism: Entelurus aequoreus (assembly GCF_033978785.1). Taxonomy (NCBI): domain Eukaryota; kingdom Metazoa; phylum Chordata; class Actinopteri; order Syngnathiformes; family Syngnathidae; genus Entelurus; species Entelurus aequoreus. The sequence goes on along the minus strand of NC_084731.1, from coordinate 84,323,409 downwards.
TCAGAAAAAAAAAAAAAAACTTTACCATAGCCCCCACTTCAACTCCCCTGCCTTTCCTCACCACCTTTCCTACCAGTTAAAATCATCTCCATGTGTTCTCTAATGTTTGCTGTCTGTTTTAAAACTTTCCGGTGACCTTTTAATACATTTACACAGGAAATCAATATTTTCTTTCTCCCAGGTGAAACATTCCACACTTGTAGGGTAGGTCAGGAATTGTGTTAACCGCAATCAAGGACGATGTTTGGCAAGAGTGTGCGTAGTTTATTCTGCCGGACATTTGCTCACGCAATGACACACAGCTGTGTTATTAGCATTTTAAAATGGAAGCGATGCATCACAGCAGCATCCGCCGACCGCGTTTGACCTCAAGGACAGTTGACGCAAGGCGTGAGGTCGAAAGCCCACCAGATTCCAAGTCCCCTGTGGATCTGGGAACTTTGAACCATCTACCGTCTGCCGCTGAGCCACCTCTTTGTCCTTCAGGCGGACACTGAGCTGTGGCTATAAATTACTTATTCCAGCAGCTGTTAACTGCTGGTTAAATTATGATGAACCAACTTTTTGGAGCGCTTTTGTTTTTTTCCGAGTCGCCGTCAAACACTGTCCTGCTCTGTTATGTAATTCTACCAATGCCCAGCAGATGTCACTGCAGTTTTCCACACAATACATTTATAAGCTGGACAGTTAGGGCCTGATCTATGAAGAGCCACATACCTTGCGCGAAACAGCATGTGTATACTATAAAATAACGTGTACTTTTAGTGGGCGTGTTGATCTACCATCTTCTTCCGCCAATCCAAAGTCGGGTCGCGGGACAGCAGCCTAAGCAGAGAACCCCAGACTTCCCTCTCCCCAGTTACTTCGTTCAGCTCTTCCTGGGGGATCCCGAAACATTCCCAGGCCAGCCGGGAGACGTAAGCTGTGTCCCAATTCAGGGTCTGCATCCTTCGGAGGGCGAATTTGAAGGCCGCTTACGTCACAACTGTGAAGAATGCATATATATATATATATATGTTTAAGAGTTATTTCTTTTTAATTCATAGTCATGTGTGAAGCAGCTAGTGTTTTTCCATTTGTACTCTTTCTATTTCTTCTCTTATGTCTGCAAGTAAACTATTTGTGTTACCTTGAAGGCTTGCACTGTATGAGATGGAATACTCCCTTTTGTCTTATCTGTAGTGGAACAATGAAGCCGTGTTCCTTCTCAGACAGGTGGGGGCCTTCTTCGTTTTGCAAGAAGTGGGCTCTTCCGTTCGAGTGTTAGAACAACTTAGGAAGCCGGTGTGAATGTATTAGTCTAGGTCGGGGGTCGGCAACCCGTGGCTCTAGAGCCGCATGCAGCTCTTTAGCGCCGCCCTAGTGGCTCTCTGGAGATTTTTCAAAAATGTATGAAGAATGGAAAAAAATCTATTTTTTTGTTTTAGTATGGTTTCTGTAGGAGGACAAACATTACACAAACCTCCCGAATTGTTATAAATCACACTGTTTATATTAAACATGCTTCACTGATTGGAGTATTTGTCAAGCACCGTTTTGTACTACTTATTTTTGCGGTCCTTGAACTCACCGTATAGTTTGTTTACATATATAACTTTCTCCGACTTTCTAGGACGTGTTTTATGCCACTTTTTCTGTCTCATTTTGTCCACCACACTTTTAACGTTGTGCATGAGTGCACAAAGGTGAGTTTTGTTGATGTTATTGACTTGTGTGGAGTGCTAATCAGACATATTTGGTCACTGCATGACTGCAAGCTAATCGATGCTAACATGCTATTTAGGCTAGCGATATGTACATATTGCATCATTATGCCTCATTTGTAGCTATATTTGAGGTCATTTAGTTTCCTTTAAGTCCTCTTAATTAAATGTATATCTCATGACACATGTAATATGGCTTTTAATTTTTTGCGGCTCCAGACAGGTTTGTTTTTGTATTTTTGGTCCAATATGGCTCTTTCAACATTTTGCGTTGCCGACCCCTGGTCTAGGTGGTTCTCCTGAAACTTTCATTAAAACTTGATAATATTCCAAAAACTGTCTTGAGGGTCCTTCTTACTCAGCATATATGTCATCGAAAAGAACTTGGGATTGACCAGTAACTTAGATTCCCTTGGAGGAAGAACTGGTCCGACGCAACACAACGCTGCACGAAGGCTGCCCCAATTCATTCAAATTCGAAGGCTCCTTCAAATGCAGCCGACGAATGCGCCCTCCTTTTCAAAGTAATCGAAGGATTCACGCAACTATCCTTCGTGGCCTCCCATATCCCAAGATGCTTTGCGCGCCTTTGTTCAACACAGATCTTTTTGACGATGGCGGAAAATACAAGCAGCTGCACCGGCAGCGAATACACTTTCAAATGTAAGTATCCTCCGCAGGCTAGACTGTCCCATTTAACAGCGGGTGACGCATCCTTCGGAGGTGCCTCCGAAGGTCCAGCCTTTTGCGGCTGCGTAGGCCGGGTCCTCCGAAGGATGCAGACCCTGAATCGGGACACAGCTATAGTCTCTTTACCGTGTCCTGGGTCTTTCCCGTGGTCTCCTACCGGTTGGACGCACCCTAAACACCTCGGGGGGCATTCTGACCAGACGCCGGAACCAACTCATCTGGCTCCTCTCGACTGTATGGACAATTGACAACTGGTGCAGACCGCCTTATTTAAATGACGATTTTGGGTGTACTCTGCGGCTCTCACCATGGAGACACTCATTTACTGCACATTCATGTTATGATGCTCCTCCTACCCGTGGTGTTTTGCCATGTTTCTAAACATGCAGCAGACATGTAGCACTTTTTAATGGGAATTTCACAAGCAGTCCTATGGTGCATTTACAATAGAACCTGCCCTGTCCTGTCAACACAGGTCATACCTTGTTTTTGTTTTGTATTGTATTGTCGTGTGTTTGGTGTTTTAGTTCCTATCTTGCGCTCTTTTCTCTAATTTTGACTTCCTGTTTTGCTTTTATTGCCTTGCAGGGATTTTATTTCCCTGTGTCTGAGCGCCGTTTCCCTCATCTGCTCTCGATTGGCGAAGAATGGACTTACCTGTCTCTGATCGCCAATCAAGAAGGTTTATATGGCCTCCCTATGTCTAGCATTAAAAGATTACAGTTGGTACAAAATGCGGCTGCAAGGCTTTTGACAAAAACAAGAAAGTTTGATCATATTACGCCTATACTGGCTCACTTGCACTGGCTTCCTGTGCACTTAAGATGCGACTTTAAGGTTTTACTACTTATGTATAAAATACTACACGGTTTAGCTCCAGCCTATCTCGCCGATTTTATTGTACCATATGTCCCGACAAGAAATCTGCGTTCAAAGAACTCCGGCTTATTAGTGATTCCCAGAGCCAAAAAAAAGTCTGCGGACTATAGAGCGTTTTCTATTCGGGCTCCAGTACTCTGGAATGCCCTCCCGGTAACAGTTAGAGATGCTACCTCAGTAGAAGCATTTAAGTCCCATCTTAAAACTCATTTGTATAATCTAGCCTTTAAATAGACCCCCCCTTTTTTAGACCAGTTGATCTGCCGTTTCTTTTCTTCTCTCCTCTTCTCCCCTGTCCCTTGCGAGGGGGAGTTGCATAGGTCCGGTGGCCATGGATGAAGTGCTGGCTGTCCAGAGCCGGGACCCCGGGTGGACCACTAGCCTGTGCATCGGTTGGGGACATCTCTGCGCTGCTGACCCGTCTCCGCTCGGGATGGTTTCCTGTTGGCCCCGCTGTGGACTGGACTCCCGCTGATGTGTTGGATCCACTGTGGACTGGACTTTCACAATGTTATGTCAGACCCACTCGACATCCGTTGCTTTCGGTCTCCCCTAGAGGGGGGGGGGGGGGGGTTACCCACATATGCGGTCCTCTCCAAGGTTTCTCATAGTCATTCACCGACGTCCCACTGGGGTGAGTTTTTCCTTGCCCGTATGTGGGCTCTGTACCGAGGATGTCGTTGTGGCTTGTACAGCCCTTTGAGACACTTGTGATTTAGGGCTATATAAATAAACATTGATTGATTGATTGATTGATTATATGCCAGCTTCAGATGCCTCTTGCTGCTGGAGCTTTGTTCCATGTTTGTTTCTCGTTGGTATGCGTTCATTGCTCAGTATATGATATCGCTCGCTTGGCATGCACAACTTCCCTGTGCTTTCTGTGCACTCCCGTGCTACACTCTTAATTTTGTATTTTTTTACCTGCACGCCTTTTCCAGTCCCACACATCTTCTGCAACAATGCCGGGAAACCCACTTTTTTAGCACGATGAAGATGCGCCCTGAGAGATGCTGGCAGTAACTGTGAGCGTGCGTTGGAATGTTCCAGACGCAAGAAAATGCATATTGCAATAGGGTTTTTTGTTTTTGTTTTCATCAGCCCCTTACGTCATCCATATAATGATATTTTTTAATCAAAATATGTGGACAAGCATACGTAGGACAAAGCTACAGCACAATCGGCTCTTTTCTCACACCCTTTTCTGTGCAACTGTCATTGTGCAAGTCCTTTCTAGGCATACTAAATAAAGCAGTACAGTTTCCGTCTTGATAGATAACACGGCGTGCACTAAATACTTGTGTGATTTGAACCCCTGTATTTGCAAAATGTTCTATTTCAAAACTGTTAGATTGAGCCAAATATGCCTCGTGTGTGTAGCCCATGTCTCCGTGTACGAGCGCTTCATTCAGTCGTTCATTTCGTGTCCCGCCTGCAGGCAAAAAGCAGGGCGCAGTATTTTATGGTAGGCGTAGCCCTCCATGTCACTTGCCGCGCATTACACTTTCAGCACATTTTCCATGTTTTATCGCCTTTTGGCAAGTTTTCAATGAGTCCCAAAAGGACAACAGACCACTGTGGAAAGAAGGAGGGAAAAGCACCGGACTTTTCTAGAAAGGATGCCAAATCAGACATTTTTGTCATTCAGCAGCACCACTTAGAGCGTACGCACACACACACACATCCCCCCTCCCGATCCCTCCCTTCTCTCCCTCTGTCTGTCTGCTCTTTTCTCATCAGCTCCTCCTTTGCCAATGTTTATAGGTTTAACTTTTTTCAAATATCTAATATTGTAGCAATATGGTTGTTAACTTTAAGGATTATTGTGATTTCTGATCATTTGCGAGGGCACCCAATGGACTTCTGTGTGTGTGTGTGCGCGCCTGTTGGCAGAACAGCGCATTCAGAGGACAGCGGCTTCTTGTTGTTTTGGCTTGTTAATAAAGAGAACATTGATTGATTTGTTTGATATACAGTACTGTATAGCGCTTTATATTGTTTTCAAAGTGTACGAACCTTCACTAAAATATGGAATTTTGTCGAGGGTGGAACCCATTATTCACATTTACATTGTTCAAATTTGCTTCACTGCACAAACTTTTAGATTTATGAACTCTATTCAAGAAGCAAATACACTGCAAAAAGTCAGTGTTCAAAAACAAGAAACAAAAATACAAAAATTAGGGGTAATTTATTTGAACCAAGCAAAATTATCTGCCAATAGAACAAGAAAATTTGGCTTGTCAATACTTTCCAAAACAAGTAAAATTAGCTAACCTCAATGAACCCAAAAAATACTTTAATATAAGTATAATCTCACTAATAATAAGTGCACTTTTCTTGGTAGAAAAAAAAGAGACCTTTTTGCTCAATATGTTGAAAAATATTCTTAAATTAAGTAAATGCTAGTGCCATTATCTTGACATCATGATATGCGCTCGGCATCATAATTTTTTTTTCATCCTTGAAGTAAGAAATTATTACTTTAAAAAAGTAGTTTTATACTTGTGAGTGTTGATGACACAGCTTTGCAACAGTTGATATTCTAGTTTCAAGCATGTTTTACTCAATATAGGTCATAAAATCTCAGCAACAAGCTGTAATATCTCACTGAGATCATTTAGGACCAAAACCCTTAAAACAAGTAAAAGACTCTACCATAAAATCTGCTTAATGAGAAGAATGATCTAATCACACAGAAAATAAGCAAATATCACCCTTATTTGAGATATTTAATCTTACTTAGATTTCAGTTTTTGCAGTGCTCTTAAATCAAGGTTCCACTGTATGTGCATCTCCTCCTCCCAGTACTGCGGCCATTCAAAAAAGGACTTACGCTATACACGCACGCACGCACACACGCACACACGCACACACGCACACACGCACACACACACACACGCACACACACACACACGCACACACACACACACACACACAGACACACACACACACACACAGAAGTTTTAATTATTATTACAGCGGCCACAGAAGTGTTTCAGTCTTGATAAATCACATTGTTAGTGCCAAATGATTATATTTCCATTTTCTCCACTAAAAATTCTGCAATGAAGACTGACACGCTAAATCAGGGGTGTCCAAACTTTTTCCACTGAGGGCCGCACACGGAAAAATTTAAGCATGCGGGGGCCATTTTGGTATTTTCCATTTTCAAACCTTAACAAAATATATGGATTTTTTTTTTTTAACCTTTAGGGCTCCCGGGGACCATAAAGGGTTTCAGTCATTAAAATAAAAAAATAAATCAAATTATTATTATTTTTTATTTAACGCTTACAGTAAATCTCTATATCAACTTCAGGTTGATATAAAGTTAAAAAAAAAAAAGCCTTTCTGTCAAAGACAATTTTGTTTTTTATAGTAAAACTGAAATATGCAGTATTTAGTAATTAGAGCCCTAAAGATCAATAATGCAGGACACCATTGATTTTAATTATTTAAAATTTTTGACTAATCACAGTGAAATGTTAAATACAATCCTACTAAATATATTATGGATCCAAAAAGTCCCCCACTCATAAAGTGATACATTTTTATTAGGTTTTGTTTTACTTTTAACACTTAAATTACGAGATCAACTTCAGATATATCTGTCGATTTTACATTTGAACTATTATTTTGTTTGTATTATGCTCTTTTGTCAAATACAACTTTGATGTTTTTTTTATGGCAACCACACAATATATGCAATATTTTTTCCACATAAAACATTTTAAAGTGACATTTTAATATAAAACATTGTAACAGAGATTTTTTTGTCTTTTTTTTTTTGAGCAATGGCAAAAAAAAAATAAAATAAACAAAGACAAAAGAAAAAAAATAACAGCCTGCATGGCAGCTTTGTGTCAACATTGCAACTTTTTCTCATTAGATTTCACCTCATTCCACTTTTTTAAAATGTTTTTTTTAATTTTTGCATTACTATAAATTTTGCAATTTTTGCAGAATGTGTGGTGGGCCGGTAAACGATTAGCTGCGGGCCGCAAATGGCCCCCGGGCCGCACTTTGGACACCTCTGCGCTAAATGGATCCTTGTTTTGCTCATTTAAGAGACGCAATCTTCTGCACACAAGATTAGTCGATCAGCTTTGCGCGCACTATTAAGTTTGCACAAGTTTTAATAAGCTTTACTAGATCAGGCCCAATGTGTGTACAAAAGTAATGGAATACTAGGTCTGAAGCGTAACATTGTTCAGCATACTGTATCTCAGCCGGGTAATTCATTACATGTCGTCAAGTAGCCTGTGTCAAAACAGACATTACCGACTAATTGTTTTGCGGTTTGAAAGGCTCGGTTGTTTGTGTTGCTCCAAAAAAAAAGGTTGACAATTCTCAAAGGGGATTCAAAGGTGCAACTTCTATCCGAGGAGAATCAATGCATCGCGCCTGCAGGCTCAATTATGCCATCAAGCTTTAAAAGGCAACAGCGGGGTTGCCGACTTTGTTAACCTGCAATTAGCCTTCAGACGGTCGATACTAATTGCAGGTTAGATGCAGGTAGGCCTATCCCATTGCGTTCTCTTCATCATTTCCTTGCGCCTTGTTCAAGAGCTGGATATTTCGGGCAACATTCGATGACACTCGAACTGGTAGCAGGGATTTCCGAAAACAATTGCTATTTAACATACAGTAGAACAGCCACTTTTTTTTACCATTGTCCTAAGGGCATACATTTTTATACAAGCTGAATTGCGGGGTAAGTATGTGACTTGACCAGTTACAAAACTATAATTTTTATGAACTAAAACAGACCTGGGCAAATTAAGGCTTTTCAATCTGGCCTGCCAGACATTCCCAAATACGTTTTTTAGATCTTTAAGATGGAAAGTGTAGCTGCCATTATGATGTGCAGTCAAGTTTTCTAATGACCGTACTATGGTAATCTAATTAGTTACTATGGTAATCTAATCTAACCTATGGCATGATTTTGCTACCTGCTGCCTGTGCCCTGAACCTGCTGGTGGAGGGCCACGAAGAAGGCGAATGGAGCAATTTTATCTGATTGATAATCTTTTACGATGAAAAGTGGAACATCAAAATTTATCCGGTGAGGCCTATAAATAATAGGACGTAGGAGGGGAAAATAAAGCAGAGGTATGTGTGTGCATTTAGCTAATTAATTTTTAGCAGTGGTGGGCCGTGCGTTTCCCACCTAGGCCTTCAGTGATGTCTAAAGTGATCTCTGACTTCAATGATTACCTCTCAAAATACCATAATTGATGTCACCACATGACCATTGCTGGAGAAATACTATACAGGAACACATTTACACCCTACTGGTGGTCATTGTATCACATCAACAGTATACAAAACGGGTTAATTTTTGGCGCATTTAAAAATAAATTATAACGCATCAGCAATTAAAACATATACCGTACATTTATCTGCTTGGCTTATGGAACTTCCGGTCAATAAAGTTTGATTCAAAGTGCACACTTATAGATATTAACCGCCCTGACCAGTGTGACCACATGATGGCGACAAATATACATGTAACAATGTTAATTAAATGACAAGCATGACACACTTTAACAACAAGAGTTTACAACTTGTGATCTGATTGGCTATCGCAACTGTCTCTCAACTCTTATGTGTTCTCAAATTAATCTGCTAACGGTCCTGTTGAGTATCCAATGTCACGTTCAACGTGAGGCCATCTAGAACAGTGTTTTTCAAAAACACTAGTGTGCTGTGAGATACAGTCTGGTGTGCCGTGGGAGATTATCTAATTTCACCTATTAGGGTTAAAAATAGTTTTTGCAAACCAGTAATTATAGTCTGCAAATTATGTGTTGTTGAGTGTCGATGCTTTCTAGAGCTCGGCAGAGTAACCGTGTAATACTCTTCCATATCAGTAGGTGGCAGCCGGTAGCTAATTGCTTTGTAGATGTCGGAAACAGTGGAAGGCAGTGTGCAGGTAAAAAGGTATCTAATGCTTAAATCAAAAATAAACAAAAGTTGAGTGCTCCTAAGAAAAGGTATTGAAGCTTGGGGAAGGCTATGCAGAACGAGACTAAAACTGAACTGGCTACAATGTAAACAAAAACAGAATGCTGGACGACAGCAAAGACTTACTGTGGAGCAAAGACGGCGTCCACAATGTACATCCGAACATGACATGACAATCAACAATGTCCACACAAAGAAGGATAAAAACAACTGAAATATTGTTAAATTCTAAAACAAAGTAGATGTGGGAAATATCGCTCAAAGGAAGACATGAAACTGCTACAGGAAAATACTCCAAAAAAAAAGACAAAAAGCCACCAAAATAGGAGCGCAAGACAAGAACTAAAACGCTACACACAGGAAAACAGCAAACAACTCAAAATAAGTCATGGCGTGATGTGACAGGTGGTGACAGTACACCTACTTTGAGACAAGAGCTATATTGATGCATGGTTTGTTATGGTTTAAAGTCATATCCAACAATTGCGACAACGACTTTTTACTGTCAACTGAGTTTCGTTTTTTAATGATTTTTGCTGGTGGTGTGCCTCCGGATTTTTTCAACGCAAAAAATGTGCCTTGGCTCAAAAAAGGTTGAAAAACACTGATCTAGAAGGCCTTACTGACAACAACTCGTGATCTGATTGGCTATCGCAACTGTCTATCACCTGTATGTGCCCGTTCACTTACAGTGCACGGACGCCCGCATTGTTGATTCTGAAGGCCCCAGGCAGATTTTGTACAGCATGGCAACATAAGCTAGCTGAATTCTGATTAGATACAAATTAAAACTAAAAACAACAGCACTGGAACGTGCATAATATGACATGAAAAGAATATGAATAATTTTAGATATTTAGAGAAAGTAAATTAAAAAATACTTTAATCTTTAATTATGATCATGATTTCTGGTTACGTTGACGGCACACCACTGATTTACTTACCTTATGTCAGGACTTGGACTTTGCCGTGGTTTGTTTTCCCATGGTGCAAAGGATTTGGACCGGACATGGCGTGAAGGTAAATACATATTTAATTTTAACACTCAAAAAAGGAACAAACAAAAGGCGCTCACAGTGGAGGCACAAAACTTAACACAGGGAACAAAAACTTGGACTATGCATAACTATGAACATGGCAAAACAAAAGACACTAACTGTGGCACAAATAAACACAACTTACTTGCGGAAGCAAAGAGCGGCATGAACGATGGTATCAAGAATGTCAGGGGTATACCGAGAGTGTGATGTCGCCAGCCCGACCAACAGAAAATGAAAAGCTTAAATAACACAGACATGATTAACGACAGGTGCGTGAGTGCAAATGAATCAGGTGTGTGACATGAGGACAGGTGAAAACTAATGGGTTGTCATGGAAACAAAACAGGGAGTGAAAAAACAGGAACTGACAAAATCCAAAAAAGCACATGGCCAAACAAAACATGATCACACAGACAGGACACCTTAACTATTATATGCTCAATTGGGTTCACTTCTCAAGTAAACAGAAAGTAAATTAGCAACATCTGTAAAGCAGATAATCTTAAAATTCAGGGAGGGTGAAAAAGTTGGTAATCCAAACCTAAACTGTATTTAATGTAAACTCGGCTATTGGCTCATTTGGCTGAAATGTAAGCTATTATTTAAATTAAATAATAGACACTATTTGCGATGATCTAGATGCAATCAGAACATATTTGCGGCCACGACAGGCAAGGCAGTTTTGGAATATGATTGTAGGGCAATTTCTTCCCATTAGCTTTGTTTTATTCATCAATAAATACAATTTGAATGTAGAAAAAGTACTTTGGAGTTAAAATGCATGCATAAATGATATTTGTACCATTTTGTGTTGTAGAGTGTTTTTTTATGCGGGCTACAGCACTCTGGAATGCCCTACCGGTAACAGTTACACATGCTACCTCAGTGAAGCTTTTAAGTCCCATCTTAAAACTTATTTGTATACTCTAGCCTTTAAATAGACTCATTTAAGACCAGTTGATCTGCTGTCTCTCTTTTCTGCTCTGCCCCCCTCCCCTGCGTAGAGAAGTTATCGGGTGACCACGGATCAGCCTTCACGGATGAGGTGAGCTGTTCAAAGTCCGGACTTAGGATTGTCCACTCTTCTTTGCATCAGTAAAAGTTAAAGTACCACTCATAGTCACACACACGCACACTAAGTGTGGTGAAATTAACCTCTGCATTTGACCCATCCCCATGCTCCACCCTTGTTCCACCACCTGGGAGGTGGCCATTTTGGTGGTTTAACCCACAATTCCAACCCTTGATGCTGAGTGCCAAGCAGGGAGGTAATGGGTCCCATTTTTATAGTCTTTGGTATGACTCGGCCGGGGTTTGAACTCACGGCCTACCGATCTCAGGGCGGACACTCTAACCACAAGGCCACTGAGCAGGCTTGTTGTGGACCAGTTGGGGACGTCTCTGCGCTGCTGACTTGTCTACATTCAAGAGGATCCCCTGCTGGCCCCACTATGGACTGGACTCTAACATTATTACCTGTATCCACTCGGCATCCATTGCACCGATCACCCAGGGAGTGTTCCCCACATCTGGGGTCCCTTCCAAGGTTTCTCGTTGTTCCCATTGGGTTGAGTTTTTTCTTGCCCTGATGTGGGTTCTGAGCCGAGGATGTCGTTGTGGCTTTTGCAGCTTTTTGAGACATTTGTGATTAAGGGCTATATAAATAAACTTTGACTGATTGATATTTTGCCGGTGGACGGTGACACAGTTGTCTTACATTAAAGGGCTAAGCTAGTTAAACAGCAAATCGAACTAACATATTTAACACATTTCGAACCTACTTTTATTACTTACCGTTTCCATGTCCTCCATTGCAATAAATAGTAGTCATTGAGCCCGCCATTAAAAGTAGTTTATTGGAAATCTTTATACTGGCGCAGGTTTCTGAAGCAAGACTCTTTTAAGTGCTTTGCACACACTAAGAAATACTTTTTCCAAGTTGAAGGTGCATTGCCACGAATCATAGAGAGTTAAAAGTAAGACACTTTCTTACTTTGGATGAGGCTGAAAGATTGTCTAGTGACATGTGCTGGTTAAAACAAACAACAAAAGAGCATTTTCGGTCTTCTGTCATACCATGTGTATTTTGTCGTTGGTACTACAAATGTTTGAACATTAAATAAAATGGCGGACTCATGCAAAAACCTATGAGTAAGCCTTTACCATTAAAAGAGATAGCCTTAGACGTCGCAGGTCTGAAAAAGTTGGTTAAAATTCAAGTCCAAACGATTGTCAAACACACACTAGGTGTGGTGAAATTATCCTCTGCATTTGACCCATCCCCGTGTTCAGTGTTCACCCCCTGGGAGTTGAGGAGATCAGTGAGCAGCAGTTGTGGCCGCGCTCGGGAATCATTTTGGTGATTTAAGCCCCAATTCCAACCCTTGATGCTGAGTGCCAAGCAGGGAGGCAATGGGTCCCATTTTCATAGTTTTTGGTATAACTCGGCCCGGGGTTTGAACTCACAACCTTCCAGTCTCAGGGCGGACACTCTAACCACAAGGCCACTGAGCAAAAAGGACAAGATTGTTTAATAAATATCTTTGCAATTCCTCCAAGGTTGTATTTCACATGTTCAGGACTTATGCAGATCCCAAATACACATAAGCAGGTACAACCAGGTAAAATCACAGAGAAGTGAGAACCCATCATTCATTCACACCTGGTGGTGGTAAGCTACATTTGTAGCCACAGCTGCCCTGGAGTAGACTGACGGAAGCGTGGATGCCAGTTTGCGCCAACGGCCCCTCCGACCACCACCATTCATTCACCAGTGTGAGCGGCACTGGGGGCAAGGGTGAAGTGTCCTGCCCAAGGACACAACGGCAGTGATTTGGATGGCAAGAGGCAGGGAGCGAACCCGCAACTCTCAAGTTTCTGGCACGGCTGCTCTCCTCACCACGCCATGCCGCCCCGGGTCCCTTTAGTGATACAATGTCAACAATCAAGAGCATGAAAATCAGTCAAATCTATGGTGTCTTTTTAAAGAACACAGCTATGAGGATCCCCACATGTGAACAGATTGTGATGAAACGTAGTACTACACACTGTAGTACTACCCACTTGTTACTAGGTGTCTGTACATCACATGGAAGAAAATATAACTGCTACAGAAAGTAGGAAAAAGGACCTCGATAGTAAAGTAAATACAATAAACATATAAATAAAATGCAGTCTTGCATTGAAGAGAACAAAACACAGATCTGATTTGCAACGTTTTGAACTTCAAAGAAAAAGCCTAAACAAGGTATTAACTGGTTTTGGCTGTGGTGGAGCGCTGAGATGATGACCAAATTTGACAATATGGAGAAAGTCAAAGTCACAACAAGGAAGGATGATTCCGGCTGCCAGAGGCGAACAGTGATGGAGGTTTCCGACCCTAACGAACTGGTCAAAGCAACGTTTCAGGCCTGGGCGGCAGGTCCCAACGCGTGTCGTGTACCAATTCCGGGGGGTCTGACAGCGGTGAGTCTCAGCGGGGCCTCCGGCATCCCCGAGGGAGGTCAGCACTATGCTTAACGATTCGACTGCGAGGCTGGTAGTTGAATCAGTGTTAGAATAATTGTATCTAGGTTATCACAAAACTTTGTGTTTCAATGAGTTCCCGGCGAGAAGACAAACGCTGTCTTTGAACCTACCAAGAAGAAGGCTTGTAAAACTCCACTGTGTATGATGGGAAGATACATGAAGGTGTTCTGTTTCTTTGATGTATTGTAATCAACAGAAATATATTATCTTGACCCGAGAACTACAAAGCGAAGATGAAGCAGGACCCAACTCCCCTCCAGGGACCTTTTCTTTGATCTGTTTTACGACCTTTTCTTTTAACTGTTTTAATCAAAGGCGATGGCTGTTTACGACCCCCGCCCCTGAGAAACAGCTGTTGCCATGTAATCAGGGAAAGTCCAAATAAAAGAGGAGGCGTACAATCTTTCGTCAGAAGCGTAGTGACACTGTACAAGGGTACAGATGTACGCATTTCTCCTAACTGATAGTCGACTATTCTAAAACACCAATAAAACCCACATTCTTTCCTTCTTTGTTTTTACATTAGGACTAGAACGTCTCATAAGAACAAAATAGGAAAGACCCACCCTGCCCCTAATGGTATGGAGGAACTTGGAAAGGCCAGACCTTAACATCAATAAACATCCATCCAATGATTGTGAGACAGACCTTCTCGTCCAACAACCTCTGATCACACAAATGCTTTTCAGGTTAAATGGACAAACATTTCCACACAAGATTATGCAAATAGAGCATACAATGACCCGGGACCGTAGCCATCAAGCCTGCATACGCTCAAAACACGGTTGAAAAGCTGCGTATAAAGCAGGGGTCACCAACGCGGTGCCCGCGGGCACCAGGTAGCCCGTAAGGACCAGATGAGTAGCCCGCCAGCCTGTTCTAAAAATAGCTCAAATAGCAGCACTTACCAGTGAGCTGCCTCTATTTTTTAAATTGTATTTATTTACTAGCAAGCTGGTCTCGCTTTGGCCGACATTTTTAATTCTAAGAGAGACAAAACTCAAATAGAATTTGAAAATCCATTAAATCATTTTAAAGACTTGGTCTTCACTTGTTTAAATAAATTCATTCATTTTTTTACTTTGCTTCTTATAACTTTCAGAAAGACAATTTTAGAGAAAAAATACAACCTTAAAAATGGTTTTAGGATTTTTAAACACATATACCTTTTTACCTTTTAAATTCCTTCCTCTTCTTTCCTGACAATTTAAATCAATGTTCAAGTAAAAAAAATGTTTTTATTGTAAAGAATAATAAATAAATTTTAATTGAATTCTTAATTTTAGCTTCTATTTTTCCGACGAAGAATATTCGTGAAATATTTCTTCAAACTTATTATGATTAAAATTCAAAAAAATTATTCTGGCAAATCCAGAAAATCTGTAGAATCAAATTTAAATCTTATTTCAAAGTCTTGATATTTTAAAAAAAATTTGTTCTGGAAAATCTAGAAAAAATAGTCATTAGTCTTTGTTAGAAATATAGCTTGGTCCAATTTGCTATATACTCTAACAAAGTGTAGATTGGATTTTAACCTATTTAAAACATGTCATCAAAATTCTAAAATTATTCTTAATCAGGAAAAATTACTAATGATGTTCCATAAATTATTTTTTTAAGTTTTTATCTTCTTTTTTTCTGTTGAATTTTGAATTTTAAAGAGTCGAAATTGAAGACAAACTATGTTTCAAAATTTAATTGTAATTTTTTTCGTGTTTTCTCCTCTTTTAAACCGTTCAATTAAGTGTAAATATCATTAATTATTAATAATAACATAGAGTTAAAGGTAAATTGAGCAAATTGGCTATTTCTGGCAATTTATTTAAGTGTGTATCAAACTGGTAGCCCTTCGCATTAATCAGTACCCAAGAAGTAGCTCTTGCTTTCAAAAAGGTTGGTGACCCCTGGTATAAAGTTTTTCCATGCAAAGTATGTGACACAACCTGACATGAGAATGTGCGCACCAGCCCGCAAGCTTCGTGCATACCTGTACACACTTTTCGGAGACAGGAAACACACACATCGGGTTGTGAAGTCATATTTTAGAAATATATTTTTTACTCCACATGCAATGGAAGAAAGATTTAACAATATAGAAAAACTTAAAATGATAGCTTAGATTGTGTGTGCTCTTCAACATATGAGTGGTGTGTGTAAATGGATGAATACAAACCAAGTTTTAGGCAAAAAGATACAAAGCAAACAACGAAGCGCCTAAGTATTTGATCATTTTATTTATTATTATTTTTTACGCATTTTATTGGTTAAAACCCTGCGACCCTGTAAGGGACAAGCGGAAGAACGTGGATGGAAAATTAGCAACCTCAAGTTTTCAGGTCAATATTACAACGCCTAGAAGAAAAATATGCAATCACCAGACTTAGAAGATGTTCA
Source organism: Entelurus aequoreus (assembly GCF_033978785.1). Lineage (NCBI taxonomy): Eukaryota > Metazoa > Chordata > Actinopteri > Syngnathiformes > Syngnathidae > Entelurus > Entelurus aequoreus. Next base: position 84,307,205 of record NC_084731.1, on the reverse strand, counting down.
TTCACTTGTTTGATTTTGTAGGTTAAAAAGCAGATCAACCGACATGACAACTATAATCATGTCAAATGTCAACTTTCTGGCTTTAAGAAACACAAAGAAATCAATACAATAAATTGAGTTGACATTTTTAAATCAACAATAGTGAAAGGAATTATGGAATCACTAAATTCTGAAGAAAAAAAAAAAAATGGAATCATGAAAAACAATTAAAAAAACACTACAACACACCACTCGTACTTTGTTGCACCACCTCTGGCTTTTATAACAGCCTACAGTCTCTGAGGCATTGACTAAAAGGGGAACCACAGTTTTTTGGGAATGTTGCCAATCGTTTACAATCATTATAAAAGACATGACGACAATTTTTTTTTTTTTTTCATGCATTGTAACTCGTAAATAAACATAAATTAAAGGGCTTTATAAATAAAGTTGGTATGGTATGGTATGGTATAAATAAAAGTCAAATGGGAGGTCCTCTATTCCGCCCATAAAACCCAATTAAAAAAACATTCAAAAAGCGCCAACAATACTCCATTTACATTTCGTGACTTGAATATTAACCCAGTATTAGTGATATTGTTATTATAAGTGCTAACACAGACAAACTATTTATAGCGGCGCCGCGATCACAAGCTTATGTGCCTATATTTACATTATCAAGTGTGCTGCTGTTTCCTCGCTTCCCTGCTCCTTGGAAGTTAATTCTAGATCATAAATCAGTCATCTCACCTGGATAGTAGAACGAGGACGTATTCCGAAAAGTTGGTACACTTTGACATCCAATTTAGACACGGTAATGGCGAGAACCAAACGAAAAGACGCTTGGTTCCATCCATGAGTAATTTTTTTTATCTAAATTGGAATATATGAACATCCCTGTAGTCGGCATCCTAATGATAGCAGACATTATACAGTAAGTGATATTTTGTTATGTTTGCTGGTTCTCATGAAGTCTGCAGTGAGTAACAATCAGTGATGTAGTGGGAAATTAAAGCAAATATCAAGATGTGTTTTCAGAAATGAATGCTTAAAATGATCAATATACGTAAACATCAAATATTATAAATGTACTACATTACATTTATACTTACATCATGTATCCTCAATGGAGGTGTTGAGATGTTCTTTTAAGGGCTTCATAGGCAGAATAGTTGCAATTGTAAGCAGACTTTTGATCGCATTTATTTTATATTTAGAATGCATTAAAAAAAAATACATCCCGTCATGTCTTTCATAATGACTGTGAATAATAAGCAAAATGAAACAAAATAGTGCACTTCCCCTTTAACAATTGACAAACATTACTCTTCATCAATCTTGCTCCAACTTTCTCTGATTGCTGTTGTCAGATCAGCTCTGCGGGTCAGAGTCTTGTCAAGGACCTTTTTTCTTCAATTTCCACCACAGATTTTCAATTGGATTGAGATGACATTGACCTCATGTATCTTCCTTCAAGGAAAGTTTTTACAGTGTTCGCTCTATGGCAAGGTGCATTTCATTATCATCTCGATCAATGTCATCATCACCAAACATCCTTCCATGATGGAACCACAAATTGATTTCTTTTAGTGTTTCTTCAAGCCACTAGGTGGCAATTTGAGGTGACTATAGTTTTTAACAGGTCTGTTATTTGTTTTACATGATTAAACAACTAAATGAATACTTTCAAGTCAGGTGATTACATAATTTTTGTCCGGGGTTGTAAAAAGGAAATATATGACAGAGCTGCTTGGCTCCACTTTAGCCAATTTGTTTAAAAAAAAGAAGTTTTTTTTAAAAGAATGGGATGCACTGTAGAGGTCAGTCTTTGAACCAAACTTTTTATCTCTTTTTGCAATTATATCACACAAAAAATAAAACACTCAGAGTGGGGTGAAAGTTTAGGATGGAGTTCTATCTCCACTGGGACAGTTATTGATTTGATAGTAAAAGAAGTCCTCTTGCAAGTACTTTCTCCATAATTGACTGGCCTAAAATAAAGGTGAGAACATGAAGTGAATGACAAATGAGAAATTCTCATGGAAGTTGTCCCAGAGTTCATTTAGCATAATGCACACCATCCCTCATGCTCTACTTACAGTATTAGCTCACTGCAGTAACTTTTGTCAGATGTCTGCAACATTTTACCGTTGCATTAAAGCAGGGGTGCCCAAACTTTTTCTAATGAGGGCCACAGACAGACCAAACAAATGATGCGGGGGCCACTTTGGTAGTTTTCACCTTCAAAACCAGTAGAATAGAGATGTCCGATAATGGCTTTTTTGCCGACATCCGATATTCCGATATTGTCCAACTCTTAATTACCGATACCGATATCAACCGATACCGATATATACAGTCGTGGAATTAACACTTTATTATGTCTAGTTTTGTTGTGATGCCCCGCTGGATGCATTAAACAATGTAACAAGGTTTTCCAAAATAAATCAATTCAAGTTATGGAAAAAAATGCCAACATGGCACTGCCATATTTATTATTGAAGTCACAAAGTGCATTATTTTTTTTTAACATGCCTCAAAACAGCAGCTTGGAATTTGGGACATGCTCTCCCTGAGAGCATGAGGAGGTTGAGGTGTGGGGAGCGGTGGGGGGGGGGGGGGGGGGGTGTATATTGTAGCGTCCCAGAAGAGTTAGTGCTGCAAGGGGTTCTGGGTATTTGTGTTTATGTTGTGTTACGGTGCGGATGTTCTCCCGAAATGTGTTTGTCATTCTTGTTTGGTGTGGGTTCACAGTGGGGCGCATATTTGTAACAGTGTTAAAGTTGTTTATACGGTTACCCTCAGTGTGACCTGTATGGCTGTTGATCAAGTATGCCTTGCATTCACTTGTGTGTGTGTGTGAAAAGCCGTAGATATTATGTGACTGGGCCGTCACGCAAAGGAAGTGCCTTTAAGGTTTATTGGCGCTCTGTACTTCTTCCTATGTCCGTATACACAGCGGCGTTTTAAAAAGTCAAAAATGTTACTTTTTGAAACCGATGCCGATAATTTTGAAACCGATAATTTCCGATATTACATTTTAATGCATTTATCGCCCGATAATATCGGCAGTCCGATATTATCGGACATCCCTACAGTAGAATATATAGATTTTTTTTCAAAGACCCAGAAATTGCAATCTTGGTAGAAAATGTATGTGAATGTCGAAGATCCAAAGCCGAAATTGAAATGCTAACAGTTAATTAGCACACGGGCCAGATAGCGTCAATTGACAAAAAATATGAGCAACATGAGTTAAAAAACCTAGCATGCTCACTGTACTTTGCTAACATGATAACAATAGCATGCATACAGTTTGCATTATCAATCAATCAATCAATCAATCAATTTTTATTTATATAGCCCTAAATCACAAGTGTCTCAAAGGGCTGTACAAGCCACAACGACATCCTCGGTACAGAGCCCACATACGGGCAAGGAAAACTCACCCCAGTGGGACGTCAATGTGAATGACTATGAGAAACTTTGGAGAGGACCGCATATGTGGGTGCTACACTATCAATGGTGTCGCACAGGGCGTCGTTAAAGCTGTTAGTGAGGTTATCAATAGAGCCCACATAATTTGGGAATGGTGCCATTACCGATGGCAGTAGGTCAGTAAGAGTCGTCGTTGTGGCAGCATTAATGTTGCGGCTGCTATAGTAGTTATTATTATTATTATTAGTTTGTTGACAATGAGTCAGAACTTCGAATTTTATAAGGTAATGATCGGACATTACTTTAGTGTACTTTACTTTAGTGAAATAACAAAATACTGTATATGACACTAGCTACGTGCACATGGACACATTTATTCTTATTAAAAACCTAACCGGAATAAAAATATTCATGTAAACATACTATTTGGAATATTCTGACCCGATCCCTCAAGTTTTGATGGAGACGGGTGGTTTATGCCAATATTAATTCGTATTGGAGCGCATGAAAACACATCTTCTGAACTTCAGGTTGGATTTATCCTTACTTTGGCGGTGGAGGGGGAACTAAATTTAATAATCTCTGAATTAAGTGATTGTCTTGCTGCTGTTTCCCCCCATTCGACATGTACAGAAGTAACACTACATACTGTTGAGTTTGATGCTTTAAAATGAGACTATCGAAAACAAAAGCATGAAAATGGATGGATGGATGGTATGGAATGTCATGTGTCGATGTGACAATAAATAAGGGTTCCAGTTGTCGCCTTAACGAGCTGTTTTATTCAAGACGCTACAGTGCTACCTGCTAGCCTCAGGCGCATACACAGAATGTCGTAACATGACAACATAATCACAACATAAAAAGCACAGAACAGCTCCATTTCAAAAAGAGAGGTAAAACAAAAGTAGTTAACAGAAAGGAACACATGATAAATAAATACTGTGACAACGTGGACTTGCAGTGGAAGTCACTGGTTTTTCAGCACCTGCAGTGAGCCATAGCACAAACACTAACACACCTTTCCATTAATGGTGTGTGCTGGGAATGTCAAAGTAAAGTATTCCGATTGAAAGTGTGATGCATGAAATTGCACGTCATAATCAGATAATTTTTCTCAGGGTCCATGTACACAGTAACATTCTAATTCGAACAATAATCAGATTGAATACATGTTGTCCATATACACGTGGCTAATGAGGTGTATACCTGTTAAATTAGCTAAAAAAAAAAAATCTAGCATGCTGCTAGCCTGCGAATGTTAACATGCATTTAATATAAAAATAAGATTGGAGGTGTAATACCTACAAAATTAGCTAAAAAACAAAACAAAACTATCATACTAACAGGTTTTAAATATTTTGACGCGGAGGTGTATACCTGCGAAATTTGCAAAAAATCTAGCATGATAGTATTAGGATGTGCCCTGGGCCGTTAAAGAATAATCTACTTTGGACACCCCTGTATTAAAGACACTTAAAAACGGCGGTGGTGTGGCTTAATTAATAAAGCTAGCGTCCCACTAATTTAAAGGTTCCAGGTTTGAACCCCGCTACCGCTATTCAAGTCATTGCCATTGTGTCTTTGGACAAGACACTTTACCCACCTGCTCCCAGCGCCACCCACACTGGTTTGAATGTAGCTTAAAAATGTAGATAATGGGTTTCACTATGTAAAGCGCCTTGAGTCACTAGAGAAAAACTAAAAACGAGATAATTAAATCAATCTCAAGCCACATTTCTGACAGCATATGATCTTAAATGTCCAGACGCTGTTGGCCTGAATTGCATGAAGGCGGCAGGGACCTTGAAATGCACTCTTACTGTATGACAATGAATCTTACGTTATTGTGCTCTTTTATACGGTTACCTTTGACTGCAACTGCATGGATTTTAAAACAAATCACCTTTTTATCGTTTTATAGGCGCTGGCTGACAGGTTTCACAATGTCATAATGTGTTCTGAACTTCACCGGGGAAATCGATGTAGCTGCTGGCCATTCTCCAGGCAAGCCCGTGTCAAATTGCAATTTGACCCCCGCATCTTAAATGGTCTTTTATTTACAAATCATACACTTGTCACCAAGAGTAAGCAGCAAAGATTGCAGCGATCCAAGCGTGTAAAGACCCGAGAAATAGTCCTTTGAAATCCGCAGAGCGTTACGTTTAGAATGGGACGGCTCTCTCCTCCGCCATCATCATCAAATAAGGGAAAAAGAGAATACTTTGACAAAAAAAACAAACTGACTATAGCTGTCTGGTAGCTGTTGTGTTGCAGCAGTTTCCACGGTTGGCCACCAGAGTGCAATATACACATTCTAAATGAGCATTTCCAGACAATGGTTGAGCCCTTATCAGCACTTGATAGAAGCTGCAATGGTCCACATTTGAACATGTATCTGTCTCAGCACTCGGTTCCAACGCCACTCCTTGTTCCCCCGCCGTCTTCCCACTGAGAACTGGAAGCGGTTACATGACATTCAACCAAACAATGGCCACAGAGGACAATGCAAAACAAGATGCTTGGGACCGCTCCCTAGTGTCGCTGGCATGCAACAGCCTGCTCGGCCTCCTCCGCCCACTTCAGCCTAGATCCAGTAGAGGACACCGCATAAGCCACCGTGGATTTTTGCCATCTTCCCCGAGCCCAAATCATTCCACATTGTCAGTGCTCACACTTAGACGAGATGTATTGATCCCCAAACGAAAATGTTTGGTAACAATAGCTCAAATATAAGAAGAAAGGCTGAATGGAGCGCTGTCAAAAGCACTAAAGATGTGGAAATAATAAATTAAACCAGGGGTCTCCAAACTACGGTGCTGGCGGGCCGTAAATTTGTCTGACCGCTTCTATGTTAGCTACCTCTCTTTGTTTATAATGTCTATTTTCTGCTAGATCTACACTCTATTTTATGCTGCCCTTTTTTTTGGCTGCAGCTGTTACATATACTGTAATATAATCAGGGGTGTCCAACTCATTTGAAGGAGGGCCGGACTATTAAAATCATGGCATTGAAACTAAAAAATAAAGACAACTTCAGATTGTTTTCTTTGTCTTACTTTGGCCAAAAATAGAACAAACTAATTCTGAAAATATGACAATAAAAGTATAGAAAAAAATGCCAGGCATCAGTAAAGTTTACATCAGGGGTCTCCAAACTACGGCCCGCGGGCCGAGTACGGCCTGCCAGCGTCCAAAATCCGGCCAGCGGGATGTTTCAATTTTTTTAAAAAAATGTGTCCTTTCTAATCTATTTTCTACCGCTTGTTACTCTCGGGGTCTCCTAGCCGCTCAGGCAAATCATATTGTCTAAAAATGCATTTTCCCATCGATAACGTGACATCATCGCACCGCAGCGAGTGTACACTCTTTTAGTCAATTAGTGCGTGAGGAATATATATATATACATACATACATACATATACATATATATATATACATATATATATATCTATATATATATATATATATATATATATATATATATAGATATATATATATATATATATATATATATGTATAGATGTATGTATATGTATATATATATATATATATATATATATATATATATATATATATATATATATATATATATATATATATATATATATATATATATATATATGTATAGATGTATGTATATGTATATATATATATATATATATATATATATATATATATATATATATATATATATATATATATATATATATATATGTATACATACAGTATGTATATATATATATACATATATGTATGTATATATATATATATGTATAACAACAATACAATGATCTGTTGTATTGTTTTTCATACAATATTTATCATTAGTAAATTACTTCACGAAACATTTGTAGCTGTTTGTACTACATGTTATTGTAATGTTTTCATACAATATTTCCAATCTAAAAGTTAGTTTTTATTTTTAAGGCATGTTACATGTTAAAATTGTGCTGTTTTGGTCAGGCCAAGCACCAATGCTTGGCCTGAATTTAAATTGAATTCTATACAGATATATTTCATTGATGGGTAACACTTTAGTATGTGGAACACATTCTAAATAATTTAGACTTAATTTAGAGTTATTTGGTTAGGGTTGGGGTTAGGGTTAGGGTTAGAGGGTTAGGGTTATTAATGGTAAATATGATCCCCATACTAAAGTGTTACCGGCTTACTGGTTGTATAATAAGGCCATGCAGAATAAGGCATTAATTAGTACAAACCCCGTTTCCATATGAGTTGGGAAATTGTGTTAGATGTAAATATAAACGGAATACAATGATTTGCAAATCCTTTTCAACCCATATTCAATTGAATGCACTACAAAGACAAGTTTTTTGATGTTCAAACTCATAAACTTTTTTTTTTTTTGCAAATAATGATTAACTTAGAATTTCATGGCTGCAACACGTGCCAAAGTAGTTGGGAAAGGGTATGTTCACCACTGTGTTACATGGCCTTTCATTTTAACAACACTCAGTAAACGTTTGGGAACTGAGGAGACACATTTTTTAAGCTTCTCAGGTGGAATTATTTCCCATTCTTGCTTGATGTACAGCTTAAGTTGTTCAACAGTCCGGGGGTCTCTGTTGTGGTATTTTAGGCTTCATAATGTGCCACACATTTTCAATGGGAGACAGGTCTGGACTACAGGCAGGCCAGTCTAGTACCCGCACTCTTTTACTATGAAGCCACGTTGATGTAACACGTGGCTTGGCATTGTCTTGCTGAAATAAGCAGGGGCGTCCATGGTAGCGTTGCTTGGATGGCAACATATGTTGCTCCAAAACCTGTATGTACCTTTCATCATTAATGGCACCTTCACAGATGTGTAAGTTACCCTTGTCTTTGGCACTAATACACCCCCATACCATCACAGATGCTGGCTTTTCAACTTTGGCCTTTAACAATCCCGATGGTTCTTTTCCTCTTTGGTCGGGAGGACACGACGTCCACAGTTTCCAAAAAACAATTTGAAATGTGGACTCGTCAGACCACAGAACACTTTTCCACTTTGTATCAGTCCATCTTAGATGAGCTCAGGCCCAGCGAAGCCGACTGCGTTTCTGGGTGTTGTTGATAAACGGTTTTCGCCTTGCATAGGAGAGTTTTAACTTGCACTTACAGATGTAGCGACCAACTGTAGTTACTAACAGTGGGTTTCTGAAGTGTTCCTGAGCCCATGTGGTGATATCCTTTACACACTGATGTCGCTTGTTGATGCAGTACAGCCTGAGGGATCGAAGGTCACGGGCTTAGCTGCTTACGTGCAGTGATTTCTCCAGATTCTCTGAACCCTTTGATGATATTACGGACCGTAGATGGTGAAATCCCTAAATTCCTTGCAATAGCTGGTTGAGAAAGGTTTTTCTTAAACTGTTCAACAATTTGCTCACGCATTTGTTGACAAAGTGGTGACCCTCGCCCCATCCTTGTTTGTGAATGACTGAGCATTTCATGGAATCTACTTTTATACCCAATCATGGCACCCACCTGTTCCCAATTTGCCTGTTCACCTGTGGGATGTTCCAAATAAGTGTTTGATGAGCATTCCTCAACTTTATCAGTATTTATTGCCACCTTTCCCAACTTCTTTGTCACGTGTTGCTGGCATCAAATTCTAAAGTTAATAATTTTTTTCAAAAACATTTTTTTTTTTTTATCAGTTTGAACATCAAATATGTTGTCTTTGTAGCATATTCAACTGAATATGGGTTGAAAATAATTTGCAAATCATTGTATTCCATTTATATTTACATCTAACACAATTTCCCAACTCATATGGAAACAGGGTTCGTACTTAATAATGACTAATTAAGAGCCAATATGTTACTAATTTGCATGTTAATAAGCAACTAATTAAGGGTGAATATGTTCCCCATACTAAAGTGTTACCCATTGATGCATTAATTTCAACGGGAAAAGTGGATTTGACATACAAGTGTTTTGAGTCAAGAGCTATGCCACAGAACCATTTAAGCTCGTGAGTCGAGGTACTATTGTGCATAAAAACAATACAATATAGTAAGAAAATATTCGAATGGCTGTAGACTATAGAATACAATAAATTAAGTAAGATAAATTACTTAAATAGCTTCTATTTTGACACAGGCTTCGCTGGTTTTTAGGCTGCATCTGGCATTACAGCATCGAACCTAAGGGCAGTGTTGAAGTCAAACATCCATTTTTCTGAGTTCCGGGTCGCACAGCCGTAAATACACCGGCTACACCTTGACAAGCAATGTTTCCGCCGCTGTGGTTTGTCTTTATGCATATGTGCAATTGTGTTTGCGTGCGTCTCGTGGCAATCAATCAGTGCGATACGCTTTTGAAGTAGCGCCGTGCCGGATTTAGGGCGCCGAGGGAGAAACACGTCTAATTCAGCAAGTCCTATAGCAGAACAAAGTAGTCCTTGCTTATTTTTTCTTCTAAGGAAGAAATGTGTGCTGACAGAACATAACAGAGTGATACATTTTAAATGTTTGCCTCCAACCGTAATTGGACTTGCAATCTAAAAACACAAAAACCAGATTCTTGTTTTACCTTTTTTTTTTTTCTTTGTTTTCAGTAGACTGTCGGCTGACATTAGGAAAACTTCATCAATCCCACTGCTCCGAGGCATTAACTGCGCTCCTCTCAGCTTGCAATTAGTGTACAGAACATGTCCTCGCCAACAACTTGAAGAAGAACAAAACAACAACAACAACAAAACACCCACGCCAGACTTGTTTTTAAACAGCAAGGCGCAGACGTTTTGACATTCCAGCTGTAGGCTAGTGGGACTTTAATGCTTGTCACATGCCAACATACTTAATTTGATGCAAACGTTGCAACTTTAAAAGAGTCATTTTTTAAAATCTCTGTTTAAGTTGAGTTGAGAGCAAATAATTTGGTTACGAGCCCCTTCACCGCTAGTTAGTGAACTAGGGCTGAGCGATATATCGAGTTTGTAAGATACACTATATTGCCAAAAGTATTTGGCCACCCATCCAAATGATGAGAATCAGGTGTCCTAATCACTTGGCCCGGTGTATAAGATCAAGCACTTAGGCATGAAGACTGTTTCTACAAACATTTGCGAAAGAATGGGCCGCTCTCAGTGATTTCCAGCGTGGAACTGTCATAGGATGCCACCTGTGCAACAAATCCAGTCGTGAAATGTCCTCGCTACTAAATATTCCAAAGTCAACTTTATTATAAGAAAAGTGAAGAGTTTGGGAACAACAGCAAGTCAGTCATGTTACACTTATTTCTGTGGCTAAGAACATTTGCTCTGATAAGTGGCACTCAGTCCCAATACCTTAATTGGTAAATATCTCTTCTGGAAACTGATATAAGGATTTACAGCGGACGCTTACTGAAGGAGAAGCCTTCTTAAAGGCCTACTGAAACCCACTACTACCGACCACGCAGTCTGATAGTTTATATATCAATGATGAAATCTTAACATTATAACACATGCCAATACGGCCGGGTTAACTTATAAAGTGACATTTTAAATTTGCCGCTAAACTTCCGGTTCGAAACGCCTCTGAGGATGACGTATGCGCGTGACGTAGACCGGCGAACACGGGTATGCCTTCCACATTGAAGCCAATACGAAAAAGCTCTGTTTTCATTTCATAATTCCACAGTATTCTGGACATCTGTGTTCGTGAATCTGTTTCAATCATGTTCATTGCATTATGGAGAAGGAAGCCAAGCAAGCAAAGAAGAAAGTTGTCGGTGCCAAATGGACGTATTTTTCGAACGTAGTCAGCCACAACAGTACACAGCCGGCGCTTCTTTGTTTACATTCCCGAAAGATGCAGTCAAGATGGAAGAACTCGGATAACAGAGACTCTAACCAGGAGGACTTTTGACTTGGATACACAGACGCCTGTAGAGAACTGGGACAACACAGACTCTTACCAGGATTACTTTGATTTGGATGACAACGACGCAGACGTGCTACTGTGAGTATGCAGCTTTGGCTTTTTTTTGCGTATGTACGTAACTTTTTTAAAATATATAAGCTTTATGAACCTTGGGTTAGGTGAACGGTCTTTTGGGCTGAGTGATTGTGTGTGTTGATCAGGTGTTTGAATTGTATTGGCGTGTTCTATGGAGCTAGGAGCTAGCAGAGGAGCTAGGAGCTAGCATAACAAACACGCAGGTGTTATTATGCAGGATTAATTTGTGGCACATTAAATATAAGCCTGGTTGTGTTGTGGCTAATAGAGTATATATATGTCTTGTGTTTACTTACTGTTGTAGTCATTCCCAGCTGAATATCAGGTACCGTAAGTATGCAGCCTTGGCTGCTAAACATTCGATAACTTGACCGTATGTGCGCGTCACGTACGTAACTTTTTAAAAATATATAAGCTTTATGAACCTTGGGTTAGGTAAACGGTCTTTTGGGCTGAGTGATTGTGTGTGTTGATCAGGTGTTTGAATTGTATTGGCGTGTTCTATGGAGCTAGGAGCTAGCAGAGGAGCTAGGAGCTAGCATAACAAACACGCAGGTGTTTTTATGCAGGATTAATTTGTGTACATTGCTGTATTAAAGGCCTACTGAAATGAAATTTTCTTATTTAAACGGAGATAGCAGATCCATTCTATCTGTCAGACTTAAACATTTTGCGATATTGCCATATTTTTGCTGAAAGGATTTAGTAGAGAACATCGACGATAAAGTTTGCAACTTTTGGTCGCTGATAAAAAAAAGCCTTGCCTGTACCGGAAGTAGCGTGACGTCGCAGGTTGAAGGGCTCCTCACATTTCCCCATTGTTCACACCAGCAGCGAGAGTGATTCGGACCGCGACGATTACCCCATTAATTTGAGCGAGGATGAAAGATTTGTGGATGAGGAACGTGAGAGTGAAGGACTAGAGTGCAGTGCAGGACGTATCTTTTTTCGTTCTGACCGTAACTTAGGTAAAAGGGCTCATTGAATTCCACACTTTCTCCTTTTTCTATTGTGGATCACAGATTTGTATTTTAAACCACCTCGGATACTATATCCTCTTGAAAATGAGAGTCGAGAACACGAAATGGACATTCACAATGACTTTTATCTCCACGACAATACATCGGTGAAGCACTTTAGCTATGGAGCTAACGTGATAGCATCGTGCTTAAATGCAGATAGAAACAAAATAAATAAGCCCCTGACTGGAAGGATAGACAGAAGATCAACAATACTACCATCAGGAGACACCGAACCAAACACTGGACCTGTAACTACACGGTTAATGCTGTGCCGCCTGTCGAAGCCTAGCAATGCTGTTGCTAACAACGCCATTGAAGCTAACTTAGCTACGGGACCTCGTCAGAGCTATGATAAAAACATTAGCGCTCCACCTACGCCAGCCCTCATCTGCTCATCAACACCGTGCTCACCTGCGTTCCAGTGATCGACGGCGCGACGAAGGACTTCACCCGATCATCGATGCGGTCGGCGGCTAGCGTCGGATAGCGCGTCTGCTATCAAACTCCTGGTTGTGTTGCTGCAGCCATCCGCTAATACACCAATCCCACCTACAGCTTTCTTCTTTGCAGTCTCCATTGTTCATTAAAGAAATTGCAAAAGATTCACCAACACAGATGTCCAGAATACTGTGGAATTTTGCGATGAAAACAGAGCTGTTTTTATTGTGATACAATGTGTCCGAATAGTTCCGTTTCAACCATTGACGTCATGCGCAAACGTCATCATACATAGACGTTTTCAACCGGAAGTTCCCCGGGAAATTTAAAATTGCACTTTATAAACTAACCCGGCCGTATTGGCATGTGTTACAATGTTAATATTTCATCATTGATATATAAACTATCAGACTGCGTGGTCGGTAGTAGTGGGTTTCAGTAGGCCTTTAACCTTAAGATCAACATTAAAATGGTGCCAACAACATCTTAAATTGCATCACATGATGAATATCGCACACAGACGTTAATGATGCAAACTACAGAGTGCTAGGTGTGTTGCATAAGAGTCTACATATCAGGTATCGTTACCTCAGCAATCTTGCCAGTCCAGTCTTCTTCTGCACGCCGGACCCACTCTCCAAGGAACCACAAAAAAACACAATGATGCCCCATGGCATCATTCCGCTTTAATGCCCGACTTTTTCCAGTGGGCAACAGTCAAACAAACTTAATTGCACGTTTTGCGTGCATTACGGTAATTAGGGGGGCATATGTGCCTCATGAGCCGGACTTGGCCCACGGGCCGCCCATTGGGGTGGACCAAGTAGAGGGTTGGGAAATAATACAATACGGAACAGACAACTTCAGTTAGGGAGGCGGGGGTCACATGAAAATATTAAACTGAATATGTGAACTACAGCATACATGAAAAACTACATTATACGACAGTAGAATGAGAGCTCATTCAAAAAAGCAACTACTTTACTCAACTATGACATCTCTAAAGAATGTCAGAGTTTTTGTAAGAGTTAGACTTAACTAAAATAAAAACAACAACATACACTATACTGCCAAAAGTATTTGGCCACCTGCCTTCACTCACATGATATGAACTTGAAGTGCCATCCCATTCCTAACCCATAGGGTTCAATATGATGTAGGTCCACCTTTTGCAGTTATTACAGCTTCAACTCTTCTGAGAAAGCTGTCCACAAGGTTGCAGTGTGTTTATAGTATTTTTTTGTCCATTCTTCACACACTGATGTTGGTCGAGAAGGCCTGGCTCTCAGTCTTCGTTCTAATTCATCCCAAATGTGTTCTGTCGGGTTCAGGTCAAGACTCTGTGCTGGCCAGTCAAGTTCATCGTCACAGTGAAATAACTCCACTGTGACGTTTTGGTGAGTTTACAGAGGAATTTTTAAAACTTAAAAAGAATGCTATTGTAAGTTAATAATACTAACAGACGCTTATAAACGTGTTAGCCGATTAGCTAATGCTAATGACGCTAGCGTCATTACATTACGATAGCACGTGCAAATATACATGAAACAATCCTGAAGATATCACACATGGGACGGTTTAGTAAGTATGAATTGTTTGAGTTATACTTACAAACGTTGCTTGGAGTGATACATAAAGTATTCATACCATTAAAAATGCTATGGATGGTTAGAAGACAGAACGGCACTCTTCTTAAGGGTTTTGAAAGCACATTGATTGATTGATTGATTGATTGAGACTTTTATTAGTAGGTTGCACAGTGAAGTACATATTCCGTACAATTGACCACTAAATGGTAACACCCGAATAAGTTTTTCAACTTGTTTAAGTCGGGGTCCATTTAAATTGATTCATGATACAGATATATACTATCATATATACTATCATCATAATACAGTCATCACACAAGATAATCACATTGAATTATTTACATTATTTACAATCAGGGGTGTGGAGGGAGGGGGGGGGGGATATGGACATCAAGTAGTGGACATAGAGAGAGAGAGAGAGAGAGAGAGAGAGAGAGAGAGAGAGAGAGAGAGAGAGAGAGAGAGAGAGAGAGAGAGAGAGAGAGAGAGAGAGATGAGAAGGCATAAGAAAAAGAAAAAGTATCTGCATTTGATTGTTTACATTTGATTATTAGCAATCCGGGGAGGGTGTTAGTTTAGGGTTGTAGCTGCCTGGAGGTGAACTTTTATTGCGGTTTTGAAGGAGGATAGAGATGCCCTTTCTTTTATACCTGTTGGGAGCGCATTCCACATTGATGTGGCATGGAAAGAGAATGAGTTAAGACCTTTGTTAGTTCGGAATCTGGGTTTAACGTGGTTAGTGGAGCACCCCCTGGTGTTGTGGTTATGGCGGTCATTTACGTTAAGGAAGTAGTTTGACATGTACTTCGGTATCAGGGAGGTGTAGCGGATTTTATAGACTAGGCTCAGTGCAAGTTGTTTAACTCTGTCCTCCACCTTGAGCCAGCCCACTTTAGAGAAGTGGGTATGAGTGAGGTGGGATCTGGGGTGGAGGTCTAGAAGTAACCTGACTAGCTTGTTCTGAGATGTTTGGAGTTTAGATTTGAGGTAACTGCAGCATCCGCAGTGAGCACATTCATCCAAAAGATAGCGCCATACCACAAACAATAAAACATCCTCAGTGTTTTTGCTAGGTTTTTTTTTTAACCGATTTTTATTCTGGCCATCAGCTAAGAAAACTCCATAAATTAGCTAATCCGTTTAATGGGACGCAGGGTGCAAAGTGCAGGAAAAAAGTAGCGGCCTATTGTCCGGAATTTATGGCACATGTGAGGCCTATTTTCATTTGATGTCATGACATGGACTATGGGGGGTTTGTTTTTCCGAGATGCAAGAGAAGTTGGATCGGACATGGCGTGAAGGTAGGGACATGATTTATTTTAACACTAACAAAAGGAACAAACAGAAGGCGTGCACTTAGGCGGAGATAAAACTTAGCTATGAACAAAAACTTACACTTAACGAAGACCAAGGACATGAAACAAAATAACTGCTAAACGTGACATCAATAAACAAAACTTACTTGGAAGAAGCATGGAACAATGGCATGGAAGAATAGCAAGAGTAGTAATGTCGCCAGGCCGACTGCCTGGCAACTACAAGCTTAAATAATAGTGTCTTGATTAGTGTCAGGTGTGTGAGTCCAAACGTGGAACAGTTGAAACTAATGGTTGCTATGGTGACAAAACAAGGGAGTGAAAAAGCAGGAACCAAAAGTGTCCAAAACCCAACAGAACATGACCAAAACAAAACATGACCACAGAACAATGACATTTGAGAATATTCAAAAAACAACAAAACCTTCAGGAATCTTTGAAAACGTGTCTTTTGTACAATCAGAGATCTTGCTGGATGCTATAAGGAAAACAATTGAGACAGGGTTCATTCATTATGGAGCTCTATGTCATTTATTTATCAAAATGAAGACCTGATGATGATGGCAATGTCATCCCATCCTCCGAGATGTCAGACAGCGACAAAGCAATGCGGACTCGAGTCACTTCTCCATCCAGCAAGTGAGTCAATGCCCTAGCGTGGTTTGTAATGGAATTACTGCCTGCATGAATTGGTGCTCATGGCTTATGAATGACGTGTGGCCTTTTTCCGTTAAAGACAGAGGTACCTCGTGGTACGAGTATAATTGGCTCCGTGACTTTGCTCGTACTTTGAAAAAACAGTATTGCGAAACAGCGTCGGCCATTGAAATGAAATAACATCAATGTAATCTACGCTTGGCCGTGCAAAAAGACCCCAGTTTAACACATGACATGCATTTTGAAAAGAAAACGTCACTTTAAGATTATAAATATTGTATACAAACAATAGAATGTACTACAAACAACTACAACAGTTTTATGACGTTATGCAATAACAATTTTCCGCTGCTTCCCCGTCAAACACAACATACACACTATATTACCAAAAGTACTTGGCCACCTATCCAAATGATGAGAGTCAGGTGTCTTAATCACTTGGCCCGGCCACAGGTGTATAAAATCAAGCACCTAGGCATGGAGACTGTTTCTACAAACATTTGTGAAAGAATGGGCCGCCCTCAGAAGCTCAGTGATTTCCAGCGTGGAACTGTCACAGGATGCCACCTGTGCAACAAATCCAGTCATGAAATTTCCTCGCCCCCAAATATTCCAAAGTCAACAGTTGGCTTTATTATGAGAAAATGGAAGAGTTTGGGAACAACAGCAACTCAGCCATGAAGTGGTAGGCCACGTAAACTGACAGAGAGCGGTCAGCGGATGCTGAAGCGCATAGTGCAAAGAGTCAGTCAGTCAGTTGCTACAGAGCTCCAAACTTCATGTGACCTTCCAATTAGCCCACGTACAGTACGCAGAGAGCTTCATGGAATGGGTTTCCGTGGCCGAGCAGCTGCATCTAAGCCATACATCACCAAGTCCAATGCAAAGCGTCGGATGCAGTGGTGTAAAGCACGTCGCCACTGGACTCTAGAGCAGTGGAGACGCGTTCTCTGGAGTGATGAATCACACTTTTTTTTTTGCATTTAAGACGAGTGTTATACAAATAAATTCCCAGCTGGTTTGGTAAACTGTAAAGGGTAGTATCAATAACTCTTGTGAACAAACAAACCCGCTTCTTCCTATAAGAACACAATAACTGACTTCTCTTATGCCCATGAAACATGCTAGCAGCCATCTTGGGGGGAAATATTGCCTGTTTTAATGACATTCAGACTTTACTTACATCAATAACGGAGCAGCATCGGCTCATCCGTGGCTCTCTAGTGTAATAATAACGCTGGAAATGTGTCCCGTGAAAAACTGTCCGACCGGAACTCTAATAACTAAAGTTCCTTGGGTGAATAATGTACACTCACTACACCGGTATGTTTTAACGCTTTCATGGCGAGTTCACTGACAGATATAAGTAAGAACTTTACACTACTTTATATTAGAAATAGCAACAGCAGAGGATGAATGTCCCATACTAAGAAGATAGAGAAAAAGAAGAAGCTTATTGACTACGGTGTCGTCACGGACTACAAAGGCGGACACGCGCACATTTTCAAGACTTATGCAGATCCCAAATACAGATCAGCAGGTACAAGAAGGTAAGAAAAGTTGCTTTTGCATAATATTGCAAAACAGAACGCCAGATAATATGTCTTACCTTATACACACACCATCAAGGGGTGCGGCTTCATAGCTTACCAAAGTCGTACTAAAACATTTTGATAGATTTTTGAGCACCGTGTTTAATGTTGGATATTTTCAATGGAACATACAAAATGTCGGTGTTGTTTAATTGAGTCATATTGCAGTCTAGACGTATCTCTAATGTGTGACTGCTATCTACTGCCCACACTTATCATTTCACCATGTACCAAATAAAATAGGTTCAAGGTCAGTAAGCACAACCAAAATGATTCCGTACATTAGGCGCACCGGGTTATAAGACGCACTGTCGAGTTTTGAGAAAATGAAAGCATTTGAAGTGTGCCTTATAGTCCGAAAAATACGTTATTTGTATTCTCTATCCAGATTCCGAACTGACCCCAACTCTCAAAAACCAACATTTTCATTGGCCCTTGAGCGATCTTCGTATTGTTGAACATCCTGGCAAAATTCCTCCGTGAAGTCAGTCTCGACACGCACTTCGCGGAAACGTCATTACAAACTCCATTACTCGACACACAAAGCCACATCACTACACAAAACAACGTTTGCAAACTTAACCAGTGGTACGGGCTTCGACTAGCGGTACTCCAAAGAACCACTTAAAAAGGGCTCTACCTGCAAATATACAGAGTCTGTTTTCACTCAGAGATGGTCCACATCAATGATAAATGATAAATGGGTTATACTTGTATAGCGCTTTTCTACCTTCAAGGTACTCAAAGCGCTTTGACACTATTTCCACATTCACCCATTCACACACACATTCACACACTGATGGCGGGAGCTGCCATGCAAGGTGCTAACCAGCACCCATCAGGAGCAAGGGTGAAGTGTCTTGCCCAAGGACACAACGGACATGACTAGGATGGTAGAAGGTGGGGATTGAACCCCAGTAACCAGCAACCCTCCGATTGCTGGCACGGCCACTCTACCAATTTCGCCACGCCGAACTCAGGGGTGTCCTAAAATTCAAACTACCATAGTAAATTCCACATTCAAGGCTCAAACGTTATCGATAGCGGGGGTGAAACTGTGGGACAATGTGAGTGGAGAAATTAAACTGTCTTCTAGCCTAAGAGTGTTCAACCTTGCGGTACAAAATGTGTTGTTGGGAAACGATCAAAAACATGACTAGTTGTTGGACTATCTCAACTGTGGGACACAGGTGCAAAATAACTCACTGTGGAATAAGGGACATAACACACCAGACAAGGCTTCGGAAGACAAAGGATACCCAGGCCAGATGCAGCTAATCTCATGGTCACTCAATTCTATTATATCCATATTGGTGTATGTATACTGACATGTTATTATCATCCATTATCATATGTTATACTTGTTCTGAAATTGTCATGTATCCATCAAATCTGCTGTTGATACTTGGAGTATATAACCAACATATATAACCAACATATATAACGTATCCCTTTTCGGTGGGTGCCCTTGAATGTCTGTCAAATGACAAAGAGTGATCAAGTTTTGCTATATACCGTATTTTTCGGATTATAAATCACAGTTTTTTTCATAGTTTGGCCGGTGGTGCGATTTATACTCTGGAGCGACTTATGTGTGAAATTATTAACACATTACCGTAACATATAAAATAATATTTTTTATCTCATTCACGTAAGAGACTAGGCGTATATCAGCAATCGTCACACACACACATCAACCAATAAAAATTTGGCGGGGGCGGGTCATGGCAGAAGTGCATTGTGAAAAAAAAGATGCAACCTGCTACTACTTCCGTACCTATGAAAATTGATCAGGAGTGATAGATTGTTTGGTAAACGTATAGCATGTTCTATATGTTATAGTCATTTGAATGACTCTTACAATAATATGTTACGTTAACATACCAGGCACGTTCTCAGTTGGTTATTTATGCGTCATATAACGTACACTTATTCAGCCTGTTGTTCACTATTCTTTATTTATTTTAAATTGCCTTTCAAATGTCTATTCTTGGTGTTAGATTTTATCAAATACATTTCCCCCCAAAATCATTATACTCCGGAGCGATTTATACTCCGAAAAATTCGGTATGTCTGTCTGCCGGAATAAATTAATTAATTAATTCAAATAAATATTCAAACACAGTGTTACTGTTCAAACTGTATGTAATGTTACAGTGCCCAAAAGTATTACACATACATGTTAAATAAAACCTCTACTACGCTACTGTATTTTCATGTTAGTCGTTATGGTGGTACTTGAAGAGCCTTAACTTGGTGAAAAGAAGTTTGAGAAGCACTGAACTTAACAAGAGAAAATCACCATTTTCTGTCATTTTCCTCTGCTGTACGTCACCACAAATGATGATGGTTCGGCATCCCGCCGTTTGGTAATTACAGAAAAGTGAATAACTTGAAGCTCCAGATGGATCTGTTTGTAGAAGTGACTAATAGCGGAGCAGGCCTACTTCAAAACCTTTGATGTCACAGTGAACCTTGAGAGCCGACTCCAAAGTGGAGGGTCCATTTTTCCCCTTCACTCCGAATGCAGCAGGTAAATAATCAGCCCACTTTGCAAAAATAGCCCTACTTCTTTGGAATGATTAAATCAAGTCTCGGACAACAGCTCTTAGAAATGTTGTAAGGGGCTGGGGAATGAATCAGAGCATGCCCTGCAAGCGTAGACGTAGGGCAAAGTTCATGCCTGGCTTCCTTGCAGTCAGATTTACACCACGGCCCCCTTCAGGCGCTGCAGAGTACTGTCTGCCTTTATCTTTATGACTTTTCCCCACGGTTTATTGTCTAATCAGCAAGAATAACGATGTCACACACTTACAACAAAGACATTACACAGGCTGTAGAAATTCACAGTCTAATAAATCCTTCCGGAAATATATTGGCCGACATGCCGAGAAACAAAAACGGGTATGTGCCTTTTTGTGAGGGATTGCTTAGTTATTGAACTTTCCTTGTTAGTTTTAGTTTGCTGTTCATGCCCTGCTGTGTTGGTGCTTGCCATCCACCTTCACAATTAAATATTTGGTAACACTTTGGAATGGGGAACGTATTCACCATTAATTAGTTGCTTATTAAAATAACACATACTTAATTTAGAGTTATTTGGACACTAGGGGAACATATAAGGTTTAGGTTTAGGGTTGGAGTTAGGGTTAGGGTTACAGTTACTAATAAGCAATAAGGGTTCGGGTTAGAGTTAAGATTAGTTAACTCTTAGTTAATGGCTTACTGGTTGTATAATAAGACCATGCAGAATAAGGCATTAATAAGTACTTAATAATGACTAATTAAGAGCCAATATGTTATTAATTTGCATGTTGATAAGTAACTAATTAATGGTGAATATGTGTTCCCCATACTAAAGTGTTACCAAATATTTTAATCATTTGACAACCCTAATTATCATCCTTTTTTTTTTCCCTCTGAAAATAAATACTCAAATATCTGCTTGACCTATGTATGAATCAGTAATACTAATGTGGTTCATGTTAATAATGTAACGTTAGTTACATTTGTATACATTTAGCTTGAAAAGTAGTTATAATCGGTAATACTAGTAACCGTTTTGTGTTTCCTAATAATGTATCAAATATTATATTAACATACATTACAAACTCTTTTAGTAAAATAAAATAATACATATTTGAATGATTTATGTTTTCGAAGCAAGTTATCGATTAAATTGTACATTGTAAAAATGACAATATATTTTGCAGTAAAAAAAAACAAAAACAGTGGTAACATTTTTCTATATACAGTATAATGCTGTAAAAAAAAAAACAACAAACAAACAAACCATGAATTCTACGATAAAATGTTGGCGGACAGTCTACAGATTTACAAGAGTACTTAAAAAATGTATATAATCATCAATAGACAATTGTTTATTAACCTCATGAGGTGAATCCGTATACATTTATATTTACTACTTACTGGTAAAAGCGGCCCTCTCAGGGCAGCCATAACAGCGATGTGGCCCTCAGTGAAAACGACTTTGACACCCTTGCGTCTATCTATCACAGCCGGTTACGTTCTGCTGCAACGCGCTTCCGTCTACACTTCTTCAACTCCACAAAACACTTATTCGTGTGGTTTCAAGCTAGCTTTGCGCCTAGTTTACCAATTAGCATGCCTTCTTGTCTGCTTCTGCTGGCTCTTACTCGGTGTGTAACATGTTTAGCCTCGTCCCCCAGTGATAATGCTACTCCTAAGTTTGTAATGGAAGCGATCGTTATTAGCTTAGGGCGGGGGTCTGCAACCTGCAGCTCTTTAGCCCCACCCTAGTGGCTCCCTGGAGAAATGTATGAAAATGGAAAAATATATTTTGGGTTTTAATATGCTTTCTGTAAGAGGACAAACATGACACATACCTTGCTAATAATGACAACTCAATCAATTGGCGAGTGCCGTTTTATTCTCCCAATTACGGGAGTCCTTAAACTCACCGTAGTTTGTATAACTTTCTCCGACGCTGCCACAGAAAGACATGTTTTATGCCACTCCTTCTTTGTCTCATTTTGTCCACCAAACGTTTTATACGGTGCGTGAATGCACAAAGGTGAGCTTTTTGGATGTTATTGACTTGTGTAGAGTGCTAATCAGGCATATTTGGTCAGTGCATGACTGCAAGCTAATCGATGCTAACATGCTATTTAGGCTAGCTTTATGTACATATAACATCATTATGCCTCGTTTGTAGCTATATTTGAGCTCATTTAATTTCCTTTGCTTATGTCCTCTGTGTATTTAATTTATATTTGCATGTCTCATGACACATTATCTGGATGTAATATTGGCTGCATTTCTGATAGTTGTTTGTGTGCCATGTTGTTCCAGACCACAGCAAACGTTTCCCAGCTTGCAAAGATTGTAAGAAAATCCACTAGAAGAAGGTAGCCTCCGGTTTCCTTTAACTTGGACACACACATCTATACCTTTGGCCACTAAAAGCCAGTAATTTCCAGGAGTTATGTCACCCTCTGGGAAGCCTCTGTTTTACTAATGTTTTTCAATGTTGCAAAAATGCGTAAATTTATTACTACATTTCAACATTTCTGTCAACAAAGATTTGCGACACATAGTAATTTTGATAGTAGGCTAATATAGCTAATATAGACACTTACGTCATGTGTTGCCTTCATTATAACACTTATATAAGGCTTTTAATTTTTTTGCGGCTCCAGACAGATTAGTTTTTTGTATTTTTGGTCCACTATGGCTCTTTCGACGTTTTGGATTGCCGACCCCTGGCTTAGGGGAACGTCTCCACACTCTGCCTCCGTCAGCCATGCGACCAAAAACAAAAAAAAAAAGTATCAGCCAGAGAAAATCGGCATTGATCACATACTGATCGGTCAGTCGATGAGCACATGGTTTACTCTTGTTTTTTTTACATTTTAATTAGCCTTGAGTTTGAGTGCAGGAAAAAAGGAGGGATAGGTAGGAAAGGTGCAGCAGAGAAGCAAAAGGACCTCTTTAGAGGACACTGCATATTTAGCAGGGACTTTGCTGAGGCTTGGCACTGAATGAAAAGTGCCAGACGGAAATGAAAAGGGGGCAAAGGATAACATCAGGAAATACAATAAGGAGCTGTCTTGTAAACACCCAGATGCCAAAAGCAGATAATAAAAAGAACCGGCTGAAGAAGCAGTGCTTTTATTCCGCTTGACAGAGGGGGCGTGTTTAAGTCAACATGTCATGGGGGCGGGGCTAACACAACACTGCTGGCTGTTCTGCTGAAACCATTGTTAATTGTTTAATGGCAAATATCCATACTTTTTTTTTGTATCCTTTCATGCAGGGCGAAAGAAAAGACAATAAATATGTCTCCAATTGCTTAATGACAGCACAGCGGGCAATTATAAAATATTTGCTCGAACTTCCTTTGAAATGACGATGTGTGCGCGCTCCTCCAGAGGCCACATCATACATTCTGACGCACTAATGAGAAGTGCAAGCAAAGTTACCCTCCAAGAGTCCAAAGAGCAAGTGCAGAACTTTTTGCATATCATTCCAGTTGCCTCTAATTAACACGGCAAGCCTATAATTGTGATAATTTTGCATGCAGAGTAAGGATTGTTACATTATAAGGCTGAAACTATTCTGTAGATCAGTGTTTTTTCAACCACTGTGCCGTGAGATACAGTCTGGTGTGCCGTGGGAGATGATTTAATTTCACCTATTTGGGTTAAAAATAGTTTTTGCAAACCAGTAATTATAGTCTGCAAATTATGTGCTGTTGTTGAGTGTCGGTGCTGTCTAGAGCTCGGCAGAGTCATCGTGTAATACTCTTCCATATCAGTAGGTGGCAGTCGGTAGCTAATTGCTTTGTAGATGTCGGAAAGAGCGGGAGGCAGCGTGCAGGTAAAAAGGTATCTAATGCTTAAACCAAAAATAAACAAAAGGTGAGTGCCCCTAAGAAAAGGCATTTAAGTTTAGGGAAGGCTATGCAGAACGAAACAAAAACTGAACTGGCTACAAAGTAAACAAAAACAGAATGCTGGACGAGAGCAAAGACTTACTGTGGAGCAAAGACGGCGTCCACAATGTACACCCGAACATGACATGACAGTCAACAATGTCCCCACAAAGGAGGATGAAAAAAAACTTAAATTTACTTGATTGCTAAAACAAAGTAGATGCGGGAAATATCGCTCAAAGGAAAACATGAAACTGCTACAGGAAAATACCAAAAAAAGAGAAAAAGCCACCAAAATAGGAGCGCAAGACAAGAACTAAAATACTACACACAGGAAAACAGCAAAAAACTCCAAAAAAGTCACGGCGTGATGTGACAGGTGGTGACAGTACACCTACTTTGAGACAAGAGCTATAGTGATGCAGGCTTGGTTATGGTTTAAAGTCATATCCAACAATTGCGACAACAACTTTTTCCTGTCAACTGAGTTTTGTTTTTTAATGATTTCTGCTGGTGGTGTGCCTCCGGATTTTTTCAACGCAAAAAATGTGCCTTGGCTCAAAAAAAAGGTTGAAAAACACTGCTGTAGATTATGTTAATTTTCCCGGCTGAGGTTTTCTACCATTTCTGTAATTTGGGCTAAGCAGCTTCAATGTTATAACAAGAAAACTTCCTCCTTGGCCCATACCCCTCTCAGCTAGGGATGATGCTCGAAACCGCTTTTCCCGGTTATTCGATAAGAAAACAACCGAGTCCTCGGACTCGAATCCCTTTTTGAGAACCGGTACCTGTTATCAAGACCACTATATTAAAGAAAAAGAGTTGGTTCTTTATTCGAATTCCTGGGAACGAATCCCGTCCTGACAAGAAATGCTCCATTGGACATCACAAGAAATGACGTCACGTAGCTCAGTCATTAGGCGCAGATAGCGAAAGCAGGAAAAAAATGGACTGGAAAAAGCGCTCCGAGGTGTAAGTTAAAAAAAAAAAAGAATAACTTTACTGAGAGATTTAATCATAATAATAATAATAGATTTTATTTGTAAAAAGCACTTTACATTGAGCAAACAACCTCAAAGTGCCACAGTGTTAAAAAAATAAAAATAAAAATAATAATAAAATAGTAATAATAACAATAATAATAAAATATATATATTTTTAAAATATATATATATATATATATATATTATTATTATTATTATCATTTTGTCTCTTTAACAGGGCAGTTTAGCATGCTTTTTGCTCATAAGAGGGAATTTTAGCAGGCATTTTGGCTCTTAAAGAGGGCACTTTTGCACACATTTTGGCTCCGAAGAGGACACTTTAGCCTGCATTTTGGCGCCTAAGAGGGCACTTTAGCACCCATTTTGACTCCCAAGGTTGCTCTTTAACATGCTTTTTGGTTCCTAAGAGGACATTTTAGCATGCTTTTTGCTCTTAAGAGTGAACTTTAGCACGCATTTTGGCTCTTAAGAGGGCACTTTTGCACACATTTTGGCTCCGAAGAGGGCACTTTAGCCTGCATTTTGGCGCCTAAGAGGGCACTTTAGCACCCATTTTGACTCCCATTGAGCAGGGTACAAACACATGACAAACACTTTTACGACCAACCGAAAACATAGCAACCAGGCTGGCAACGCACCTCCTTTACGGCAGCTGTCGCAACGTTCTTAAAGCAACCGCAGCACATACCTATATATACAACATATATCTCCCTTTTTTAACTTTTGTTTTTCTTTCCTTGTAAACAAAACAAAATCACACTGTATATGTGTTGTCTGTCTAATTATAAATAATGCAGACGAGGCGTGTTGGCTGAGTTCTTGACGTTTACTTTCACAGCGTGCTCATAACCTCATTCTTAGCTGCCGGGTGACGACATGCAACAACACTTTTCGGGGCTACCGCGCATGCTCGTTACTCCTGTTACATGCTGGGTAGTGTAGTTGTTATATTCCCTAGCTCATAACATCACATATTTCCCCCTATAAAGAAATAATGTTAACTCAATAAAGTTTATTTCTTTTTTTAGCTTTAACTTTTCATTTTTTAGCATTGTAACCACATTTGCAAACAACTTTTCTCTTCATAGAATTTTCTTTCAATTAAGAAATAAAGTGCCAAAATGTCAAAGCATCATAACAAACAGTTATGTCAACACTTTTTTTTTTTTTTTTTTTTTTTTTAAACAACTCGAAAAAACCAAGAGTTCTTAACAACTCTCAATCAGCCTCTAAGGTGGCTGAACATGTCTCTTAGGTCTAGACAGTCTCTCAACAGCAGGTGACGCGGACACTGCTGTCAGTCCTTGGTCAGCAAGGTCAGGCTCCGTGTCAGCAAGTTCTGCAGGTCCAGCTGAGTGCTGTTGAGTCTTTTCCTGAGTAATAGCTGTAGTTAGTATGTTCCAATAGCAGCAGAAGTGCACTTTTTGGAGAGCTGTATTATTTTCAGTTTTGTGCCCAAGGGACTGATTTTATTTAACACTATATTATTATTTATATAAAGTGATCACAGAGACATGTTGTTTTTGTGTTACTGTATATATTTGTTTTTCTGAAAAATCCCACTTAATATACTTTGGGTAACAACAGTCAATATATATATTTTTTTTTTTTTAGGGGGGTAACAGTCAATATTTATTTATTTAAATGATTTTATTTTTTTCTTATATAATAAAAGTTAGCTTTTGTTAAACCAAATATTGTGTGTTTTTTTCCATATACAACAACCTATCTGGACTCGATAAGAGAATCGATAAGGAATCGGTTGGATAAGAGGATTCGATAATAGGCTCGAATTTGATAATTTCTTATCAAACATCATCCCTACTCTCAGCTGTGTCTGGGTAAATATCAAAGTGTTGATGGAACCCTGCAGAACAACACAGCCTTGGTTGGAACGCCATGATGCCTCTTGAGGTATTTAATTACATGAGGAACTTTTTAACTGCGGTCTTTATGAATATCCTTGGGTGCCGGATTCATTTTTTCCAGTCAAGGATAAAAATACAGCCGCGATAATACCGCAATCACAGGGGAACTTTTGCCTCGTGTGATTATGGCACATAAGATGCAGATTACATGTATGATATGATGTGATTAACATTTAAAAAGGACAGAATACTGATGCTTCAAGTTATCATGGGTTCACCCGGGGAAAAAAAAAAAAAGAACACGCTGGAGAAAATAATAAAGGCCAGGTTTTATTTGATATCTTTGCAACAGGGATTGAATTAGACTTTTATGAGAAGGATGATCAAAGTCGGAGTGCAGGGGAAGACCACGTGGACCTTATGCAGCACATGCTGAGATGTTCCAGATTTGGCTGAACTGATTTTCCGTGCGCTTCCTCCAGGATTGCCAAACAAACCCCAGACACCATGCGTCCATTTGCAGTTTTGCTCGTGAAAGTAAGTATCGGAAAAGACCACCGCTTCTTGCCCTGCTTTACTTGATGCCACAACAAGCACGCACAGTGGGCCTCGTCTTCTAAGGTCCCAAATAACAAGTGCTAGATAGTGTACAAAAACTATAAAATGGTTGTAGTACAAGTGGGCGTGTTGTGTGTGATCCACTAAGACGGGGGTCAGCAACCCGTGGCTCTAGACATGTGGCTCCATGGAGCTTTTTCAAAAATGTATAGAAATGGAAAAAAAATGGGGTGAAAAATATATTTTTTGTTCTAATATGGTTTCTGTAGGAGGACAGAAATGACACAAACATTCCTAATTGTTAGAAAGCCCACTGTTTAATATGTTTGTGTTTATGCTTCACTGCTGACAGTATTTGGCAAGCGCCGTTTTGTCCTACTAATTTCAGCGGCTCTTGAACTCACCGTTGTGTAAACTGTGACTCAACAGTTTTTTTTTTTACATGTATAACTTTCTCCGATGCTGCCACAGAAAGACGTGTTTTATGCCACTCCTTCTTGGTCTCATTTTGTCCACCAAATGTTTTATACTGTGCGTGAATGCACAAAGGTGAGCTTGGTTGATATTATTGACTTGTTATGGAGTGCTAATCCGGCATATTTGGTCACTGCATGACTGCAAGTTAATGGATGCTAACATGCAATTTAGGCTAGCTGTATGTACAAATTGCCTCATTATGTCTCGTTTTTAGGTATATTTGAGCTAATGTAATTTCCTTTACTTATGTCCTCTGTGTATTTGATTTATATGTGCATGTCTCATGACACATTATCTTTATGTAATAGTGGCTGCATTTCTGATAGTTGTTAGTGTGCCATGTTGTTCCAGACCACAGCAAATGTTAGTCAGCTTGCAAAGGTTGTAATAAATCCACTAGAAGAAGACAGCCTGTCGTTTCCTGTAACTTGGACACACACATCTATACCTTTGGCCATTCTAAGACAGTCATTTCCAAGAGTTATCTCACCCTCTGAGAAGTTTTACTCATGTTTTCCAATGTTGTAAAAATGTGTAGAATAAATATTACATTTCAACATTTCTGTCAACGAAGATTTGCGTCAGCCTGCAACATATAGTCATTTTGATAGTAAGCTAATATAGCTATTTAGCCACTTACACCATGTGTTGCCATCATTATAACACTTATATAAGGCTTTTAATTTTTTGCAGCTCCAGACATATTTGTTTTTTTGTATTTTTGGTCCAATATGGCTCTTTCAACATTTTGTGTTGCCGACCCCTGTACTAAGACTACAACAAGTGCAAAAGTGGTGCAGGCTGCCGTATTTAAAAGAGGATTTTGCTTGTACTACGCTCTCACCATGGAGACACTCATTTCCCCCCACATTCATGTTATCGAGCTCCGACCTGTGGTGTCTTGTTATGTTTTAAACCATGCAGAACTATAATCTGCACCAACACTTCTGGGCAACATTACATTACCTAGTAACAAAAATTAACAGGAGTGTCCCGATACGATAACGAAATTGGAGCCTTGAGATCTGGTCGATACCAATATTGATCCGACACAATATGAGCATGAAACTGTTATTTTGTAGTGCAGTGTTAAAAAAGTGCTGATAAATTGAATTAGTTAACCAGAGAACAATAACATGTATAAAAACACTAACCTATTTATTATTAACCTTAATTGTTTCTAAATGTTGTCTGTAACACGGTAGTAAAGTGGCTGATCAAACAAAACAGAAGTATTCGTCATGTACCCACTCTTCAATCAGCTAAATAGACTCAATAACTCCATGGTGACTGTGGAGGGGGGCGTGGCCTGCGGGCCTGCCGCGGAACGGGGTATGCCAGGACCGGCCTCGAAGACAGCGACAGGTGAGTGGATGGCCCAGGTGGACCTTGTTATCTAATCACCTGTCGCCTTTATTAGCAGCAGCCGGGATGATACACAGGCTCTCGTGGCAGTGTGTGGTGGTATGCAAAACCTCGTGTTGAGGTTGCCCTCTAGTGGGTTCTGCGGACCACCCCACACTGCCACGAGAGCCCGGATTTCAGGGTACAACACTGTTTTATTATCATCAATGTGGAGAGGCTTTTGCTTTTCAGCAAAATGTCTTCCTCTCTCTCTGGCTCCCACTCCAACTCCAACACCGTGTCTCAATCCGGCTGCTGCTAATAAAGGCGACAGGTGATTAGATAACACTTGGGCCATCCACTCACCTGTCGCTATGTTCGAGGCCGGTCTTGGCACACCCCGTTCCGCGGCAGGCCCGCAGGCCACGCCCCCCTCCACAGTGACATTTTGGTGAATTTACGAAACTGGAACAACATTACAAACAGAATTTCATTGCATGTTAATAATACTAACACAGACACTCATCAACTGACGACGTTAGCTGGATGAAGTTACGATAGAACGTACAAATGTGCATGAAAACACTCCTACAGACATTATACATGGGACGGTTTAGTACGTATGAATACTTTTAGGTACATTGTAAAACTTACAAACGTTGCTTGGAGTGATGAATGAAGAATCTATACGAGTAGAAACGCTATGGATAACTAGAAGACAGAACGGCACTTGTACTTCCGGTTTAAAGGAAATACTCTAGCCATTCACTAGGGCTGTGAATCTTTGTGAACCACACGATTCGATTCTTGGGGGTAACAAGTCGATTTGTAGGAAGTCGTAGTGGTAGCCGTAGGCAAACGGTAGCGGCTTATACAGCAAATATAAGTGATGACTTTGCGAAGATAATTTAAACCAGCTTCTTGTCCCCAGTACGGAGGCTTTGATCTCCTCCAACAACACTCATCAGGGTCTCAGCAAAACTTCGGCACAGTTCACGCTGACGACATTAGCGACTGCATGCATCAGTTAGGAGAGTATTTCTTTGCTTACTGTCAAGCGGCCCGCTCCGCGCAGCAATACCTGCCTGAACTCATGGCAGGTGTTAGGCCGTCATTTATTTTTAATCGTCCCCGGGATTTGTAACGCCGGCAATGTGCCGACACGAGATAAACACCTTGCTGCAGAGATAATTACAAATTCAACAAACCCCCTCCCAGAAGAGAAAAAAAAGTAAATATAAATAAAAAATGATTTTTTTTCTACACTTTACTTGTCCTTTGAGAGAGTGGTTGTTAGCTCCCAAAGTGACTTTTCCCATCCGTCTTAAAAAATGGAGGAATTGGCTTATTTCTGAGGAAACCTCTCAAACAGACTCCCGTGTCGGGCAAACGAGCGCACGCGCCGACACGCTGTAGCCGGGGTGACACCTCGGATCTCCTCAAATTGTGATGGGCTGGACTCTGTTCGCAGCCTGACAACCCTCAAGGGCCGCTCACAGAGATGGCAAGAATGGTGATGGATCAGAGAGAGAGAAGCACAATGAGGCGGAAAAGTGCAAAAGGTTAGAGGTGAGTTGTCAAGACACTTTGCTCAGCGGCTGTTTTATTTTTTTTTAATGCAATCCCCCGCTGTGGTTTTGTCATTAATTAATTTATGTGGAGCATACATCTACAACTGCAGAGTGGTTTCAACCTTTGAAGCCAGGAAAATGTGGGAGACACTTTAAATGGAGACTTGTATGATGGGTAAATACTTGTTTTAATAATAAATGCAGTCTTCACCAACATATTTTACAGGCTTTTTTTTTTTATATATCTCGAGCACATTTTTATTGTTCTCCTGAGCCACTATAGTAGAGCTATTCAACTACATAATGAATGGGGCTGCAGTTTTAAGAGCCCAAGGGCTCAAGGGTCGGACATCGAAAAACTGTGTTCACTGAATTACAAAGTAAACACATCAGCTTCCACTCTGCATTGTCAACAAATTCATTATTCTGCCCTCGCTACTCAATCCAGCGTGTGCAGCTAGACAGATAGTTAACAGACGCTCCAGAAGTTTTGTTTTGTATTGATGTTCCTTCTTTTGAATTATTTTCCTTCCTCAGTTTTATTTTTTTTTAACACTTCTTCCTTCATTTAGGTTTGTGAGACTAAAAATAAAAACATTACTAAAGTCTATTGTGTATTTTACATAAATAAAATAGAAGGTTTAGTGTTAATATAGGCACACAAACTACATATGTTTACGCAGGGGAAAACAACATCCACATTGCACACAACTAAACATAAGGTGTAGCGTTGTTAAACGAGCTCTCTGACTAAAACAACATGACCACAAATACATAAAGACATCACAAAGTCAGCAATTTAAATACAAAACAATCTAAACATATTAATGCACAATATCTACCGTATTTTCGCACCATAAGCCGCACCTAAAAACCACAATTTTTCTCAAAATCTGACAGTGCGGCTAATAACCCGGTGCGCCTTATATATGGATTAATATTAATATTTATTTTCATAAAGTTTAGGTCTCGCAACTACGGTAAAAAGCCGCCATCTTTTTTCCCCGTAAAAGAGGAAGTGCTTCTTCTTCTACGGTAAGCAACCGCCCCCATAGAAGAGGAAGCGCTTCTTCTTCTACTGTAAGCAACCGCCAAGGTAAGCACCCGCCCCCGTAGAAGAAGAAGCGCACGGATATTACGTTTAATTTCATTTGTGTGTTTCTGTAAAGACCACAAAATGTCTCCTACTAAGAGACACGCGTACAAGGTTCCACTGACTTTTGATATTCATGTGAACCGCACTGTGGATACAACGGGAACCCGTACGGTGAATATTCGACTTCACTGTGGTTCTAGCTTGCCATGCTAACGGCCAGAAACTTCCACCCACGGTGATATTCAAAAGGAAGACCTTGCCAAAAGAGAACTTTCCAGCCGGCGTCATCATAAAAGCTAACTCGAAGGGATGGATGGATGAAGAAAAAATGAGCGAAGAGACCGGGTGACTTTTTTCACGCAGCTCCGTCCCTGTTGATCTATGACTGCATGCGCGTCCACATCACAGATGGTGTCAAAAAACAAGTGAAGCACACCGAAGAAGAAGAATTCGAGGGATTTGTGGATGAGTAATAACTTCAGAAAGTGAGCTTTAAATGTTTATTTTGTGTGTTGTGTGACATTAACGTATGAGCAACGTTGAGTTATTGATGTTGCTATTGCTCTGCACTATTTTGAGTGTTACTATTTTTGTGATTGCACATTTGCACATTACATTTTGGGAGTGAACAGAGTTGTTAGAACGCTGGTTTGTAATTTATTATTAAAGTTTGACGGACCTATCTGACTGTTTTTTTGACATTCCCTTTAGCGTAGCGTAGGTGCGGCTAATAGGTAAACAAAGTTTTGAAATATGCCATTCATTGAAGGTGTGAATGATCGAGGGCTAGTTCTTTGTTTCTCTAGGTGGGTTTATTGCAGGCAGTTTTCATGAACGTCCACTCAGTGCGGCAACATCACACAACAACAACAGACACGTTTTTGTCCTACCGTAAAGCAAGTCGTCTGCCGTAAACATCAATGTTGTGACACTCTCAAACAGGGCAACACTGCCATCTAGTGTACATGCATATGTGACATCTCCCTCCTTTTCAAGTTATATCAAATAACTGCAAAGTGTATCTTAACAGGTAATAATAGCTCAATTGAAATGAACAATATTACAATTGTGATGCCACATCATTGTCTAATACTTTCAAACCGCAAGTGGGCTATGTAACAGTAAATTCAAATCTGTAAAAATAGGTCTAAGTTGCAAATAACTCAAAGTGTACTTCCTTTGTCGCAATAAAAAAGGAAGCAATTACTCTTATCAAAATGTACACAAATGTTCCGTAAAACATAACTCAATGTGCATTCTCAAAGTAAACAGATGATTGTGTCATCTCTCTTCTTCTTCTTATCCCCCAAAGGCCATAGGTGTTTTTTTTGTGTTTTTTTATTTTTTATTATGTCACCCCATTGTCCAATGTGAAACACCCAAAACACTTTCCTCTACAAGTCTAGTTTAGCGGCTGGCTTACTGACACGGCCAGACCTGGTCAAAACATGTCCTGGTGTTTGTGTTGG
Organism: Entelurus aequoreus; assembly: GCF_033978785.1. Taxonomy (NCBI): domain Eukaryota; kingdom Metazoa; phylum Chordata; class Actinopteri; order Syngnathiformes; family Syngnathidae; genus Entelurus; species Entelurus aequoreus. The sequence continues at coordinate 84,273,420 of NC_084731.1, read as the reverse complement.
GGTTGTCAGCTCACTTGGATTTGGGCAGCTATCCTCTGTAACGGTGGCACACAGTGATTGAGAAATCATCCCACCACTCTCATTGGTGTGCACAGGTGGGGTAGTCTTTTCCGGCTCGGGGATTGGTTGTGCACGAAGATGAAGTCTGTCACGCCGTAGCACTGCTCCTCTCTGTGTATTGACGATATAAGATCTCGGAGTAATACTTTCTTTTGAGACAACTGCTGGCGTCTTCCAAGATTTTTCGTTGTCCAGCTGGATGTAGACATTATCTCCCGGCTGTAGAGCAGGAAGATGTCTGGCACCATGACGGCGATTGTAATAGAAGGCTTGTTTAGTCTTCTCTTTAGCATCATTTTGCTTGACAGTCTTTCTGTTGGGCCATTTAGGTTGCAGATTTTTCTCGAGCGTAGGGAGAGTTGTTCGGATCTTCCTCCCCATCAGCAGTTCTGCTGGGCTAACTCCTGTGGTAGTGCAGGGAGTCGAACGATAGCACATGAGAGCTATCAGTGGATCGTCCTGTCGGAGGATTCTCTTTGCTGTCTGCACTGCTCTTTCTGCATGTCCGTTTCCTTGAGGGTGGTGAGGACTAGACGTAATGTGTCTGAAGTCCAGTTGTCGCGCCACCTCCTGGAATTCCGCACTGGAAAATTGAGGTCCGTTGTCACTCACCACCTCGTCCGGGATACCAAACCTAGCGAAGGTTGCTTTCAGTCTCTGAATAACCTGAGCGCTGGTTGTTGATGGTAGATGCAGGATTTCCAGGTACCGTGAATAGTAATCAGATATCACCAGATAATCGTGCTTGTTGTGTTCGCAAAGGTCAAGAGCTATTCGTTTCCATGGACGGTCTGGCAGGGGTGTGGAGATGAGCGGCTCCTTCTGCTGAGCTCGCTTCTGCTCCTGACAGGTCCTGCACGACTCTACAATGTTCTTAAGTCCTACAGAGAGTCCTGGCCACCAAACCGATGTTTTGGCCCTTTCTCTGCACTTTGTGAGCCCTTGATGTCCATCGTGTATTTTCTGCAAAATATCTGCTCTTAATAACTTTGGATTAACAATTCTGTTTCCTCGTGTGACCAAGCCATCAGCTTCTGATAGTTCATTTTTCACTTTTAGAAAGTCTCTGGCACACGGTGGAACATTAGCAATGTGTTCTGGCCATCCTGACCTGATTAGTTTGATGACAGCCTGTAGCTGGCTGTTGGCCATTGTTGCTGTCCTGATGCTCTCCATTCTGGTTGGAGATGCTGGGATGCCCTGCATCACTGTGGCTACGTAGCACGCCACATCATCCTGAGTGTCAGTCTCTCCTTTTGTGTGCGTTTGTGGGCTACGAGACAGGGCATCTGCAACTACAAGAGTTTTCCCTGGCACATATTCTGCTACCGGTTTGTACCTCAGGAGTCTCATCAGTAACCGCTGACATCTTAAAGGAACATTGTCCAGACTTCTATTGTTGACAAGCGGTACTAATGGTTTGTGATCGGTCTCAAGCCTGAACTGATCCAAGCCGCAAACATACTTGTCAAATTTTTCACAGGCCCATACACCAGCCAGACACTCTTTCTCGATCTGGGCGTAACGTGTTTCGGCTTCAGTGAGACGTCTGGAGCAGTAGGCTACTGGCTTCCACTCCTCTCCATGGAGTTGGAGCAGTACGCCCCCCAGGTCATAACTACTGGCGTCGGCGGACACAGCTGTGGGCTTAGCAACATCGTAGAAGGAAAGAACCGGTGCTGTGGTCAGCATCTCCTTAATGTTCTCAAATGCTGCCTGCTGTGTGTGGCTCCAGGTCCAGATGTTCCTGCTTTTCAAGAGCTCATATAATGGTTGACCTATTGTAGATAGGCTAGGAACATACCTCCCCAGGTAGTTCACCATGCCCAGAACTCTTTTAAGCTCCTGGACATTTCTTGGTGGGGCCAGCTGTCGAATGGCCTCAACTTTGTCAGGGTCGGGTCTGACCCCTGACTGATCGATGAGGTGTCCCAAAAAACGTAGTTGGCTTTGTCTGAGGGAGCATTTGTCTTTATTGAGCTTCAGGCCTGCTGATTCAACACGTTGAAGTACCTTTTCAAGTCTAATGTCATGCTGTTCCATCGAGGTCCCATAGACCAGGATGTCGTCCATAAAAACTTCAACACCTTCCAGCCCTTGCAGCGTCTCCAGCATTTTTCTCTGGAAGATTTCCGGTGCACTTGTGATCCCGAATGGTAATCTCTTAAAACAGTATCTGCCAAACGGTGTAATAAAAGTTGTTAGCTTGCAGCTGTCTGAGTGCAGCGGGATCTGCCAGAACCCACTCGCAGCATCAAGAGAGGAGAACACCGTTGCTCCACTGAGCTTGGCCGTGATCTCATCCGAGGTAGGTAAAATATAACGCTCTCTTTTGACTGAATCGTTAAGCCGTTTCAAGTCCACACATATCCTGGCTTTGCCAGTGTTCTTCTTCAGAACAGGTACCATTAGTGCACACCATTCAGTTGGCTGTGTTACTGGCTTTATGATGCCGTTATACTCCATCCTGTGTAGTTCATCTTTGACTTTTTGTAATATTGGGAAGGGCACACGTCGTGCGGAATGAACAGCATACGGTTGGGCACCATCTTTCAGCTGTATTCTAACTGGTTCAGTGTTTAGTGTGCCATGCTCACCGTGAGCTTGCTGATGTCCTGTGGTGGTGTGTGTCACGTCGTCGACTCGTCGCACCAAGTTCATTCTTACTGAAAGGGAGCGGCTGAGTAGATTGTTGACACTACTGCCGCGCACCACATATGCTTTAAAGGGGTAATCCTTCCCTTTGTAGCTAACTGTTGCTTTAAATCGGCCCAGACACAACAGTTCACCTCCTGGGCTGTCCAGAGGAATGTCAGCAGGTTCCAGTGCTCTCAGTGGGGTGAGTGTGTGAAACGCATCCTCACTTAATACACTGACATCAGCTCCTGTGTCAATTTTAAATGCCATTGGGATGGAATCCACCTGTAGTTGAACAGTCCACTGTTCTTTCTCATCTCCACAGCACACTGAACCTAAGAAATAGGATGTCTGTCCAACATGCCCACTTTCTGTGACTTTATTCACTGACTTGTTGCTGTTGCGACACAATCTGGCCCGATGTCCGATTTTATGGCAGTTATGGCAAGTAGCTTTTCTTGCAGGGCATTTTCCCTCCCTGCCATGCTCAGCTTTCCCGCATTTTCCACATTTATTTTCATTCCCCCATTTTCTGTCTTTTGTCTTGCCTTGTTCTTGTTTCCAATGATGTTGTTGTTTGTAACGCACCTCCTGTACTGATCCCATCTTGTCTCCCTGCAGGTTTACTTGTGCCGCAACCTCCTCTGACTGCCTGACGGTCTGTATTGTCAGTGCGAGCGTTAGGTCAGCCATTAGCTGTAGCCTGCGTGAGAGCTCCTTGTCAATTATCCCGACAACAATACGGTCGCGGATATTTTCATCCCGGCACAGTGCTCTAACAGATCGTACAGGGATCTGATGAAACACTCTGCCTTCTCCCCAGGCCGCTGGACACGCTGGTGAAAACATGCTCTCTCATGGATAATATTCCTCCTCGGGAAAAAATACTCGTCAATCTTTTTCACCACGCGGTCAAAGTTGTTTCTATGTCCGTCTTCGGCAAAGGTGAACGATTTATATATATTTTCTGCTTCGTTGCCCATTGCATAAATCAGGCAGCTCACCTGCACGTCACCATCCTCATTGTTGAGTTTCGTTGCGAGTCTGTATCGCTCAAAGCGCTGTCTCCAGTCGAGCCATTCCGTCGGCTTGTCAAAGGCAAAACTCGCTGGGGGATTAAACTTCGCCATGTCGTCTATTTCCGTCTTAAATTGAACTTTCTGACTCACGGACCACTTCTGACACCATGTGAATGATCGAGGGCTAGTTCTTTGTTTCTCTAGGTGGGTTTATTGCAGGCAGTTTTCATGAACGTCCACTCAGTGCGGCAACATCACGCAACAACAACAGACACGTTTTTGTCCTACCGTAAAGCAAGTCGTCTGCCGTAAACATCAATGTTGTGACACTCTCAAACAGGGCAACACTGCCATCTAGTGTACATGCATATGTGACAGAAGGTGCGGCTTACAACACGGGGGCGGCTTATGGTGCGGAAAATACGGTACTTACAAATATTTCACCAAGCGTCGTGATGACGCTTGCACGTGTGAATTTCTACCGTTGTTGCTGCTTGTCTGGAACAATGTGTCCGTCGCTTAAAAGGTCTGACAGGAAACAACTACTCGAGCACTTGCTGGGGGGCAGAACATCCATACTTTCTTGTCCAGTCGCTGTTACAACGATTTTTTTTAAGGGTTGAATGAGTAGTCTTTTTCTACTCACCACACTGCTGCTTGATTGTGACACATATGCCTCGCTGTTGCCCCCTGCGGGGTGGCGAGAGTACTGCATACATGAGCAACCCTTGTTTTAATGGTTTCATCAAGCCTATTTTGATGATGTTCGGCGGGCCAATTCAATAGTGCTGCATTATAGCCTCATCATGGCACCTTGGATTCAATAGAATGTGTAAGAAATGGTGTCCTTTCATGCCGCAATACAAAAACATGCATATGATGCTAATTGGTCACTCCCTCCGCGATTTCCCTGGCTTTGTTTGTGTTTATTGTGGCCTAAAATAACTGAATTTGTGAACATTTTGAGGCTTTTTTCCCCAATAACATTGAATCAACTTGTGATTTTTATGAATTCGTTATCAATATTTTAAGTGTCCCTTGTTACCTTAACCTCCAAAAGCACAAGATTGCAACAAAAATAGGAAAACCAACCCTGTATTAATATTTTACTCGTTTTATACCCCACGGACATAAAATAGGGTGGGATAGACCAGGGGTGTCCAAAGTGCGGCCCGGGGGCCATTTGCGGCCCGCAGGTAATTTTTTAACGGCCCCACGGCACATTTTAAAAATACGATTGAAAAAAATAAAAAACATTAAAAGTGGTATTTAAATAGCAAACAGGTGAAATGTAACAATAAAATGTAGCAATGTTTACTCTAATCACACAAAGCTGCCATGTAGGCTGTTTCTTTCTTTAAAAAATAATAATGAATCACAATTAATGTCATTATGAATTATTGACCTATTTAAGGCTCCAATTGCGTCACATTAAATATTTTGAGATATTTTTTGGGGAAAATGTTGCGAATTTTGTGTTTGCCATGTAAAAAAACAAGTTTTTTTTTTTAAAGAAGGGCCTAAAACGAACAAACAAAAAACATAAACAACATTAAAACTTATAATTGACAGATAGATCTGAAGTTGATCTCGAGATTATTGTGTTAAAAGTAAACAGTAGAAAAATATATACAGTGTATATATCATTTATTTTTTAACACTTTAATGAGTAGGACCCTTTTGGATCCCCTACAATTTTAGTGTGATTAGTTAAGTGTTATGAGTTGTTGACCTTTTTAAGGCTCCAATTATTATATAATCTCAAATATCCCACATAAAAATTTTATTGGGTGAAAATATTGCATATTTTGTGTTTTTTTCATTAAAAAAGGTTTTCTTTGACAAAAAGAGCATACAATTTAAATTTTTAAAAACTGTTATATTGACAGATAATGTTGATCTACAGATTTAAAAACTTGAATAATAACACAAATAATAATACTGAATAATGACACATTTTTAATATTTTTTGGACCAAAACCCTTTGGGGTCCCCGGGATCAAGCCTGAGTGGAAGCCTAAATGTATATTTTTTTATACATATATTGTATTGGTTTTTAAAATAAAAAATATCAAAATGGCCCCTGCTAGGTTTCATTTTTCAATGTGCGGCCCTCAGTGGAAAAAGTTTGGACACCCCTGGGATAGACTATCCTATTATCCCACAATAGGGGAATTACGTTGTTGCAGTGCAGATTTTTACATACAGTAACAGAAATAAAACGTCATGAAAAACTGAAAAATAGTAATAAATACTACATATTGCGGGCAGCACGGTGGAACAGGGGTTAGTGCATGTGCCTCACAATACGAAGGTCCTGAGTAGTCCTGGGTTAAATTCCGGGCTCGGGATCTTTCTGTGTGGAGTTTGCATGTTCTCCTCGTGACTGCGTGGGTTCCCTCCGGGTACTCCGGCTTCCTCCCACAGCCAAAAACATGCACCTGGGGATAGGTTGATTGGCAACACTAAATTGGCTCTAGTGTGTGAATGTGAGTGTGCATGTTGTCTGTCTATCTGTGTTGGCCCTGTAATGAGGTGGCAACTTGTCCAGGGTGTAACCCGCCTTCCGCCCGAATGCAGCTGAGATAGGCTCCAGCACACCCCGCGACCCCAAAAGGGACAAGCGGTAGAAAATGGATGGATTGATGGACTACATATTGTGCACAAACATGTACAGATAAAAGATAAAATAAAACAAAAAACACACATCTGTAATGCACACCAAAAAAAAAGGTGACAATAATCACATTGGTATGTTGTAAAGTCTTATGGCTGTGGGTAGAAAGGACCTGCGGTAGCGCTCTTTCTTGCACTGTGGATGTAACAGTCTAATACCGAAGGAGCTCTTCAGGGCATTGGACATTATGGATGTCAACTTGGTCAGCAGTCTTCTGTCAGCCACCTCCTTGATGCTGTCTAGTGGGCAGCCTAGGACGGTGTCAGCTCTCTTAATCAGATTATTAAGTCTGTTCCTGTCTTAAACCATGCTGACCCCTCCCCAGCAATGGACGGCATAGAACACCACAGAAGCCACCACATTGTCGTAAAAGGTGCGCATCCCCAACGGACCTCAGTCTCCTCAAGAGGTGTAGGCGACTTTGACCCTTCTTGTACACAGCGTTTGAATTGTGAGTCCAGTCCAGTTTGTTATTAAGATGAACGCACAGGTATTTAAATGAGTCCAATATTTCTATATCTGATCCCTGGATGTTCACCGGTGTGGGTTGGTGGAGCTGACCGGCAGAAGTCAATCACAAGCTCTTTTGTTTTACTGGTGGGCGATGCCTGATTCATGCTCGCTCCCCTCAGACACACAACCCACCACTGCGGAGTTGTCCGAGAAACTTCTGCAGATGGCAGGGGTTGGAGTCGTGCCTGAAGTCTGAGGTATAGAGCGTGAACAGGTAAGGTGAGAGCACCGTTCCTTGGGGAGCCCCTGTGCCACATCCACATCGGAAGAACAGTCACGCAGCCTCACGTACTGCGGCTTCTAGGTGAGGTAGTTAATGAACCATGCAGCAGGGTGATGGTCCACTCCCGCCTCTTCCAGTGTCACCCGCAGCAGTGCTGGCTGGACGGTGTTGAAAGCACTGGAGAAGTCCAAGAACATGACTCTCACCGCATTTCTTGCGGTCTGATGCCTTCATCCACCCCGATGCTTCGACAGTAAGCAAACTGCAAAGAGTCCATTGCAGACACTGTCTGCACGCGAATGTGGCTGAGGATGACTCGCTCCATGGTCTTCATGGAGGCGGGAGGTCAAGGCAACAGGTTTGAAGTAGTGCGGCTCCCTGGGATGATGAAACCACACAGGAGGTCTTCCAGAGTGTGAGGAATTTTTCCAGCCTCAGGTAAAAATGGATTGGACCACACCAGTTATCTGGTCCGCACAATCCCCCGAATAGCCCGGAATTGATGCCATCTGGACCTGTAGCCTTCCTGACTTTGTTTCTTCCCAAGACTGGGGGCGATGAACTGAAATGTGGGGGGCTGTCTGTGAGGGGTTTTCTGGGGAGGAGTGGACCATGCTAAGGTATGGGACTGATGTGGATAGGGTTGCAGTTGGGCCAGAGTCAAACCTGTTGAAAAAAACATTCAGTTTTTTGACCCACTCTTGGTTGCCAGAAGGTTGGTGACCACTTCCACCTCTGCCATGACCTGCAATCTATTAGTAGTAATCATCCATCACAATTAAACAAAGAAACACCACAAAAGGCTTCTTTGATGTCCGCTGTCTGCTCTATCGACGACAAGTTGTAGACATTCTCCGTGTATGTTTTACGCTTGAAAAGTGTTTGTCCACCTTAAACATTCATTTATGTCAGGTTCTGTTGGTCTTGAACCCCAAGATGCAGAGATGGCAGGCATAGCGCTGGTAACCATGACTTTAATGTCAAAGAGGAAATAGTGCAACTGGTAAGTGCACATGCTGGGAACGTTCAAACAGGAAACAATCATCGAGCCCTGACTGGAGGGCGAGGGAGGCATAAATAGCGGCCTGATTGGCAACTGCAACCAGGTGTGCCAGGCTGCCAATCAGGGACAGGTGAGGGAAACGAGCGCTCAGGGAGACATGCAGAAAGTGGAACTAAAATAAGAGCGCTGACAGGGAATAAACACAAACTAAGGAAACATAACAAGACGTGAATGTGACGGGTCGTCACAATTTATGCTCCAACACATTTACTGCCGCGCGTTAAAAGCATTTGTGAACTGTTGCGAGCGATCCATAGTGGTATTTATTTTTCTGGTAAACGAGAGACGATGAGAGCTTATCATCACACTTCAACATCTCTAAGATGTAAATGCTCTTTGCTAGGTCAGCATTGCAAATGATAATTTTAAATTGGCTTACCCAGGATAAACAAAGGTTAAATAAATAAGTGAAGTTGCCGGTGTGCAGCTAAATGTTTATATGCTACATTACCCAGACATCTTAGGGCTTTAGAAGGGAACCGAAAGTAGGAAGTAGGAGGTAGTTGAATATAAAAAGTTTATATATTGTTACTTATGTTATAAGACAGGTGACATGTGCGTTTGAGCGCCGCCCGGAGACAAATTTGATTGGCGGAAATGTCTCTGATTGGCCAAAATGGGTGTGGAAGTCGCAGGCATCGGACAAAGTTGCGAGGCCGCGCATAATTCGTGGGGATTGATTTAATTTGCTTCAATTGGTGCAATCGAGACATCGCAAATTCCTGGAGGGACTGATTAGTGACTCTAAATTGTTTGTAGGTGTGAATGTCAATGTAGAATGGTTCTCTCTATTTGTCCGATGTCAGCTGGGATAGACTCCAGCTCTCCCGTGACGTAAAGGAATTAGACGGATGGTAACGGAGAGGTTCGTCCAAAGCCTGTCTCACAGCAGCTCCAAAAAATATCTTCATCAAAGTCTCAGCAGTATGTGTTTTTATGGCGCTGATAGAGCCAGGTGGGCAGTCAAGCAGGCCCACAATGGACACTATAAATAATACAAAGTTGCCTGGACTATAAAAGCTTTGGAGAAGTTACAGAAGTTAGCTGTGATGATGGAAGATATTACTGTACTGTAGTGTTAACACGGAATGACCTTGACAGATGATGCAAATAATGCACTTATTAATCACAGTGCCTGTTGCAGATTCATGAGAGCAGCAGGCCTTTTAATATCCCACTAGAACTTGGAGTAGTCGAGCCAATGAATGAGTAAAAGATACACTTAGGCCATTTTTGATAAACAACTTGTCACGGCCCGTCACATTATTTTGAGTTTGTTGGTTGTATCCATGTTTGATGCTTCGTTCCTGTCCTGCGCTCTTACTTTGTAGTTTTCGCTTCCTGTTTTCTTGTTTCCTACAGCAGCTTCACGCCTGCCTTTGAGCGCGATTCCCCGCACCCGTTTTCAGAATCCGAATCCGAATCAGAATCAGAAATACTTTATTAATCCCCGAGGGGAAATTAAGATTTTCAGGACAATTCCATTGAAGATCAGACAAACATTACAGGGAGACAGAACAGGATCGCTGACGGGTGTGCCAATATCGGCGCCCCTTACAAAAAAGGTGAGAAGCAGGTAAACGCTAGGGGGGGTAAGAGAGGAAAAAAAAAACAGTCTAAGCCTGGGGCCCTGTAGAGGTGGTCCAGACTGAGGCCAAGGGGGGGAAAAACCCATAGCCATAGCACACATAAGCATGTGTGTAAGAGGGAAACATCAAACATCAAAGAACACAAACAACATTAAAAATATTAAAAGAGCAGAGCTGATGCAACCAGCAATTTCTACATACAGCTACAAAAGTAAAAACAACAACAAAAATACATATACACTGTGGTGGCCTCTGCGGTGTTCCACACCATCGTCTGCTAGGGTGGGGGGAGCATGGCCAGAGACAGGAGCAGACCCAACAAAGCAACCAAGAGAGCCGACTCCACCCTCGGCCGCCCACTAACTCTCGGCCAGTGTCCCGTCCACATGGATGAGCGAGGATACGTCCAAGGAGACCGATGTGTCCGATACCTGCTCATTCAGCCAAGACACTGTGAAGCTTGTCCGTTAGCTCCGCAGCCCTGTCTCTTCATCCACATCTCCTCCAGTCTCTCCAAATAGACTCTGGTGTGGCAGAGACCCAGCAGTTGGTGCAAAAAGTTTAAGTTTCTGTTAGTAATCAGGACTATTTCAGTGTTGCGAAGTTCTTTGTCGGGACATTGTTGATGGTCATGTCAAGTGTGAGTTGTTTTCCTCGTGGACGCTCACTTCTACAGGCGGTTAGTCTTTTCTGTCGTCCAGCATTCTGTTTATTCTGGTCTTGTGCAGCATCCCTACACATCGGAGCTCACCGGAGCAGCACTCGTCCTTTGTTTGTTTGTTTAGACTCGGAATAAATCTCGTTTTACCTGCACACTATCGCCTATTTTCCTTCTCTCTCACACGACGAGTTCATGACACAACTCCTGTCCAAAAAATGGCAGCCTTTACAAAGCCACAAAATAATGTTGCCAGGCGTCATAAGAGGACAAATGTATATATGTGGAAAACAGTACTTGTGGACAGTTGTCCCTTGCCACATCACAATTTGAATAGTGCGGCTTTACTACATCACATAATTTTGAAATCATATTTTAGGCCTAATTTGAGTGTTAAATTAAGTAGTATATTTGTTACAAAGTAGTATTTATCTTCTAGTATTATGCTGTATAAAAATAATCACCAAGCTGGACAACATTATATATATATATATATATATATATATATATATATATATATATATATATATATATATATATATATATATATATATATATATATATATATATGTATATATATATATATATATATATATATATATATATATATATATATATATATATATATATATATATATATATATATATGTGTGTGGGAAAAAATCACAAGACTATTTCATCTCTACAGGCCTGGTTCATGAGGGTTTCCTCAATCATCAGGAGATTTCTCCTGATGATTGAGGAAACCCTCATGAAACAGGCCTGTAGAGATGAAATAGTCTTGTGATTTTTTCCCACACATACATATTACGCTCTACCACGGTATCGAGCACTATTCTTTTTTTTTTTTGGATAATCCAATCAAGACATATATATATATATATATATATATATATATATATATATATATATATATATATATATATATATATATATATATATATATATATATATATATATATATACATATATATATATATATATATACATATATATATATATATATATATATATATTTATATATATATATATATATATATATATATATATATATATATATATATATATATATATATATATATATATATATATATATATATATATATATATATATATATATATATATATATTTATTTTAATAAAATATAAGTAAATAAACTACAAAGCAGTAATATACAAAACGATATGATTTGAAAACAAAATGTACCAAATAGTTCATAAAACTTCAGGCATTTATCCACACTGAAATTTGTTCCCTCAGTAAATGAATAATTATTGCGGGTCAGGCGTTTACGTCTGATCCATTTCAGGTGTCAATAACAAATAAAATGAATAAATGTTAGTGTTTATCCCACAATGCAAACACTTTGGGTTTACCGTTAGCTTGTTAGCATTACCATTCGGTCCACTCAAATTATAACTACACAAATAGCGCGTCAATGACTACTTTTACAGCATGTAACAAGGTAAATAGTTCATATTTATTGTAATTTCCCTTCGTTCCACTCGTTCTTTATTTCCCAATTCTCTCCAAACTACGAGGTTGGACTTCAAGTCAGCAGCTGGAGTCGCCGCTCCGAAGTCAGGCTGAATGCTCAATATTGTAAATATTGTTCAAAGAGTGTGTCCGATTCCCAAAGCTTTGTGTTTTTGAAATGAAGTTTGTAAAAAAAAAAAAAAAGATGAAGTGAAGTGAATTTAATTTATATAGCACTTTTTCTCTAGTGATCAAAGTGCTTTACATTGTGAAACCCAATATCTAAGCTACATTTAAACCTGTGTGGGTGGCACTGGGAGCAGGTGGGTAAAGTGTCTTGCCCAAGGACACAACGGCAGTGACTAGGATGGCGGAAGCGGGGATCGAACCTGGAACCCCCAAGTTACTGGCACGGCCACTCTACCAACCGAGCCATACCGCCCTGGCCACCACAGCGTTTACTGTATGTTTTTTTTTTGTTGTCGTCTTTGTTTTACTTTTGTAGCTTTGTGTAGAAATGGCTAGTTGCATCCGCTCTGCTCTTTTAATGTCCTTTGTGTTCTTTGATGTTTCCCTCTTACACACATGTTTGTGTGCTATGGCTATGAGGTTTTTTTTTTCCCTTTGGCCTCAGTCTGGACCACTCCAGCGTTTACCTGTTTTTCACCTCTTTTGTAAGGGGTGTCAGAAGTTGGCAGACCCGTCAGCGATCCTGTTCTGTCCCCCTGTAATGTTTGTCTGCTCTTGAATGGGATTGTGCTAAGTATTTCTGATTCTGATTCTGATTCTGATTACAATGCATGATGGGAAAAATGCAAAACACTCTCACCACCCTTATCCATGTTGAGCTCATTTTAGCTGCTTGATATTTCTGATTGATTACACATCATTACGGTGAGTAAACAAGGTATGGGTCGAACTTTCACATACTCTTAATATCCAATTATTTTAATTATATAATTTTATATCCATTATATTAATATAATATGTACAAATATATAAGAAAAGGCTATATATGTTGTTACTTTACCAATTTGTTTTTAGCCTAAGTCAACAGGTTTGGGCACCCCTGGCCATAGCAATGACGGGAACCAATTCGCTGTGATAAAGGAGGGACGACTGCATTCACGAGTGATGTTTACTACCACAAACAAAGTGGTACGCTCACTTAAGACGATTTGCTTTGAACAAGCGTGAACAAAAAGTACCCATAAGGCCACTAAATGCAAATGACATACTTAGTAATAAGGTTTGCCTTGCAATCTGTCAACCGCTTTCCAACTTTACATTTTCTGTCCCTCATATCAGCTCTTATTTTCATTTCCTCTGCTCCCTGTTATCATGTTGCTGATTGTTCATGCTTTGATTACAGGAAGAGCACAAAAAAAAAAAAAAAAAAATCAAAAAGAGCAGCATACGGCACGGATTTATCTCTAAAGCTCTGAGATGACTCACACCGAAATTGTCTCGCCGGCTTATGAAACTTGTGTGTGTTGTTCACCACACATTCAGACAGATGCTGTTGTGTCCTACAAAGAAATCGCACGGCAAAAGGGGTTATATTTTAATGTTTGTCAACTGAAATGTTTTAAAGAACTTCATGGGGCATCGGTTAAGGAAAACCAATACTAACTTTTGGTGCATATCTGAATGAATGGCTACCAGATCACAAGTTCATCATGTGAAACTTGTGGACTATAATACTATAAACACTGTACATAACTCTTTATACAAACCCCAAAACTAGTGAAGTTAGCACGTTGTGCAAATCGTAAATAAAAACAGAATACAATGATTTGCAATTCCTTTTCAACTTATATTCAATTGAAAAGACTGCAAAGACAAGATATTTAATGTTGTACCTGGAAAACGTTGTTATTTTTTGCAAATATTAGCTCATTTGGAATTTGATGCCTGCAACATGTTTCAAAAAAGCTGGCACAAGTGGCCAAAAAGACTGAGAAAGTTAAGGACTGCTCATTGAACACTTATTTGGAACATTCCACAAGTGAACAGGCTAATTGGGAACAGGTGGGTGCCATGATTGGGTATAAAAGAAGCTTCCATGAAATGCTCAGTCATTCACAAACAAGGATGGGGCGAGGGTTACCACTTTGTGAACAAATGCGTGAGCAAATTGTCGAACAGTTTAAGAACAACATTTCTCAATGAGCTATTACAAGGAATTTAGGGATTTCACCATCTACGGTCTGTAATATAATCAAAAGGTTCAGAGAATCTGGAGATATCACAGCACGTAAGCGATGATATTACGGACCTTCGATCCCTCAGGCAGTACTGCATCAAAAAGCGACATCAGTGTGTAAAGGATATCACCAAATGGGCTCAGGAACACTTCAGAAAACCACTGTCAGTAACTGAAAACTCTACTATGCAAAGCGAAAGCCATTTATCAACAACACCCAGAAACGCTGCCGGCTTCGCTGGGCCCGAGCTCATCTAGGATGGACTGACGCAAAGTGG
>NC_084731.1:84176520-84254020 GCF_033978785.1 Entelurus aequoreus | reverse complement strand
TCCATGGCCACCTGACATGTTCCCCCCCCCCACCCCCCTTACCCCCCCACAAGGGAGAGGGGGGGCAGAGCAGAAAATAAAAGAAACGGCAGATCAACTGGTCTAAAAAGGGGGTCTATTTAAAGGCGAGAGTATACAAATGAGTTTTAAGATGGGACTTAAATGCTTCTACTGAGGTAGCATCTCTAACTGAGGGCATTCCATAGTACTGGAGCCCGAATAGAAAACGCAAAAAATCATGCAATTAATCATGAACACACTTAGATTAATCATGCAATTTATTTTGACCGTACAAGCTCTTTAACTTTAACCACTATACGATCAATGCATACTTATTTTCATGTAGGCTCGTGAGCCCATACTCTCCAAGATTGTTTTAAAGAAGCAGTAAGCCAGCTACTGAGCGGCTGCTGCTGAATTGCCTCTGGGTTTGGAATAGTTATTGTTAGATAATAAATCATGCCCCGCTCCTCCTCTCTGAGCTTCCGCCGTATCGTGGTAGAGGAGTTTGAGTGTCCCAATGATCCGAGGAGCTGTGTTGTCTGGGGGCTTCTATACCCTCTGGTAGGGTCTGCCATGATTAGTGGTAGTTGTTGACGAAAGTAGCGTTTCTGAGAAATCAACGCGCCCAGGAAAGAAGTTCAAGTAATGCTTAAAATGACCGAATTCCCAAAAAGTACAGTTCCCATTTAAATGATATTTGATCCGGGGGGGGGGGGGGGGGGGGGGCATTTTAGTAAGTGATCCCTTATGATAGTTGTTTTAGTTTCTACTTCATGCAGCGCTTTTATATCTTAGTTTGACTTCTTATTTTTACATGCTTTGTGTTTACTTCACTTTTGCTCAGAGTCGAGTGACTCACTCGCTCCTGATTGGCGATCAGGAAGCTCACCTGGCTCTGATCGTCAATCAGGAGCTTTCATTAGCCAGCTGGCTGCTTCATCTAATTTATTTTCCTCGGTGCCTGCCGTATCTGTTCTCTGCTTCATGCGCATAAGGTTTGCTTGGACCTTTGTTTAGTACATTTTCGACTCACATATGGCCTCACTATTTTGCCAATAAGTCGTATTCTTACCTGCACGTCACCTCCCGCCTCTGCATCCTGGGGTTTCGCCGCAAACTCAAATACCCTAGACAGTAATAGCAAGTTTACTCCGTCAATCTCAAAGTGTGCACGGGGCCAATTTGCATTTTTCTACCTCCCGCATTGGACAGATGCTTCCCACAATCACGCTTACTCTATTAGAAATGGTCAAGTGTTGAATGTCGGCTGTAGCTGTCACGGCCTGAGCGCACACCGTGCGCATTCATCTGGGCGCATCTTCGGGAGCGCGCCAGGCGCATGTCAGTCCGGCTGCAGCAAGCCGCTGCAATCAATCGCCAGCAATCAATCGCCAGCAATCAGCGCACCTGTCACTGATCAGAGGACCTGCCTTTATAAGCCTGCACAACCTGCTATCCCGCGCCAGAACGTAGCTACCTGTTCAGTACAGTAAGCCGACACGTCAGCTCTACGTGCACTCTTTTGCTCTCTGGGTTTCTCCCCCGTCGTGTTTATCGTCTCGTGTCCTGCTTGTCGTTCCAACAGCAGACCTCCGTTCTCTGTGTCACAAGCTGTGTGTGTCGTCTCCTCGTGTTCCCTCTGCTTCCCTGACTGCCTCTTGGATCTCAACCTCCCGCCTGGACACGGACCTTGACGCCTCTCTATCGCCCCCGACTTCCTGCCTATCTCACGGACCTACGAGCCTGCCCTGCCCCTATTTGACTTCGCCTCATGCTCATCACTCCGGTAACACTCATCAGTTAATTCCCACTCATAGTCACGCACCATACACTTTTGGATTAGTTCACACACTCCATTCCCTTGTTTATTAATATTATTATTTTGTATTTATATAAATATATGGGTTTTTTATATAAATAAAATAGAAGTAAACAACACCCCTTCTGTCTGTGCTGTCTCCTCCTCCTGTACATGTAACAGTAGCCCTCCTACTATTCACCACTACTCAGAGATACATCAAGACACGTCCCCTTGGACCAGCTACTTGCTTATTAACGCTTATCAGAGAAAAATGTAACAAAATTAAATCAGGAATGTCCAAACTACAGTCTGCGGGCCATGGGCGGCCCGTCGGCGTCCTTAATCTGGCTCGCGAGACGTCATGAGTCTAATATGATGGAATCTGGCCTGCGGGGTGTTTACAAAACCATTTTAAATATCTGATTGCTGCAAAGTGAGTAAATGAGGTAAGTGACCATGAATAGTGTTTTGAAGTGAAAACAGCACATCATTTCTTTATATGACCTAATCCAAACAGCCTCCCCAACTCATGGCGCAAAAAATAAGCCGCAACCAACACAAAAAGTCAACAGACAAGGTCACACGTAACACAACCTGCTCACTGAATTTTGTGGATGTTTTAAAGAATTCTAAAAAAATAAAAAATATATAAAAATATAATATAATTTATCAGTATATATCATATTGTGTGTATATAATATGTAAATATTACATATATGTTATAGTTCATATTGCTACTACGGTAACATTTATAGTCTACTTTATACCTGCATTATCCTTTCCATCCTTACACTTTCCATCCTTTGTACCTGAGCTACTGTGTGAAACAATTTCCCTTGTAGATCATTAAAGTTTGTCTGAGTCTAAAATTAGATAACACCCATTTAAAATCCATTACAATGCATGGTGGGAAAATTGCAAAACTCTTTCCACACTTACCCATGTTTGGCAATTTTAGCTGCTTGATATTTCTGACTGATTACAAAGCTTTAAGGAGGTCGTCACAGAAGTAAACAAAGTAGGTTTTGAGTGTTCACATACTCTTAAAAAACAATACTTTTTAATTATCAATTATATATGTATTATATTACTATAACGTGCACACACATATATATGTATAGGCTATATATATATAGTTACTATACGATTTTTTTTTAGCCCAATTCAGCCCCCAAGTCAAAAAGATTGGACACCTCGGAAATAGATAATGAATATAAGTAACCATGTGAGCAATTCAAAAGCGAATTGATTTTAGTAGTTCAAAAGAGCTCGTGAAATTCTTGTACCCGACCATTCAAAAGATTTAGGAGTGGTATGAAAATAAAACCAGGGATAAGTTAAAAACCTCATGATATGGCACTTCCATCTTAAACATACTGTATACACAAGTCTGAAAAGTTGGGAATGGAGGACAGTCCCTTCAAAGAACATAGTTACTGTTTAAAAAATGTGTGTTGTCCCGATACCAATATTTTGGTACCGGTACAAAAATAATTTTGATACTTTTTGGTACTTTTCGGTACTTTTCTAAATAAAGGGCACCACAAAAAATGGCATTTTTAGCTTTATTTTAACAAAAAATCTTAGGGTACATTAAAAATATGTTTCTTATTGCAAGTTTGTCCTTAAATAAAATAGTGAACTTACTAGACAACGTGTCTTTTATTAGTAAGTCAGCAAACAAAGGCTCCTAATTTAGTCTGCTGACGTATGCAGTAACATATTGTCATTTATCATTCTATGATTTTGTCAAAATTTTTAAGGACAAGTGGTAGAAAATGATTTAATAAACTACTTGTTCATTTACTGTTAATATCTGCTTACTTTCTCTTTTAACATGTTCTATCTACACGTCTGTTAAAAGGTAATAATCACTTATTCTTATGTTGTTTGATACTTTACATTAGTTTTGGATGAAACCAGGAATTTGGGTATCAATCCGATACCAAGGATCATACACCGGTCATATTCAAAGTCCTCATGTGTCCATGCAGGCACATATTTCTGGAGTTTATAAACATAATATACATTTTTTTTAAACGAAAGAAGATTTAGTGATGCCAAAAAATATCGACGTAATCATAGTAGTATCAACTAGATACGCTACTGTACTTGGTATCATTACAGTGAATGTCAGGTGTAGATCCACCAATGGCGTTTGTTTACATTTTGACGCCAGTGAGCTACGGTGTGTAGTGAAGCATGTTTAGCTATTCCTCGTCCAGCAGGGATGATACTTGTAAGAAACTTACTTTATTTGTCGCCATGGAGGCGAGGATTAGTGATTTAGAAGTAGCTAAAACACTGGCGAATGCGGCTTGACTTTAGCCGCTAGCTAGCTAGCCATGTCTTAAAGCACCTATTCCTGAGGGCGTTTCAGTGTTATAACTTCACCTTTATCGTTAGTTTTTAAGCCAAAATGCATCCGTTCTCCCTTTTCTGTCCACACACTGTCTGCTTGTAAGTACTCCGTGATTGTGCGCTGCCGAACATGCTCGTCTGCTCGTAAACCAGCAATTTCACGAGGTGACGACAACGGGGGTGCAGAGGGGGTGGTGGACCGGTACTTTTCAGAGGCGGTATAGTTCCGCATATGATTAATTAGTATTGTGGTACTATAATAATACCGGTTTACCATACGACCCTATGAAAAAGTCTAATAAAATCACAGTGATACACGTACCAAAATGGAATGTACACACGCAAAGCCAAATATGTTTTAAGCTGAGTCAAATAAGTGTCCCAGTAAACTTTGCAAATGCTCAACCAGCTTCAACACAAGATGTAAATCATGGCGGATAAAATCCCGCTCCCCTTGTATCTCATTTTACCATTGTACTACATCACTAAATTTCTTCCAGTCATCTGTGATGTCCCTGCAGAGGCCATCATCCTGAGGACAGGACCAGAGCAGAATGCTAAACAGGCTCCATCTGTATCAGGGTTGAATGAAAATGAAACTTGAGTGACGGAGCGAATGAAGTGTACGTCCCAGTGAATGAGTTCCTAAATACGGTTAGAAAAGGTTGGTGTCAACATTGCCACTGCAAGTACGACAGAAGTACCTCAACCTACCCTCTCGATCGGTTTCATAACTCCTAACTCAAAACACTTCCATCTTAAATCAGCGTCAATGAATTGAAATCGATTTAATCCGTGCTTGACATCCCCAAAGCACCACGATTTTCACATGTAACATACCTTTAAAACAGGGGTGTCCAAACTTTTTCCACTGAGAGCCGCACACGGAAAAATTAAAGCATGTGGGGGCCATTTTGATATTTTTCATTTTCAAACCATAACAAAATATATGCATTTTTTATTTATTTTACCTTTAGGGGTTCCGGGGACCTTTAAGGGTCTCAGTCATTAAAATGTTAAAAATAAGTCAGATTATCTTTTTTTTTTAAATTATTTAATGCTTACAGTAAATCTCTATATCAACTTCAAGTTGATATAAAGTAATACAAATAAAAAAAAAAGGTTTTATGGCTTTTCTGTCAAAAACAACTTAGTTTTTTTTATAGTAAAACTGAAATGTGCAGTATTTAGTAATCATAGCCCTAAAAGATCATTAATGCAGGACACCATTGATTTTAATTATTTCATATTTTTGAGTAATCACAGTGAAAAGATAAATAAAAAATCACTAAATATATTTGGGATCCAAAAGGTGCCCCCACTCAAAAAGTGATACATTTTTATTATGTTTTTCTTTTACTTTCAACACTTAAGTTACGAGATCAACTTCAGATATATCTGTCGATTTTATACTGGAACTATTATTTTGTTTGTTTTGTGCGCTTTTGTCAAAGAAAACGTTGATGTTTTCATATGGCTACTACACAATGTATGCAATATTTACCACATAAAACATTTTAAAGTGAAATATTTGAAGTAATTGGAGCCCTGAAAATAATTCATTATAACATGGATTTTTTGTCACTATTTTTTTTTTTTGAGCAATGGCAAAAAAAGAAAAATGAAAAAAGACAAAAGAAAAAAAAACAGCCTGCATGGCAGCTTTTGTGTCAACATTGCAACTTTTTCTCATTAGATTTCACCTCATTCCACTTTTTGTAATGTTCTTTTTATTTTTTGCAATAGCATTTCCAGAATGTGTGGCGGGCCGGTAAACAATTAGCTGCGGGCCGCACTTTGGACACACCTGCTTTAAAAAAAGCTCAACACTTTTAGATAATGAATTTAGTTTGAACAATATAATAGCATGCACTACAAACAACTACAGTAGTTTTATTAAGTAATGTACATCATGTTATATATGCTTCTCCGTCGTGTAACAATAGGAACAGTTATTGTTTATGTTGCCTATGGATGTCTTTGAGTGACAGGCCCGAGGTCTGCAAGCTATGACTGTATACCGAAGGCAGGGGTTGGCAACCCAAAATGTTGAAAGAGCCATATTTGTCCAAAAATACAAAAAACAAATCTCTCTCAATCCGCAAAAAAATTAAATGCCTCATATAAGTCTTATAATGAAGGCAACACATGATGTAAGTGTCAATATTAGCTGTAATAGCCTACTATCAAAATGACTATGTGTCGCAGGCTGAAGCAAATCTTCGTTGACAGTAATGTTGGAATGTAATATTTATTCTACGCATTTTTACAACATTGGAAACCATTAGTAAAACAGAGGCTTCTCAGAGGGTGAGATAACTCCTGGAATTTACTGGCTTAGAGTGGCCAAAGGTATAGATGTGTGTCCAAGTTAAAGGAAACGGTAAGCTGTCTTCTGCTAATGGATTTATTATAACCTTTGCAAGCTGGGTAACGTTTGCTGTGGTCTGGAACAACATGGCACACAAACAACTATCAGAAATGCAGACAATATTACATACAGATAATGTGCCATGAGTAATGCAAATATAAATTAAATACACAGAGGACATAAGTTAAGGAAATTAAATGGGCTCAAATATACCTACAAACGAGGCATAATGATGCAATATGTACATACGGCTAGCCTAAACAGCATGCTAGCATTGATTAGCTCGCAGTTATGCAGTGACCAAATATGCCTGATTAGCACTCCAACAAATCAATAACATCAACAAAGCTCACCTTTGTGCAGTCACGCACAGCATAAAATGTTTGGTGGACAAAACGAGACAAAGAGGGAGTGGCATAAAACATGTCTGTGTGTGGCAGCGTCGGAGGAAGTTGTACACGTAAACAAACGGTTTCATCACGGTCCACATAACTACGGTGAGTTCAAGGACCACCGAAATTAGTAGGACAAAACGGCGCTCGCCAAATACTCTCATAAGTGAAGCATAAATGCAAACATATTAACCGGCGGGCTTTCTAACAATTAGGAAGGTTTATGTCATGTTTGTCCTCCTACAGAAACCATATCAATAAAAACATTTACAGAATATTTCTGCGTAAACAACAAATTTCACAGCGTATATATCTGCGAGAAAAAATGTTTCTCCTAAAATCTAATATATCGGTGCGCTCTAAAGTCCGGAAAATACGGTGCATGGCATATCCATTTAAATGAGCATCAAGCTAGCGTATTTCGAAAAGTGGATCCTTACTGCATTTTCGAGCGCTTTCTATCAGGCATGCTTGCTTTGTTGGCATGGAAAATTGCAAGGTTTTCTAGAGACAAGTGCGCCCTGAGTGATTGTTTCCCCGCCAAGTGCTTGCAACCGGACGTCAAAGTATCGAAATGTGGTACCGTTTGATTTTATGAAGGTCATTCAGCACCCATAAAAGTACTGAATTTGATCCCCCATCTTAACTCATTTGTGTGTTTAACATGTTTGCCGTTTTCTCGGAGAAATATCGCTGAATGCTAGAAAACGAACAAGCCGTTTTACCGCCGTACACCATTTTGAAACAATTAAAGTATGTAAATAAACATTTACAGACTATTTCTGTGTAAATAACTAATTTCAGAGCATATATATCTGTGAATATATTTTGTTCTCCTCAAATCTAGTGGGTGTGACTAATATACCGGTGCGCTCTAAAGTCTGGAAAATACGGTACATGGCATATCCATGTAAATTAGCATAAAGCTAGCGTATTTCGAAAAGTGGATCCTTACTGCATTTTGGAGCGCTTTCTATCAGGCATGCTTGCTTTGTTGGCATGGAAAATCGCAACGTATTCTAGAGGCAAGTGCGCCCTGAGCGCTTGTTTCCCCGCCAAGTGCTTGCAACTGGACGTCAAAGTATCAACATATGGTACTGTCTGATTTTATGAAGGTCATTCAGCACCCATAAAAGTACTGAATTTGATCGCCCATCTTAATTAATTTGTGTGTAAAACATTTTTGCCGTTTTCTCTGAGAAATATCACTAAATGCTACAAAACGAACAAGCCGTTTTACTGCGGTACACCATTTTGAAACAATTAAAGTATGTAAATAAACATTTACAGACTACTTCTGTGTAAATAACTAATTTCAGAGCATATATATCTGCGAAAATATTTTTTGCTCCTAAAATCTAGTGGGTGCGACTAATATACTGGTGCGCTCTAAAGTCCGGAAAATACGGTACATGGCATATCCATGTAAATTAGCATAAAGCTAGCGTATTTCGAAAAGTGGATCCTTACTGCATTTTGGAGCGCTTTCTATCAGGCATGCTTGCTTTGTTGGCATGGAAAATCGCAACGTATTCTAGAGGCAAGTGCGCCCTGATCGCTTGTTTCCCCGCCAAGTGCTTGCAATTGGACGTCAAAGTATCAAAATATGGTACCGTCTGATTTTATGAAGGTCATTCAGCACCCATAAAAGTACTGAATTTGATCGCCCATCTTAATTAATTTGTGTGTAAAACATTTTTGCCGTTTTCTCGAAGAAATATCGCTAAATGCTACAAAACGAACAAGCCGTTTTACTGCGGTACACCATTTTGAAACAATTAAAGTATGTAAATAAACATTTACAGACTATTTCTGTGTAAATAACTAATTTCAGAGCATATATATCTGCGAAAATATTTTTTGCTCCTAAAATCTAGTGGGTGCGACTAATATACTGGTGCGCTCTAAAGTCTGGAAAATACGGTACATGGCATATTCATGTAAATTAGCATCAAGCTAGCGTATTTCGAAAAGTGGATCCTTACTGCATTTTCAAACACTTTCTATCAGGCATGCTTGCTTTGTTGGCATTAAAAAATCGCAACGTTTTCTAGAGACAAGTGCGCTCTGAGTGCTTGTTTCCCCGCCAAGTGCTTGCAACAGGACGTCAAAGTATCAAAATATGGTACCGTCTGATTTTATGAAGGTCATTCAGCACCCATAAAAGTACTGAATTTGATCCCCCATTTTAAATAGTTTGTGTGTAAAACATTTTTGCCTTTTTCTCTGAGAAATATCGCTAAATGCTAGAAAACGAGCAAGCCGTTTTACTGCCGTACACCATTTTGAAACAATTAAAGTATGTAAATAAACATTCACAGACTTTTTCTGTGTAAATACCTAATTTCAGAGCATATATATCTGCAAAAATATTTTTTACTCCTAAAATCTAGTGGGTGCGACTAATATACCGGTGCGCTCTAAAGTCCAGAAAATATGGTGCATGGCATAGCAATTTACTTTAGCATCAAGCTAGCATATTTCGAAAAGTGGATCCTTCCTGCATTTTCGAGCGCTTTCTATCAGGCATGCTTGCTTAGTTGGCATGGAAAATCGCAACGTTTTCTAGAGACAAGTGCGTCTTGAGTGCTTGTTTCCCCGCCAAGTGCTTGCAACCGGACTTTAAAGTATCAAAATATGGTACCGTTCGATTTAATGAAGGTCATTCAGCACCAGAGTTGGGATTAACGCGTTACAAAGTAACACTTTACTGTAACACCGTTATGTTCGGCAGTAAATAGTAATCTAACGCGTATTTTTTTATATTCAGTAACTCAGTTACGTTACTACATGATGCGTTACTGCATTATTTTACGTAATTTTTTATGTAGTATCGACTAGAAACTGAGAAGACCTGAGTGTGTTTTATTGGAGCGCGGCGGAAGAGGCGACAAAGGAGAGGCGACAAGGAAGAGGTGCGCCGCGCGCTGTGTGTGGGTGTGTGTGTGGGAGGGGGCGTGTCTGTGTTTACTAACAAGACATAGCGAAGCCCGAAATCGAGTTTCTTAACATGGAGATATTCTCACTACTTTTCTTTTGTCAACCACAAAGAAAAAAACATTTTAGTTAAGTATAAGTTGGGTCTTGGATCAAAGATCCTATCCTAGAAATTCAAATCTGCTGAAACAGCTACAAAAGCAACATGCTTCGACGAAGCTAGTAAAGAGAGACACACTTCACCTCCTAAGCAACAGCGGCTGGATTTTAACGATGCACTGCGCACTGAAGGTACACACACTCTGTCAATTCTCCTATATACTGTTGCTCTTTCATTCTAGACTTCTAGAGTGTTTGATTATCACATCACTCTAAATGTATAGACTATAAAGTTCACAAACATAAAGAGGGATGCTAGTGGGCCAGGCCAATCTTTCCTTATCTCTAAACTAAAACTGGGGAAATGTGTAGAGTGTTCTGGGCTTCAAACATGATTTTATTTCAGAATTCTTTGACAGAAAAAAACACCTGGTTAGGCTTTGTGTATGTAGTGTGTGCCTTCCTTGGTTTACAGCTATGTTGCTTTTATTATGCTGTTTGTTACTTATGTATGTTATGTTGTAGCTATTTAAAATAGTTTTGTCAATTTGTTCTGACCTGAAACAAATTGCCCCTTTCAAACATATCTTTTTCTTTGTGTGTTGTATGTAGAGCACATTGCTTAGCAGAGTTCAGTGATGCAAATGCATGTCAAGTTGATCAACAGATTGTATTATTCTCCAGTGCAATAACAGTACTGAAATGAAGGCTAAAAGGGCATTAAAGGGGGCCTTAAAAAAAATAAAAAATACAAATATATATATAAGTAACTAAATAGTTACTTTTCACAGTAACACATTACTTTTTGGTGTAAGTAACTGAGCTAGTAACCGAGTTACTTTTGAAATAAAGTAACTAGTTACTGGTTTTCAGTAACTAACCCAACACTGTTCAGCACCCATAAAAGTACTGAATTTGATCCCCCATCTTAACTTATTTATGTGTAAAACATTTTTGCCGTTTTCTTGGAGAAATATCGCTAAATGCTAGAAAACGAACAAGCCAGCGCATACAAAAAGAAGACGGCAGTTTTTGCTCGAGGAGGAGGAGGCATACACGCAGCAATGAGTTGATCTAAATGTGCTAGTTAAAAATGAGCATCTTTACTAAACATCAAACACAGACGGGGAGGGGACATTATGGGAAAACGGACTGAAATATGAATGCGGGGCGGTGGTAAAAATGCATAAGCTGGGACCTGGGGAAGAGAAATGTTCTGAGGCGGCAGGAGCTGACAACCAACAATTACAAATTTAACACGAGGAGATGACGGCACACCTGCTTGTGCACTGTCACGACACCGGGCGTCACACCTAAACGAACAGATGCTGCGTTCAGCATTATCTGCGAACAATAGAACAATACACTTACGCTCGCACAATTTGCATCTCCCTCACTTGGTCTCGGCACGTGGCCACCACTCGTCAGCACTTTTGGAGAGGGGCCTTTCGCACACAAACACAATAAAGCCGCCGACAGGAATCTCAGGTGGCCAGCAAACCGTAATCCTCTTTCCATCTAAGCACATTTCCAAGCAGGGGCAGAAGAGCTGCGAGACAGAAGCAGTGGAGCACTTTCCATCCCGTGTCTTTAGGGGTATTTACACGGCATCAACGCACACCGCGTGACAATGCACTTGACTGTCTATAAGGTCTTATTTGCCGAGAGATGATGACGAGAGGGAAAAAATGGAAGGTTGGGGGCGGGAGTGGAATATCTGTCTTTTTGATAAATGCTTCTGCTTGTGTGTTACTCCAAAAGCAAAAAAAAAGCAAAGGAAAGGCGAGTTTATTGGGGGTAGGCCGAGACAGGAACACACACTCTTTTGCTGAGAACACAGGGCCTCATTTAGGTTGGTGCAGGATAAGCCGAGCTGCACAAACCCTGGAATGAAAATGCAAATGAGGACAAGAATTGTAGCGGAAGAAGTCCGACAAGACAAGGATAAAGTAGCATGGGTGGTGTTGGATGCAACCTGGTACTTGTTTGGTTGTTAAAGTAAAAGTTAAATCAATCAATCAATCAATGTTTATTTATATAGCCCTAAATCACAAGTGTCTCGAAGGGCTGTACAAGCCACAACGACATCCTCGGTACAGAGCCCACATACGGGCAAGGAAAAACTCACCCCAGTGGGACGTCGGTGAATGACTATGAGAAACCTTGGAGAGGACCGCATATGTGGGTAACCCCCCCCCTCTAGGGGAGACCGAAAGCAACGGATGTCGAGTGGGTCTGACATAACATTGTGAAAGTCCAGTCCACAGTGGATCCAACACATCAGCGGGAGTCCAGTCCACAGCGGGGCCAACAGGAAACCATCCCGAGCGGAGACGGGTCAGCAGCGCAGAGATGTCCCCAACCGATGCACAGGCTAGTGGTCCACCCGGGGTCCCGGCTCTGGACAGCCAGCACTTCATCCATGGCCACCGGACCTATGCAACTCCCCCTCGCAAGGGACAGGGGAGAAGAGGAGAGAAGAAAAGAAACGGCAGATCAACTGGTCTAAAAAAGGGGGGGTCTATTTAAAGGCTAGATTATACAAATGAGTTTTAAGATGGGACTTAAATGCTTCTACTGAGGTAGCATCTCTAACTGTTACCGGGAGGGCATTCCAGAGTACTGGAGCCCGAATAGAAAACGCTCTATAGCCCGCAGACTTTTTTTTGGCTCTGGGAATCACTAATAAGCCGGAGTTCTTTGAACGCAGATTTCTTGTCGGGACATATGGTACAATACAATCGGCGAGATAGGCTGGAGCTAAACCGTGTAATATTTTATACGTAAGTAGTAAAACCTTAAAGTCGCATCTTAAGTGCACAGGAAGCCAGTGCAGGTGAGCCAGTATAGGCGTAATATGATCAAACTTTCTTGTTCCTGTCAAAAGCCTTGCAGCCGCATTTTGTACCAACTGTAATCTTTTAATGCTAGACATAGGGAGGCCCGAAAATAATACGTTACAGTAATCGAGACGAGACGTAACGAACGCATGAATAATGATCTCAGCGTCGCTAGTGGACAAGATGGAACGAATTTTAGCGATATTACGGAGATGAAAGAAGGCCGTTTTAGTAACACTCTTAATGTGTGACTCAAACGAGAGAGTTGGGTCGAAGATAATACCCAGATTCTTTACCGAGTCTCCTTGTTTAATTGTTTGGTTGTCAAATGTTAAGGTGGTATTATTAAATAGATGTTGGTGTCTAGCAGGACCGATAATCAGCATTTCCGTTTTCTTAGCGTTGAGTTGCAAAAAGTTAGCGGACATCCATTGTTTAATTTCATTAAGACACGCCTCCAGCTGACTACAGTCCGGCGTGTTGGTCAGCTTTAGGGGCATGTAGAGTTGGGTGTCATCAGCATAACAGTGAAAGCTAACACCGTACTTGCGTATAATGTCACCCAGCGGCAGCATGTAAATACTAAAGAGTGCAGGGCCAAGAACCGAACCCTGGGGAACTCCGCACGTTACCTTGACATAGTCCGAGGTCACATTGTTATGGGAGACGCACTGCATCCTGTCAGTAAGATAAGAGTTAAACCAAGACAAGGCTAAGTCTGACATACCAATACGTGTTTTGATACGCTCTAATAAAATATTATGATCGACGGTATCGAAAGCGGCGCTAAGATCAAGAAGCAGCAACATAGATGACGCATCAGAATCCATCGTTAGCAATAGATCATTAGTCATTTTTGCGAGGGCTGTCTCCGTAGAGTGATTTGCCCTGAAACCGGATTGAAAAGGTTCACAGAGATTGTTAGTCACTAAGTGTTCATTTAGCTGCTGTGCAACAGTTTTTTCGAGAATTTTGGAAATAAACGGAAGGTGGGAGACCGGTCGGTAGTTTACCATGAGGTCAGGATCGAGGTTAGGTCTTTTGAGCAGAGGATGAATAACCGCTTTTTTGAATGCTAGGGGAACAGTGCCGGAGGAAAGTGATAAGTTTATAATATTTAACACTGATGGACCTAATAATACAAACAGTTCCTTGATAAGTTTCCCAGGAAGTGGGTCAAGTAAACATGTTGTTTGTTTTATCCCACTTACACGCTGTAATAATTCCTCTAATGTTATTTCATCAAAAATAGAGAGACTATTTTGGAGGGCAGTGTCCGTCGTATATACAGTCGTATTTGTGTTAATAGAGCCCAGTTGTAGCTGGGATGCGTTGTCTTTAATCTCCTTTCTAATGAGTTCAATTTTCTTATTAAAGAAATTCATAAAATCATCTGCCGAGTGGGTGGAGCTACTGGGAGGAGTCCCTTGTTGGGTTAGCGATGCTACTGTACTAAACAGAAATTTAGGATCGTTTTTGTTGAGGCGGATGAGATTTGAGTAGTATTTAGCTTTAGCTAAGGTAAGCATGCGTTTATAAGTTATTAAACTATCACTCCATGCTTGATGGAAAACCTCAAGTTTAGTCGCGCGCCATTTGCGTTCCAGTTTTCTACATGATAATTTATGAGCTCTAATTTCTTCTGTAAACCATGGGGTGCGCCTTTTAGGGGCCCTTTTTTGCTTTAGCGGTGCTATACTATCAATAATTTCGCGCAAGGCATCGTCAAAGTTGTTAGTGAGTTTATCAATAGAGCCGACATAATTTGGGAATGGTGCTATTACCGAAGGCAGTAGGTCAGCAAGAGTCATCGTTGTGGCAGCATTAATGTTGCGGCCGCTATAGCAGTTATTATTATTATTAGCTTGTTGACAAAGAGTCAAAACTTCAAATTTTATAAGGTAATGATCGGACATTACTTTAGTATATGGAAGTATCATAACTTTGGAGGTGGTGACACCCCTGACAAGCACTAGATCTATTGTATTACCGTTGCGATGCGTGGGTTCATGTATTATTTGTGTAAGACCACAGCTATCAATTATGGTTTGGAGCGCCACGCACTGAGGGTCCGATGGGGTATTCATATGGATATTAAAGTCCCCCATTATGATTATATTGTCGGCGTGCGTCACTAGATCAGCAACGAACTCTGAGAATTCACTGATAAAGTCCGAATAGGGCCCAGGGGGGCGGTAGATAACAGCCAGGTCGAGAGGTAGCGGTGTGACAGACCTCATAGTAAGCACCTCAAACGATTTATATTTATTATTTAGGTTAGGGGTAAGGTTGAAATTTTCATTGTATATTAGTGCGACACCCCCTCCCCTTTTAAGAGGGCGGGCAACATGCGCATTCGTATAGTTAGGAGGAGATGCCTCATTGAGCGCAAAAAATTCGTCCGGTTTGAGCCAGGTTTCGCTAAGACCAATGACGTTAAGATTGTTGTCTCTAATGACCTCATTAACCAATAACGCCTTGGGAGACAATGATCTTATGTTTAAAAAGCCCATATTATAGGTATTGGGCTGTTTTGACGAGTTTTTGTTAAGATTATCCGTAGTGGCAATATTAACAATGTTGCGTTTATTATGCGTAGTGCACTTTAAATAGTTTCGACCATATCTAGGAATTGATATGACGGGAATTTTCCGATTGTTTGCTTGGTGCTGCAATAGACTGGACATATCATAATTTGCCACCTCAGTAGAATGCATGTCCACCTCTGACACAGACACAACAGAAAAAACATTATGTGAATTGTGTATTATTCTAAGAGAATTGCTATGCGTACATGGATTATCCAGCCTGGCGCTGGCTAGTTCTAGCTTAACTGACTCCTCACCCGGACTAACAGACATTGTAATTGCCTGTGACCGGGCTTGCTCTAGTGTAGTCAGTCAAGTGAGACTTAAATAGTAGTCTATGTTTCTAGACAGGATGATGGCGCCTTCCTGGTTAGGGTGAAGGCCGTCTCTCATCAGCAAGCCTGGTTTGCCCCAGAAAGAGGGCCAGTTATCAATAAACGTTAGTCCCTGCGTCCTACAGTAGGTAGCCAACCACTTGTTAAGCGAGACTAATCTGCTATATCTCTCATCATTGCCTCTCGCAGGCAGGGGGCCAGAGACAATTACTCGATGCCTGGACATCTTTCTGGCGAGATCACAAGTCCTGGCTATGTTTCTCTTTGTAATCTCTGACTGTCTCATTCTAGTGTCATTGGAGCCAACGTGTACAACTATATTCGCATAATTAGTGGTGCGATTAGCCTGTCGTACGTGTTTACTAGGCCTGTTGCGAGTTAGCTCCCTAAGATTAGCTTCAATGTCAGGTGCTCTGGCCCCGGGGATACACTTTATTGTGGCTGGTTTGCTAAGCTTTATGTTTCGGGTGATGGAGTCCCCTATAACTAAGGTGTGGTGCCCGGTAGACTGGGGTGTAGGACTAGCTAAAGAGCTAAATCTATTATGCGTCTCAACCGGTACACCGTAGCTTGTAGGCCGCTTAGGACTGCTACAAGCTGGGCTAGTTAGCTCGCTACAGCTAACGCTAGCAGATGTGTCCGCAACATCTAAAGTTACGACATTACTCTGCTCTAACTGGCGGACACGGCCCTCTAGCAGAGCCAACCTCTCCGTGAGTATGGTGCAAGACGCGCAGGAAGCCATTACTCACAGTGTTTTCTGTCACCGAGTGAAGTTCCTGCTGTCCTCAGGGAAGTGGTCGCGGTCTGTAGGAGTAGC
Source organism: Entelurus aequoreus (assembly GCF_033978785.1). Taxonomy (NCBI): domain Eukaryota; kingdom Metazoa; phylum Chordata; class Actinopteri; order Syngnathiformes; family Syngnathidae; genus Entelurus; species Entelurus aequoreus. The sequence goes on along the minus strand of NC_084731.1, from coordinate 84,237,473 downwards.
TTCTTACTGACCGGCGCTGCCTTTCTCCGCGCTAGCTTAGCAGCTAGCTAGCTGAGGAAAGGGTGGTGGGACAGAGATCGGGTGATTTGCAAGTTAAATAGTACCACTAAAAATGTTTGAGAAGTGATAAAGAAAGCTGTAGAACAATTAAAAGCACACAGATAGAGCGCTACTTAGCTTTTTCGCAACAGCGAACAGACGGCGAGCAGCAGACGAGGAAGGCGGGCACCAGACCGATGCTTCTGCAGCTGGCGAGCTGGAGGTCAAGCTGGAAGCGGAACTGGAGGTCTAGCAGGCAACGAGACACCAGAAATACACCCAAAAACTAAACAAAGCACGAGGTCGTAACAACTTATGCCTCTAATAATACCTCTCTAGGTATTTGAGAGTACTACGAACATAAACGGTCCAGCACAGTCCCTCTAAAGTTACCAAAACAAACACATTTGTGCACCCTGCTCAGTGGCCTTGTGCAGTGGTACCACTGATAGTCACACACACACTAGTTGTGGTGAAGTTACTCTCTGCATTTGACTCATCCCCTTGTTCCACCCCCTGGGAGGTGAGGGGAGCAGTGAGCAGCAGCGCTGGCCACGCTCGGGAATCATTTTGGTGATTTAACCCCCAATTCCAACCCTTGATGCTGAGTGCCAAGCAGGGTAATGGGTCCCATTTTTATAGTTTTTGGTATGACTCGGCCGAGGTTTGAACTCACGAACCTACCGATCTCAGGGCGGACACTCTAACCCAGTGGTTTTCAACCTTGTTGGAGGTACCGAACCCCACCAGTTTCATATGCACATTCACCGAACCCTTCTTCAGTAAAAAATAACATTTTGTTTTTTTTCAAATTCAAGACAAAGTTATATGTTTTTGGTAACACTTTAGTATGGGGAACATATTCTAAGTAACAAAGACTTCATTTTGTCAGCGCGTGGACTTTGGGGTGTTTTGTTTTCCCGGAATGCAAAGGAAAGTTGGCGCGGGCAAGGCGTGAAGGTAAGGACATTTTTTATTATTACTATAAAAAAGGAACCAAAGGCGCGCACAAGGCGGAAGTACAAAAACTTGGCTAATGAAACAAAACTTTTGTTACCGGTCTCACAGGCGTGTGAGTTCAGTAGACAAAATGTTGTGTTCATAGTCTAACCCCTGGAAAACACAGGCAATGTTTAAGAAGAGTGAAGACACGAACAATCCTCGAAGCTTCCCAAGTTTCCTCTCTTTATTACACATTATATATATTTCCTATAATCCACAATAACAATATAATAATTATTCTCTAAATTCAATATTACATTCTCAAAACATATCTTCTCCATAGCACCATAGCTATTATAATGGTATATACTTCTGTATATTCACATTTGTATATATTGTTGTTACAGAAACATCTTGAGTAATAAACTCTTTTACAAATGGGGAAGTATCATTTAGACAGGAAATGTCCTTGGGAAGTATACTTGTAGTCAAACAAAATGTAACCACATTACTCAGTTCATTATCTATTTACAAATATAAGAAACAACAATAACATATTTACACGGATAATAATATGACCTTGTGTGAGATAAAGATAGAAGAGTATTTCTTTAAAACACAGAACTATATATACACACTGCAGTGCTCTTCGGTTGGCATAAAAAGGGTTAACTGCTCTCAACTGACCCACACGCATAGAAGAGCTAGCTAGATGCTAACACACGGTGGTATTAAAGTCTAAAGGCACTAAAACATCAATCTCTGTCTCTCAACCGTATTACATTTGAATTGTAGGGTGTTTAATTATCATACGTTTACATTTGAGATATTTCACAACATTACTAACCTGGAAAACACAGGCAATGTTTAAGAAGAGTGAAGACACGAACAATCCTTGAAGCTTCCCAAGTTTCCTCTGAGGGGAGGGGGAGGAAATACCCACACCTAAAAAGGGACCTACGGGCAACTGCTTTACTACACATTAGTTCCGCTCCTCATTTCTGTCTTTACACTAACATGGAAAACGACTATAACCTCTGTCAATAAAAAGTGATTGACACAAAAAACAAATATATTCCACATTGTGAAGGCATCACACTTGCATAAAGGCAGAAACTATGAACAATAAACGAAAACTTACTTGGAACATGAAAATAAACAAAAACTTACTTGGCATGGAACTATGGTAGCATGAAGTCAAACAGAGTTAGCAGGGGTGTCAGAAGTAGCATGGCATGAAGTGAGCAGAGGTAATGTCGCCAGGCTCATTTCCTGGCAATTATCGGTTTAAATAATAGTGACATGATTAGTGAAAACAGGTGCGTGACTCAAAATGTGAAACAGGTGAAACTAATGGTTGCTATGGTGACAAAACAAGAGAGTGAAAAAGCAGGAACTAAGTGTCCAAAACCCAAACAGAACATGACTTAAACCAAACATGATCACAGACATGACACATTTAGACTTATTTGGACACTAGGGGAACACATTCTAAGTAATAAAGAATTAATTTAGAGTTATTTGGTTAGGGTTAGGGTTACAATAAGGCCATGCCGAATAAGGCATTAGTAAGTACTTAATTATGACTAGTTAAGAGCCAATATGTTACTAATTTGCATGTTAATAAGCAACTAATTAATGGTGAATATGTCCCCCATACTAAAGTGTTACCATGTTTTTTTTACTGGTGCACAAAATGAACCGTGCATGAACATCACCTTGTTCAAAGAACAAAACCAACACTGCATAAACTCACAACAAATTACACACCTGCAAATCAGTGTGACTTCTGCTGTTGCCGTATCCGTAATACGCTGATAGGGAAACGTTTTTATTTACACGATGAGTCGGGTGTGTCTTGACCTCCGCCGAACCCCTGAGCCCGACTCACCGAACCCTTAGGGTTCGATCGAACCCAGGTTAAGAACCACTGCACAAGGCCACTGAGCAGGGTGCACAAATGTGTTTGTAACTTTAGAGGGCCTGTGCTGGACCGTTTATGTTCGTAGTACTCTCAAATACCTAGAGAGGTATTATTAGAGGCATAAGTTGTTACGACCTCGTGCTTTGTTTAGTTTTTGGGTGTATTTCTGGTGTCTCGTTGCCTGCTAGACTTCCAGTTCCGCTTCCAGCTTGACCTCCAGCTCGCCAGCTGCAGAAGCATCGGTCTGGTGCCCGTCTTCCTCGTCTGCTGCGGAGGTGTCAGCCAAGCACCTGGACTCGTCCTCCTCCTCGGCCACAGAGATGGTCGTTCTAAGGACGCCCGTGTGGCCCTCAATTGCAGCTGAAGTTTTGTTGTATGTTTGTGGCCATTTTACGGATGCCCACCTCGCCATCTGACTCATCCCTGGTGGCTTCGGGGACACTTGGATCGGCGACCTTCCACTAACTTTTGGTGTTGTGCCTTTTTGGGGCTCTGGGATCTCTGGTATCCTTCCCTTAAAGGGGGGGGTACTGTTACGACCTGTTTCATCAGGATGTTCTTTGTTTAGTTTTTGGGTGTCTTTCTGGTGTCTAGTAGCCTACTGGACCAACTCGACCTCCTGCTCGTCAGCCGCAGAAGCGTCGGTATGGTGCCCGCCTTCGTCGTCTGCTGTGGAGGTGTCCGCCAAGCACCTGCAATCCTCCTCCTTGTCGGTCACGAATATGGTCGTTCTAAGGACGCCCGGGACTTGAATATGGACCTCAATCGCGGCTGAAGTTTTGTTACGGCTCACGTCTTCCCCGTATTCGGTCGTGTTTGTGGCCATTTTGCGGACGCCCACCTCGCCATCTGACTCATCCCCGGTGGCTTCGGGGACACTTGGATCGGCGACCTTCCAACAATTTTTGGTGTTGTCCCTTTTTAGGGCTCTGGGACATCTAGTATCCTTCCTTTAAAGGGGGGTACTGTTACGACTTGTTTCATCAGGATGTTCTTTGTTTAGTTTTTGGGTGTCTTTCTGTTTTTTTGGGGTTCACTTCCAGTTTTGCGCTCATATTTTTGTTTCCACTTCCTGTTTTGTTAATCGTATGTTGCAGTAACTTAACCTGTGCTTCTGAGCGCTCCCTTCCTCCCTTTTTCTTTGATTAGACTTTTTTTTTTTGATACAAAGTTTTTTATTTATATACATTTTTGATATTCCACCTGAAAATGTTCCACAATATTAATACACATTAATATTGGTTTATAATTGAGTTTACCTTGCAGGTTTGAAGTAAAAACATGAACAAAGAAGTATACTGTAATATTATAATACTCTTTAAGATAGCAAGCTGTTAGCGCTTTAGATGCCAGCGAGCTAAATACACTATATGTATTTAATATTTTAATATTGCACAATAACAAGGCACCTGTGGAATCAGTTTAGTTTAAAACACAATTGTATACAAGATATTTGAGAAGGGGGTCTGTGCTCCATCTCTTCAACAGTTTTGGGGTCCTTGGCCTGGAAAATATTGAAGACCCCTGCTTTAAAAACTACTGTAGTGGCGCCTCAGATTGTATTTTTAATAGTGGGTCCCTGAATGCACCACAGTTATAGGCAATGAGATGCAAAAGTGAAACTTGTACATAACTATCTCCTTTTTTGCCACAAATGATTGTATCTTTACCTTTCTTTTATCACTTCATCTTTGTCCCAAAATGTTAGTGCTGTGTGGGAATGCTTAAAGGTGAGCTTTGATGACGTTACGACGTCTGTGTTGTGTGAAGTGTTCGATGCCTCAACCCCTGACAACTTCAAGAGTATTGCTGGCTGCTGGGCTGCTAGGTCGGGCTGAATATTCAGCACACTTGTCTCTAATGCCGTCAGAGCAGTAGTAATGAAATATTAGCGTAGTTAAAACCCATCTAGCGTCAACTAATGCAGGTGAACTGACTGAATTTTCTAACAAATTGCTACAATTTGTGTTTTATCTTTAACAAAAGTGTGTTTTACCTGCTCCACGACTTATCTGTGTACATTTATCCATAGTTTTGTTTTTAGTACTTACTAATAATTATATTTTTCTTAAAGCACAGACCAGGAGTGGCAACTATAAATAATGAAGCATTTAATATAATGTCAATAAAGCTTTTTATTATATTCTAACCTAATTCTTGAGTATGGCAGACTATATGTAATATGAAAAACATTTATTTGAGTGCAACAAGAAAAGCCCAATGTGTTTAATGCCTTTTAATTTATATTTTAACCTTCTAAAATTGTTCTTAAAATGCAATAGGAAACATATGTTTTTTGTATTGTAAGATTTTCTGTTAAAATAAAGCCAATATTGAATTTTTTTTGTCGTTCCCTTTCTTTTGTAAAGTATCGAAACACATTTTGGTACCAAAATTATTGGTATCGGGACAACCCTGTCAGGGACTGCTGTCGGTCTTGAACCCCAAGATGCAGAGATGGCAGGCGTAGTGCAGGAAAACATGACTTTAATGTCAATAAACAAATGCAGGGAAAACAGAAACCAGGATAACAGGCTACAGGATACAGGACACATGATACAATCATCGAGCCCTGACTGGAGGGCGAGGCAGGCATATACAGTAGCTTGATTGGCAACTGCAACCAGGTGTGCCAGGCTGCCAATCAGGGACAGTTGAGGGAAACGAGCACTCAGGGAGACATGCAGGAAGTGGAACCAAAATAAGAGCGTTGACAGGAAATAAACACAAACACAGAGGAAAACCCAAACATAACCAAACTGTCAGTAACAAGTCTGACAAACCCTAATATATATACACTACCGTTCAAAAGTTTGGGGTCACATTGAAATGTCCTTATTTTTGAAGGAAAAGCACTGTACTTTTCAATGAAGATAACTTTAAACTAGTCTTAACTTTAAAGAAATACACTCTATACATTGCTAATGTGGTAATTGACTATTCCAGCTGCAAATGTCTGGTTTTTGGTGCAATATCTACATAGGTGTATAGAGGCCCATTTCCAGCAACTATCACTCCAGTGTTCTAATGGTACAATGTGTTTGCTCATTGGCTCAGAAGGCTAATTGATGATTAGAAAACCCTCGTGCAATCATGTACACACATCTGAAAACAGTTTAGCTCGTTACAGAAGCTACAAAACTGACCTTCTTTTGAGCAGATTGAGTTTCTGGAGCATCACATTTGTGGGGTCAATTAAACGCTCAAAATGGCCAAAAAAGGAGAACTTTCATCTGAAACTTGACAGTCTATTCTTGTTCTTAGAAATGAAGGCTATTCCACAAAATTGTTTGGGTGACCCCAAACTTTTGAACAGTAGTGTATATATATATATATATATATATATATATATATATATATATATATATATATATATATATATATATATATATATATATATATATATATATATATATATATATATATATATATTGTTGCGTTGACCAGCATTCCTCCAATGGGGAATTCAAATTGCTAGTCTCTCCCAGATTCTTTTTATGGCAATACGCTGATGTTTATATTCAATCTCCAGGCAATAGTTGGTATTTTGTGGTTTATTCTCCAAGCTTAGAGGACAAACTGAGACCAATCCAGCACCCAAGCGTTCCCTAGCCCGGTCCAGATCGGTCTCTCCCCCACCTCCTGTCCCCCCCAAGCTCAGCACTGCCCTGTGCTCCTTATCTAAGGAATGTTATGGCAGTCTCAACAGCGCTCTGCCTGTCTACTCAAGGACACTCGAATCCAAGCACTTTGTACCACACGAGACATTAGCTGATGTAAATATGACTATAGGAGTTTTAGAAAGAAGTAACACTTAAATATGGATATGATTCTAATCTGCTTCCATCAATATATATATATATATATATATATATATATATATATATATATATATATATATATATATATATATATATATATATATATATATATATATATATATATATGTATATATATATATATATATATATAGTTGAAGTTACTGTGGTTTATCCGTTATACAGTGCTCAATACCGGGGTAGAGCTTCAACTTTTACAATTTCCATCCCCGGGAGGAGGTGTTGAGATCAATATGTAAAATTGAGCATGCTAATTAGTAGCATGTATATAGCATATGCAATGTAAATTCGCATTTTGAAAAGTGGCTCCTTACTTTCGAGCGTTTTCTATCAGGCATGCTTTGTTTGTTTACCTGGAGGCGGTCTGCTATGAATACGCCTGTTTCCCGACATGCAACAAAGTTATCAAAATATATCGTTTGATTTTACGTAAATCGGTACCCATTAGTACCGACGGAATTTGAGTATTGTGCAACATATTTCCGAAATAGTTTTCTACTCACTGCAAAATGAATTATCTTTAAAAAACATAAATGAAAGGTATGACTTGACTTCTGTGACCTTTTTTTAGCTGTATCAGTTTTGTCATTATAATCCCCAAGAAGATTAGGAGTTACTGAGTCTGTCAATGGCTCGACATTGAGAAGGGCAAGCAGTACTGAGGCAATTATATGTTTTCTGTGCCTACATCTGCCCTGGGGCTAAAAAGACACTGTCAAATTAATCATCTTAAAATGGAAAACCTAAAGGTTAGCCGCAATCTTGCACATCATTGTCCACACAAACACAAAAGCCTGTCTCTTCTGGTGTCCGCTGAGTGGACACAGTAAAAGTTAATGAACATAGCTTTAATTTACATATTTAAAATCAGACACCCTTTGCAGACAGGAAAGGATGTTTCTCGGAGGGTGTGTGTTCGTTTTGACAGGGTGAGACGGTCGCCACAGGACCGCTCGGAGCGCTGTGATGTTACTTTGTGGATGACTTTCCCAAAGTGTCCCTTTTTTAGTTTGATTATTCGGGTTAAAGTTTTCCTTTAGATTGTCTCGCCTCCAATGAAACAAACGTGGTACAGATCAGCAAAGACGTTGCCAACTCTCTGAAAAATAAATGAGGACACCTTGTTGGCCGGCAAGATTGGACGAAAACGATCTCCCAAATAACCTCTTAGCTTCTTTTTTACAAAACACAAAATGTCACCAAAGGTAAGAAAAAAACTAGCTAGCAGCCATTAAGCTGAGACAGAGCAGAGTGACAGTCAAGTAGAGTTGCCAACCGTCCCGTGAGAAACGGAATCGTCCCGTCTGTACAAAACCCAAAACCAGTGAAGTTGGCTCGTTGTGTAATTCGTAAATAAAAACAGAATACAATGATTTGCAAATATATTTCAACTTATATTCAATTGAATAGACTGCAAAGACAAGATATTTAATGTTCGAACTGAGAAACTTAATTTCATTTTGCAAATAATCATTAGCTTAGAATTTAATGGCAGCAACACATTGCAAAAAAGTTGTCACAGGGGCATTTTTACCACTGTGTTACATGGCCTTTCCTTTTAACAACACTCAGTTAACGTTTGGGAACTGAGGAGATCAATTTTTTAAGCTTTTTTCAGGTGGAATTCTTTCCCATTCTTGCATGATGTACAGCTTAAGTTGTTCAACAGTCCGGGGTCTCCGTTGTGGTATTTTAGGCTTCATATTGCGGCACACATTTTCGATCGGTCAGTCTAGTACCCGCACTATTTTACTATGAAGCCATACTGTTGTAACGTGGTTTGGCATTGTCTTGCTAAAATAAGCAGGGGCGTCCACGATAATGTTGCTTGGATGGCAACATATGTTGTTCCAAAACCTGTATGTACCTTTCAGCATTAATGGTGCCTTCACAAATGTGTAAGTTACCCATTAATACACCTCCATACCATCACAGATGCTGGCTTTTGAACTTTGCGCCTATAACAATCCAGATGGTTCTTTTCCTCTTTGTTCCGGAGGACACGACATCCAGTTTCCAAAAACAATTTGAAATGTGGAGTCGTCAGACCACAGAACACTTTTACACTTTGCATCAGTCCATCTTAGATGAGCTCAGGCCCAGCAAATCCGGCGGCGTTTCTGGGTGTTGTTGATAAATGGCTTTCGCTTTGCACAGTAGAGTTTTACTTGCACTTACAGATGTAGCGACAAACTGTAGTTACTGACAGTGGTTTTCTGCAGTGTTCCTGAGCCCATGTGGTGATATCCATTACACACTGGTGTCGCTTTTTGATGCGGTACCGCCTGAGGGATCAAAGGTCTGTAATATCATCGCTTATGTGAATTAATTTCTCCAGATTCTCTGAACCTTTTGATGATATTACAGACCTTAGATGGTAAAATCCCTAAATTCCTTGCAGTAGCTCGAGAAATGTTGTTCTTAAACTGTTCGACAGTTTGCTCACGCATTTGTTCACAAAGTGATGACCTTCGCCCAATGCTTGTTTGTGAATGACTGAGCATTTCATGGAAGCTGCTTTTATACCCAGTCATGGCACCCACCTGTTCCAAATTAGCCTGTTCACCTGTGGGTGTTAGGGTGTGTAGGTGACGAACCCCAAGATGCAGACATGGCGGCAGGTATTGAGCGGGAAAACATTATTTAATGTCCAAAAATATAAAGAAAAAACACAAACCAGGAACTAGGAACAGGAAACAGTATGCCAGGGAAACAGGAACTGAAAGACAAGGAACAAAAAGACAGCAAGCTACAAACAGCTACAGAATATAGCTTACCGCTACCGCATCCAGCTACAGTGACGTCGACAAGTAGAAATGACAATAATCCAGCACTGACTGGAGGTCAAAGCAGGTCTAAATAGCAGCTGGCTGATTGACACCAGGTGTGGCCAGGTGCCAATCAGCCACAGCTGAGGGGACAGCACTCAGAGACAAACAGGAAACTGAACCAAAATAAGAGTGCTGACAGGAAATAAAACAAACAGAGGAAAAACTAAAAGTTGACCAAACTGTCAGGGACAAGCCTGACAGTGGGATGTTCCAAATAAGTGTTCGATGAGCATTCCTCAACTTTCTCAGTCTTTTTTGCCACTTGTGCCAGCTTTTTTGAAACATGTTGCAGGCATCAAATTCCAAATGAGCTAATATTTGCTAAAAATAATAACGTTTTCCAGTTCGAACGTTAAGTATCTTGTCTTTGCAGTCCATTCAATTGAATATAGGTTGAAAAGGAGTTGCAATCCATTGTTTTCTGTTTTTATTTACGAATAACACAACGTGCTAACTTCACTGGTTTTGGGTTTAGTAGATGCCAAGGGAGACATTTTGTCTTGTACTTTTATTACCGTGAAAATTAATAATAGTCTGTAAGCGTTTCTGCTTGAAAGGATTCTTCAAGCAAGGTTTGTAAGTTTTACAATATAACTAAAACAATTCTTACTTACGAAACCGTCCCATGTGTGATATCTGTAGGAGTGTTTTCATGCATATTTGTACGTGCTATCGTAATGTAATCAAGCTGGTGTCGTTAGCATTAGCGAATATGCTAACACGTTTACAACTGTCTCTAGTATTATTAACTTAAAATGGCATTATTTTTGTATTGTTGCAATTTCGTAAATTCACCGTGGAGTTATTGAGTCTGGGTAGCTGATTGGTGAGCTATCGTCTGCAGCTAGTGGGTCCATGACGATGACTTATGTTGTGTTTGATCAGCCGTTTTACTGCCGTGTTACAGACAGGTTGGAAAAAAAATGAAGGTATGGCAATAAATATATAGAAAATCTTTCGTACAATCATATACCTGTGGCTTATGGTCTGGTGTAGCTAATATATGTACATATTTCTTCTAAAATTTACCGGAATTTACGATACTTACTTGTAGCACCCGTGACAAACTCAACTTAGGTAGCTCAATTCCACAAAACAACAAACCTAGATGCCCTGTGAGCAGTTTTTGAAAAAAGGTGGTGTTAGGTCGTTATAGAATTTGTAAGTACCGTATTTTTCGGAGTATAAGTCGCACCGGAGTATAAGTTGCACCTGACGAAAATGCATAATAAAGAAGGAAAAAAACATATAAGTCGCACTGGAGTATAAGTCGCATTTTTGGGGGAAATGTATTTGATAAAACCCAACACCAAGAATAGAAATTTGAAAGGCAATTTAAAATAAAAAAAGAATAGTGAACAACAGGCTGAATAAGTGTACGTTATATGGTGCATAAATAACCAACTGAGAACGTGCCTGGTATGTTAATGTAACATATTATGGTAAGGGTCATTCAAATAACTATAACATATAGAACATGCTATACGTTTACCAAACAATCTGTCACTCCTAATCGCTAAATCCCATGAAATCTTATACGTCTAATCTCTTACGTGAATGAGCTTAATAATATTATTTGGATATTTTACTGTAATGTGTTAATAATTTCACACATAAGTCGCTCCTGAGTATAAGTCGCACCCCCGGCCAAACTATGAAAAAAACTGCGACTTATAGTCCGAAAAATACGGTAAAAGAGATTAGTTTAAATATATGTATTGATTCCCAGGCATGTGTGAAGGAAAATGTACAAAAAAAAAGAAGTGCAGTTCCCCTTTAAGCATTCAATCTAACCTGCAAGTGTCCACAGCAGAGAGCCTTGGGGGAACCTGTAAGGCAGAAGCCAGATGTTTGATTCATGCTCAGCATCTCCGGTCAATTAGGTTTGACACAACAAAGCTGCGCCACACAATACTGGCGAGACAACATTGACCTATAGCATCGCGATTGAGGTGTCAGCCTGTCACCGTTACATAAAGTATACTGACATTGATTGCAGCTTCCCAAGTCTACACTGCGACTCCAACTCCATTCGGCCTCTAATTTGCCAAACCGTGATGTAGTGCATCATTTTGCTCATCCCGCAGACCTGTCAAGCCTCATGAATAAAAAACAAAAGCATGTGCATGAGATTTTTAAATGCACATAAAAATAGAGATCAAGGACAGGGTCACTCATTCACCCCCCCTCCTCTAATGGGCTGTGTGCCTCAGGATGCCATGTGTGTACCCAGATGTAATGAAACAGACAGGAGGTGATGCAGTGTGCCACCCGTAAATACACGCTCAAACTTTGGCAGTTCTGGCGACGTTCCATGTCATCTAAAAAGAGTCCGCCCTAGTAGACAAACACCACTTTTTCACTGCAGGAACAATTTTCTATTATCATTTAATAGCTATTTTTAAAAAGTACTACTACAACCATAACAGTGTGTGCATGAGTGACACTACTAGGCATGGCCTTTGTTGAGGTTTCTGCACCCTGTTCATAGTTTTCCTTTGATTGCCATGGAGCGATGATTACTTTCACCTGCCTCTGATTGTTGATCAGGAGGTTCACTTGCTCCTGGTCACTAATCAGAGAGCTTTAAATGCTTCACGACTGTTTCTATCCTCTCTACTTTGCTATGCTACGTTAGCCACGAGATTCACGTGGTCTTTCCCTGCGGCACAACCTTTTTACATTATTTTGTTTTGTTATCGCAAAAATGTGTTCCATTTTGTCCACCACCGGCGCTGAGATCATTATTCATGCGTTCGTTACGTACACGTATACTTATTATTTTCGGGCCTACCTATGTCTAGCATTAAAAGATTACCGTTGGTACAAAATGCGGCTGCAAGACTTTTGACAAGAACAAAAACGTTTGATCATATTACTCCTATACTGTATATACCTTTATATACATATATAGTCATTCCCAGAGTTGTGGGCATGACGATAAAGTACATCCGGCAGTGGAGGCTCCTCTATGGGGTCTTGGGGCACTAGGAGGTTAACCCCTTTACTACTGTTACCCCAGGTGGCCCTTGGCAAAGGCCTAGTACCTGACTGCCCCCTAGCCAGGGATACGGTGAAGACCTCAATGGCGGAGCAGGCGGAAGACGGTAGATTTAAGAACTACCACAACGGCTGCGATGGCGGTAGAAGGCTGCAGCAGAAAAGGGTCCCCAGTCGTCTTGGACTCCATGCCACTGGACCCTGACCCGATTCTGTCAAGGATCCTCCATGAAGGGATACACCCCTACCAGGAGGATCGTCATACTCGTTCGAGTGACCGCAGATGATGATACATATATATATATATATATATATATATATATATATATATATATATATATATATATATATATATATATATATATATATATATATATATATATACCTATACTGGCTCACTTGCACTGGCTTCCTGTGCACTTAAGATGCGAATATAAGGTTTTACTACTTACGTATAAAATACTAAACGGTCTTGTTCCATCCTATCTTGCTGATTGTATTGTACCATATGTCCCGGTCAGAAATCTGCGTTCCAAGAACTCCGGCTTATTAGTGATTCCCAGAGCCCAAAAACAGTCTGCGGGCTATAGAGCATTTCTATTTGGGCTCCAGTACTCTGGAATGCCCTCCCGGTAACAGTTAGAGATGCTACCTCAGTAGAAGAATTTAAGACCCATCTTAAAACTCATTTGTATATTCTGGCCTTTAAATCGACCCCCCTTTAAGACCAGTTGATCTGCCGTCTCTTTTCTGCTCTGCCCCCCTCTCCTGCGTGGAGAGGTTATCAGGTGACTACAGATGAAGCGCTAGCTGTTCAAAGTCAGGACCCGGGTTGGACCACTCCTATTGTCCACTATTAACTAGATCCACTCGACACATCAGTGTCAGAGCTTGGTCCGTATTGCCGGCAGTAAGTCGGACCCGTTTCCAGTGAGGGTTGGACTCCGCCAAGGCTGCCCTTTGTCACCGATTCTGTTTATAACTTTTATGGACATAATTTGTAGGCGCAGTCAGGGCGTTGAGGGGATCTGGTTTGGTGGTTGAAGTATTAGGTCTCTGCTTTTTGCAGATGATGTGGTCCTGATGGCTTCATCTGGCCAAGATCTTAAGCTCTCACTGGATCGGTTCGCAGCCGAGTGTGAAGCGACTGGGATGGGAATCAGCACCTCCAAGTCCGAGTCCATGGTTCTCGCCCGGAAAAGGGTGGAGTGCCATCTCCGGGTTGGGGAGGAGATCTTGCCCCAAGTGGAGGAGTTCAAGTACCTCGGAGTGGTGTTCACGAGTGAGGGAAGTGTGGATCGTGAGATCGACAGGCGGATCGGTGCGGCATCTTCAGTAATGCGGACGCTGTATCGATCTGTTGTGGTGAAGAAGGAGCTGAGCCGGAAGGCAAAGCTCTCAATTTACCGGTTGATCTACGTTCCCATCCTCACCTATGGTCATGAGCTTTGGGTTATGACCGAAAGGACAAGATCACGGGTACAAGCGGCCGAAATGAGCTTTCTCCGCCGGGTGGCGGGGCTCTCCCTTAGAGATAGGGTGAGAAGCTCTGTCATCCAGGGGGAGCTCAAAGTAAAGCCGCTGCTCCTCCACATCGAGAGGAGCCAGATGAGGTGGTTCGGGCATCTGGTCAGGATGCCACCCGAACGCCTCCCTAGGGAGGTGTTTCGGGCACGTCCGACCGGTAGGGGGCCATGGGGAAGACCCAGGACACGTTGGGAAGACTATCTCTCCCGACTGGCCTGGGAAAGCCTCGGGATCCCCCGGGAGGAGCTGGACGAAGTGGCTGGGGAGAAGGAAGTCTGGGCTTCCCTGCTTAGGCTGCTGCCCCCGCGACCCGAAATCAGATAAGCGGAAGAAGATGGATGGATGGATGGCACTCGACATCCATTGCACCGGTCACCCAGGGTGGAGGTCCCCACATCTGCGGTGCCCTCCAAGGTTTCTCATAGTATCCCAGTGGGTTGAGTTTTTTCATGCCCTAATGTGGAATCTGAGTCGAGGATGTCATTGTGGCTTGTGCAGCCCTTTGAGACACTTGTGATTAAGGGCTATATAAATAAACTTTCATTGATTGACATTGAAGTAGATGAATAATTCATTTTCTACCGATTGTCCCTCATAATTTTGACAAAATAATAGAATGGAAAATGACACGTTACTGCATACGTCAGCAGACTAATTACGAGCCTTTGTTTGCTTACTTACTACTAAAAGAGAAGTTGTCTAGTATGTTCACCATCATATTTAATTTCAACATTGTTCTTTGATTGCAATAACACACATATGTTTAATGTATCATAAGATTTGTAGTTAAAATAAAGCAAATAGTGACATGTTGTTTGTGATCCTTTTTATTTTGAAAAGTATCAAATAATATTTTGGTACCGGGAACAAAAAAATATTGGTATCGGGACAACCCTAATATTCAGAAATCTAAGTTTAAGTATCATTCCTTCAAACAAAGTTTCCTGGATTTTACATTCAGCATGGATTATCCAAGGTTCCATCACCTGTCTGAAGGATTTGACGTGTATTCTCTGCAGCCACCACTTTGACAGTGTTGGCTGTCAATAGACTGTATTAGTTGGCCCGGACTTAGCCATGGGTTTTAAACAGAATGAGAATTACTTTACTTTCTCAAGAAGACTTGCAGGCATTTGCACGGCCGCGCGCACACACACACACACACACTCTTTGCCCAGCAAGAGGTCACATACCCAATCAAACGTGCACAAACATCGGCGCGCACACACGCGGCAGTCTGATATGGCACTCAGTGTGTGATGACAGTATCGGGTCCTCCTGTGATTGAGGTGATGGCAGCATAGACAGGATGGGGATGTCAGCAGCTGTGAGTGACAGGAAGCTGAGATGAGGAGGACGGCTGTAGAGACAGCTAAGTTCACGGCGCGCCATCTCTCTGTCCTTTCGTTTGTCTCGCCCTCGCTCTTTCTTACGCCTGCCAGTCTGCTTCAACCTGCATCGGCCCACTTCTGTCTTTTTTCACGCGCCCAAATCCAGATTTTCCGTGTCAGTCTCCCCACAGGTGACAGCCTGGATGAATTTGGCCCTTTCATCCACATGTCACACACTCCATTGAGAGAAAACAATGGGAGACCCATACATAGGGTTCAGAGAACGTGCACCCAATTTACCTCGGCGGTGGGGGGAGGCGTGCTTGACAGGTTCTGCAAATGAGGCAATATAGCAGATATTGACTCTCGTCGTCCGCTCCGGGTCTTGGCGCTCACAAATAAAGTGCAGATGTCGTAAATCCCAGGTTTTACTGATGCTGCAGATGCAGAGACCACTTAAGCTCACATCACTTGGTCAATGGCGTCCATCATGACAGAAAAGACGCTAAACAAAAGGTTTGCCTAAAGGGGAACTGCACTTGTTTTGGAATTTTGCCCAACAATCACAATCATTATTAAAGTTGTTTTATTGCATTCTAAACGTAAAGTCCGCCCATAAAACCCAATACTAAAACATCCAAAAAGCACCAACAATACTCCAATTACATTTCGTGACATGAATATTAACCAAGTATTAGTGATATTGTTATTATAAGTGCTAACGCAGACGGACTATTTATAACCGTGCCGTGATCATGAGCTTGTGTGCTAATGTTGACACGATCGACTGATCAGCTGCTTTCTCGTTTCCTTGCTCCTCAAACTTTATTCTAGATCCAGCTAGAACCAGCTCAGTGGCCTTGTGGTTAGAGCAGTGTTTTTCAACCTTTTTTGAGCCATGGCACATTTTTTGCGTTGAAAAAATCAGGAGGCACACGACCAGCAGAAATCATTAAAAAACAAAACTCAGTTGACAGTAAAAAGTCGTTGTCGCAATTGTTGGATATGACTTCAAACCATAACTAACCATGCATCAAAATAGCTCTTGTCTCAAAGTAGGTGTACTGTCACCACCTGTCACATCCCGCCGTGACTTATTTTGAGTTTTTTGCTGTTTTCCTGTGTAGTGTTTTAGTTCTTGTCTTGCGCTCCTATTTTGGTGGCTTTTTCTCTTTTTATGGCATTTTCCTGTAGCAGTTTCATGTCTTCCTTTGAGCGATATTTCCCACATCTATTTTGTTTTAGCAATCAAGAATATTTCAGTTGTTTTTTATCTTTCTTTGTGGGGACATTGTTGATTTTCATGTCATGTTCGGATGTACATTGTGGACACCGTCTTTGCTTCACAGTAAGTCTTTGCTGTCATCCAGCAATCTGTTTTTGTTTACTTAGTAGCCAGTTCAGTTTTTGTTTTGTTCTGCATAGCCTTCCCTAAGCTTCAATGTCTTTTCTTAGGGGCACTCACCTTTTCTTTATTTTTGGTTTAAGCATTAGACACCTTTTTACCTTCACGCTGCCTTCCGCTGTTCCTGACATCTACAAAGCAATTAGCTACCGGCTGCCACCTACTGATATGGAATAGTATTACACGGTGACTCTGCCGAGCTCTAGACAGCACAGACACTCAACAACAACACATAATTTGCAGACTATAATTACTGGTTTGCAAAAACAATTTTTAACCCAAATAGGTGAAATTAGATAATCTCCCACGGCACACCAGACTGTATCTCACGGCACACTAGTGTGCCGCAACACAGTGGTTGAAAAACACAGGGTTAGAGTGTTCGCCCTGAGACTGGGAGGTTGTGAGTTCAAATGTCGACCCAGTCATACCAAAGACTACAAAAAATGGGACCCGTTGCCTCCCACTCAGCATCAAGGGTTGGAATTGGGGGTTAAATCACAAAAATGATTCCCGAGCGCGGCGCACGCTGCTGCTCACTGCTCCCCTCACCTCCCAGGGGGTGAACATGGGGATGGGTCAAATGCAGAGGACACATTTCACCACATCCAGTGTGTGTATGACAATTGTTTGGGACTTTAACTTAAATTTTTAAGATCATAAATCATGCCTCTCACCTGCATAGTAGAAGGACGAGGACATACTCCAATAAGCTGGTGCACTTTGACAGCCAATTTACACCCGTAAATGGAGAGAACAACACGAACACACGCTTAGTTCCACCCCCCTATTCTTTGCGAGGGTTATGAGTTCTTCTTCATCTAAATGGGAATGTATGAACATCCTAGCATTTGGCATCCTATGACAGCAGACATTGTACAGTAAGTGATGTTTTATTATGTCAAATGGCTCTCATGAAGTCTGCAGTGAGTAATAATCAGTTATGTTGTCGAAAAAAAGTGCTTGAAATGAGCAAAATACGTAAATATTAAATGTTATTATATATATGCCCGTTACTACATTACATACATCATGTATATAAAACTTTATGGAGGTGTTCGGATGTTTTTTAGGGCTTTTTTTAGCATATCTCTTAGTCTCCATTGTAAGCAAACTTTTGATCGCATTTATTTAATATTTAAAATACTCTTTTTTTTTTAAATACATCCGTTGTCGTGTCTTTCATAATGATTGTGAACAATAGGCAAAATTACAAAAAAAAGTGCACTACCCCTTTAACAAACTCCAACTTCACATGAACGGAAATCAGTAAAAGTGAACATATTTCAAGTAAACATTTAAAATAAACATATTTTCCAAACAAAATTAAATTCCTCCCCAACTTCAAATTTTTAAGTTTTTATATTGGTAGGCAAGGCAAGGCAAGGCAACTTTATTTGTATAGCGCTTTTCATACACAAGGCAGACTCAAAGTGCTTCACAGACAACAAAGTGAAATGAAAGAAAATAAAAGCAAAATTAAAATGCAGACAATAAAAATAAAAACAGTGCAGACGTTAAAAGTTAAAAGATTAAAAGATTTAGCTGAAAGCTAAGGTGAACATAAAAGTCTTCAGTCTAGTTTTAAAAGTAGTGAGAGTTGGGGAGAGTCTGACATCTTCAGGAAGTTTATTCCAGCTATGTGTTGCATAGTGACTGAATGATGATCTCCCTTGATTTGAGTTTACTCTTGGAACCGCTAACAGATTGGTCTCAGAAGATCTTAGTGATCTAGAGGGCGTATATAGTGGGAGCATATCAGTGATATACTTGGGCCCTAGACCATGTAGTGATTTATATGTGAGCAGGAGGATTTTGAAATCTATTCTCTGATGTACAGGGAGCCAATGTAAGGATTTAAGAATTGGTGTAATGTGCTCACATTTTTTGGTCTTTGTTAGAACTCTAGCAGCAGCGTTCTGAACAAGCTGTAGCTGCCTGACAGTTTTTTTGGGAAGACCTGCAAGGAGACCATTACAATAGTCTAGCCTACTGGTAATAAAGGCATGTACAAGTTTTTCTAAGTCTTGAGCTGACATGAGCCCTCTAAGTCTTTTTACATTTTTGAGGTGATAGTAGGCCGATTTTGTTACTGATTTGATGTGACTGTCGAAATGTAAATCAGAATCTAAAATAACCCCAAGATTTCTGGCTTTATTTGAGGTTTTCAGGGACAGTGATTGAAGGTGTTGGATGACTTTAAACCTTTCTTTTTTAGCACCAAAAACAATTATCTCAGTTTTATCTTCATTTAGTTGTAGGAAATTTTGGCACATCCAGTGTTTGACTTGCTCAATGCACTGGCACAGAAGATCTATGGGGCGATAGTCATTTGGTGATAGCGCTACATAGATTTGGGTGTCATCGGCATAGCAATGATGGTCAATGTTATTATTTTGCATGATTTGTTCTAGTGGGAGCATATAGATGTTAAATAAAGTCGGCCCCAAGATTGAACCTTGGGGGACTCCACACGTTACGTTGGTTGGTTCTGATACAAAGTCACCAATGGAAACAAAATAGTTCCTATCTTGTAGATATGACTTGAACCAGCTTAAAACTGTGCCTGAGATCCCCACCCAGTTTTCCAACCTGTCCAAAAGTATTGAGTGGTCGACAGTGTCAAATGCAGCACTGAGGTCCAAAAGCATTAATACTGAAGTTTTGCCAGAGTCTGTGTTTAGACGGATGTCATTTATAACTTTAAGAAGGGCCGTCTCTGTGCTATGAAGAGGTCGAAATCCTGACTGGAAGTTGTTGTGGCAGCCAGTAGAAGCCAAGAAGTGATTTAGTTGTTGGAGGACAACTTTCTCAATTATTTTACTTATGAATGGTAGATTTGAAATTGGTCTGTAGTTGTTGATAACAGAGGCATCTAGGCTCTGCTTTTTTAGAAGAGGTTTAATGACTGCAGTTTTGAAAGCCTTCGGGAAATTGCCCGATTTAATAGAATTATTAACTATTTGCAAGATGTCTGTTGATAGGCAGTCAAAAACATTCTTAAAGAAGTTGGTAGGTAAAACATCAAGGCAGCAGGTGGATGACTTTAGAGCTGTCACCGTTTCCACTAGAGTTTTAGAGTCTATGGCATTAAAGCTTGGTAATAATGTTAATGTAACTGAGAGTGTACACATGGAACCAAATGGCCCCGATAAGCGTCCATTACTGTTAACTGTCATATATATATATATATATATATATATATATATATATATATATATATATATATATATATATATATATATATATATATATACATATATATATATATATATATATATATATATATATATATATAAATATATACATATATATATATATACAGTACATATATATATATACAGTACATATATATATATATATATATATATATATATATATATATATATATATATATATATATATATATATATATATATATATATATATATATATATATAAATATATATATGAGCACTGTATGTATTTATTTTAGTGTGCCTTTTCTTTGGCCCACCAATATAATGTTAGTCATTTTCTCTGCCTACAGTAAATAAAAACATCTATAGCAACATACAAACATGAAGTCACTTTAATGTGTGTTCGACAACACACGTATACCACAACAGCAGGTATCGGACACCTCGGCCTCCTTGGACGTACCCTCGCTCATCCATGCGGACTGGACACTGGCCGAGAGTTAGTGGGCGGCCGAGGGTTGCTTTGCTGGGTCTGCTCCTGTCTCTGGCCATGCTCCTGGGCGGGTTTTTGTTGTTGTTTTACTTTTGTGGCTGTGTGTAGAAGCGGCTGGTTGCATCAGCTTTGCTCTTTTAATGTATTTAATGTCCTTTGTGTTATCTCTTACACCCATGTTTATGTGTGCTATGGCTATGAGTTTTTTTTCCCCTTGGGCCCAGGCTTGAATATTCCCTCTTCTCCGACTCCCTCGTCGTCATTTGGGATGTGCTTGTCTGTTGTGATTTCCCTTCCTGGTTCGATGGCCCGCCCCATCTTGCCTCTGATTGGCCTGTCCGTAATGCTTTGCCCTAATCTTAACCAACCGTGACGTAAACCAACCAATCATCATTGATTTATCCTTTATTTTTTTGTCCCCCGCCCGTGGAGTTGCATTAGTCCATTTCTCTCTTTCTCTTCTCCCTCTCTCTTCTTTTGTAGCTTGTATCTTTGGTTGCTAAACTACTCCCTACATGGGTCTAAAAATAGCTAAGCTCAGGAAATCACTACTCGTTTAAACAGTATCAAAGCTACTGCCAAGCTACTGGGAAATGTAGTTAAAGGCCTACTGAAATTAAATGTTCTTATTTAAACGGGGATAGCAGATCCATTCTATGTGTCATACTTGATCATTTCGCGATATTGCCATATTTTTGCTGAAAGGATTTAGTAGAGAACATCGACGATAAAGTTCACAACTTTTGGTCGCTGATAAAAAAAAGCCTTGCCTGTACCGGAAGTAGCGTGACGTCGCAGGCTGAAAGGCTCCTCACATTTCCCCATTGTTTACACCAGCAGAGAGAGCGATGCGGACCGAGAAAGCGACGATTACCCCATTAATTTGAGCGAGGATGAAAGATTCGTGGATGAGGAACGTAAGAGTGAAGGACTAGAGTGCAGTACAGGACGTATCTTTTTTCGCTCTGACCGTAACTTAGGTACAAGGGCTCACTAGATTCCACACTTTCTCCTTTTTCTATTGTGGATCACAGATTTGTATTTTAAACCACCTCGGATACTATATCCTCTTGAAAATGAAAGTCGAGAACGCAAAATGGACATTCACAGTGACTATTATCTCCACGACAATACATCGGTGAAGCACTTTAGCTACAGAGCTAACGTGATAGCATCGTGCTTAAATGCAGATATAAACAAAAGAAATAAGCCCCTGACTGGAAGGATAGACAGAAGATCAACAATACTACCAAACTCTGGACCTGTAACTACACGGTTAATGCTGTACCGCCTGGAAAAGCCTAGCAATGCTGTTGCTAACGACGCCATTGAAGCTAACTTAGCTACGGGACCTCGACAGAGCTTTGCTAAAAACATTAGCTATCCACCTACGCCAGCCCTCATCTGCTCATCAACACCCGTGCTCACCTGCTTTCCAGCGATCGACGGCGCGATGAAGGACATCACCCGATCATCGATGCGGTCGGCGGCTAGCGTCGGATAGCGCGTCTGCTATCCAACTCAAAGTCCTCCTGGTTGTGTTGCTGCAGCCAGCCGCTAATACACCGATCCCACCTACAGCTTTCTTCTTTGCAGTCTTCATTGTTCATTAAACAAATTGCAAAAGATTCACCATCACAGATGTCCAGAATACTGTGGAATTTTGCGATGAAAACAGAGCTGTTTGTATTGGGATACAATGTGTCCCAATACTTCCGCTTCAACGATTGACGTCACGCGCAAACGTCATCATACCTAGACATTTTCAACCGGAAGTTTCCCGGGAAATTTAAAATTGCACTTTATAAGTTAACCCGGCCGTATTGGCATGTGTTGCAATGTTAAGATTTCATCATTGATATATAAACTATCAGACTGCGTGGTCGGTAGTAGTGGGTTTCAGTAGGCCTTTAAGCTACGT
This sequence comes from Entelurus aequoreus, assembly GCF_033978785.1. Lineage (NCBI taxonomy): Eukaryota > Metazoa > Chordata > Actinopteri > Syngnathiformes > Syngnathidae > Entelurus > Entelurus aequoreus. The sequence continues at coordinate 84,215,042 of NC_084731.1, read as the reverse complement.
AGCTTCGCTACATGTAACGAGCTACTGCCCAACACTGTGTCAGTAGAAATATTCGTATTTCAACTTACAGGAACTCTACTACTAAATAAATGTTTTCTTCCTGGGGGGCGTAACAAAAAATAATTGAGTAAAGTAATGCTACTCTCACTTGAGTACAACGTTTTTGGAGAGCTTTCAAAAAGTCTCTGAAAGCCTTCCAGCAGGAGAAAGGGTCACAACTTACAGAAAATGACCCCTTCTTAAAATACCCGTGTATGTGTGGATATGGCCGAAGATTGCACATACTGTCCTCAGCGTTTCTGCCCGCTTTGCTTCCTCTCTTGCGCGGGGGAAAAAAAAAGATTGTGAGAGAAGGGTCATCTTTTCTGACAGCAAGGGCAGCCAGACCCTCTGAGGTTGTCACACTCGGCTGCTTATAACGGCGCATCGCATTGAGTGACCCCGTCGCCCGATGTGTGTTCTGGCCCTCTGCCACATTTCATACACGCGGTTGTTAAATCTGCGGCTCACCCAGCAACGCTCAGCTTTCCAGCCAATGTCTATTTTTTGTTCGGTACCCTCAAAGCACTCTGGTCAAAAACTTCTTCTACGGCAGACCTGGGAAAAAATATAAAATTAAACTATTACATTTCTTAGACGTTTAATATAGAAATTGTAGCCGCCATTGTGATGTGCAGTGCTGTTTTCAAATTACCGTAAGGTTGCGCTTTTGAGTTTTATACGGGTTATTACGGCTTTGTTTCCAAAGCAGCCAGCCTGAAACGCGGGTGTCAGGGACAGACACGGAAGCAGATTTTCACCCCAAAGTTCTGTAGAAAAAATATATTGCCATATTTTTGGGACTATAAGTCGCAGTTTTTTTCATAGTTTGGCCGGGGGTGCGACTTATACTCAGGAGCGACTTATTTGTGAAATTATTAACACATTATCCGTAAAATATCAAATTATATTATTTAGCTCATTCACGTAAGAGACTAGACGTATAAGATTTCATGGGATTTAGCGATTAGGAGTGACAGATTGTTTAGTAAACGTATAGCACAGGGGTCGGCAACCCAAAATGTTGAAAGAGCCATATTGGACCAAAAATACAAAAACAAATCTGTCTGGAGCCGCAAAAAATTAAAAGCCATATTACATGTGTCATGAGATATACATTTAAATAAGAGGACTTAAAGGAAACTAAATGACCTCAAATATACCTACAAATGAGGCATAATGATGCAATATTATTGTACATATCGCTAGCCTAAATAGCATGTTAGCATCGATTAGCTTGCAGTCATGCAGTGACCAAATATGTCTGATTAGCACTCCACACAAGTCAATAACATCAACAAAACTCACCTTTGTGCACTCATGCACAACGTTAAAAGTGTGGTGGACAAAATGAGACAGAAAAAGAAGTGGCATAAAACACGTCCTACAAAGTCGGAGAAAGTTATACATGTAAACAAACTATACGGTGAGTTCAAGGACCGCCAAAATTAGTATGACAAAACGGCGCTCGCCAAATACTTGAATCAGTGAAGCATGTTTAATATAAACAGTGTGATTTATAACAATTAGGGAGGTTTGTGTCACATTTGTCCTCCTACAAAAACCATACTAAAACAAAAAAATATTTTTTTTTCCCCTCATCTTTTTCCATTCTTCATACATTTTTGAAAAATCTCCAGAGAGCCACTAGGGCGGCGCTAAAGAGCCGCATGCGGCTCTAGAGCCGCGGGTTGCCGACCCCTGCTATAGCATGTTCTATATGTTATAGTTATTTGTATGACTCTTACCATAATATGTTACGTTAACATACCAGGCACGTTCTCAGTTGGTTATTTATGCGTCATATAACGTACACTTATTCAGCCTGTTGTTCACTATTCTTTATTTATTTTAAATTGCCTTTCAAATGTCTATTCTTGGTGTTGGGTTTTATCAAATAAATTTCCCCCAAAAATGCGACTTATACTCCAGTGCGACTTATATATGTTTTTTTCCTTCTTTATTATGCATTTTCGGCCGGTGCGACTTATACTCCGGAGCGACTTATACTCCGAAAAATACGGTATATCAGATTGTAGGTTGTTTTTTAGCCTTTGCATATATCATTTGCGGTGTTTGTTGCATTCTTGTGGTGTTTTGCTTGATTGTAAAATATGTCAATCGAGGAGCTGGTCTGAAAGTAAAAAAGGAGTCCTTGTATTGTTAATATTCAGTGTTTTATCATTCATATTTAATAATGTAAATATCCTACATTCCTTATTTTCAAGTGCATTCTGGTTTAAAAAAAACATAAATAAAATCAATTTCGTTTTTTGAGGTGGTCTGTGATAACGTTTTTAGCATTCCGTCAGGCATTATTGTAAGTTTTTGTATTCGAGTTCCAGAAAAAAGGGACCACAGAAGAAGGGGCGGTATAGCTCGGTTGGTAGAGCGGCCGTGCCAGCAACTTGAGGGTTGCAGGTTCGATCCCCGCTTCCGCCATCTTAGTTACTGCTGTTGTGTCCTTGGGCAAGACACTTTACCCACCTGCTCCCAGTGCCACCCACACTGGTTTAAATGTAACTTAGATATTGGGTTTCACAATGTAAAGCGCTTTGAGTCACATGAGAAAAAGCGCTATATAAATGTAATTCACTTCACTTCACTTCACTTTCCTCCAGAAGGTCTTATCTTTGTCCATGTGATGTCAGATGAAACAAAAATTGAGCTGTTTGGCCACAATACCCGGCAATATGTTTGGAGGAGAAAAGGTGAGGCCTTTAACCCTAGGAACACCATTCCTACCGTCAAGCATGGTAGTGGTAGTAGTATGCTCTGGGCCTGTTTTGCTGCCAATGGAACTGGTGCTTTACATAGAGTAAATGGGACAATGGATATGGAGGATTACCTCCAAATTCTTCAGGACAACCTGAAGAATTTGGGCGCAGTTGGGTGTTCCAACAGGACAATGACCCCAAACACACGTCAAAAGTGGTAAAGGAATGGTTAAATCAGGCTAGAAATAAGGTTTTAGAATGGCCTTCCCAAAGTCCTGATAATGCTGTGTGGACAATGCTGAAGAAACAAGTCAATGTCAGAAAACCAACAAATGTAGCTGAACTGCACCTATTTTGTCAAGAGGAGTGTTCAAAAATTAAACCAGAAGCTTGCCAGAAGCTTGTGGATGGCTACCAAAAGCGACCTTATTGCAGTGACACTTGCCAAGGGACATGTAAGCAAATATTAACATTGCTGTATGCAGTGTTGGGACTAACGCGTTACAAAGTAACGCGTTACTGTAACGCCGTTAGTTCCGGCGGTAACTAGTAATGTAACGCGTTATTTTTTTATATTCAGTAACTCAGTTACCGTTACTACATGATGCGTTACTGCGTTATTTTACGTTATTTTTTTATGTAGTATTGGCTAGAAACAGATGCGCTGCGGTGTCGTTCTTCTAAATCTTCCTCTGTCACACGCCGGAGAGAAGAAAAGAGCCGTGTGTGCGTGTGTCTGGGTGTGGCTGTGGGGGGGAGGCACACACGTGATCTGCGGTTTGATATATAAAACAAAACAAAAAGGTTGTTCGCACGTTCAGTCCACACACAGCGTGGTCATGGCGAGTGGAGTAACGGAGGAGCTTGAACGCCCCGCGCCATTTAATCGGTGTGTTTATAGGTGCAGACTCCGTTGTGCAAGACGAGGCTTTTAAACACGTGCTGAATGTGCTTGAGCCACGTTACGACATCCCGTCGCGCACCCACTTCAGCGATAAGATTGTGCCAGATCTTTATGAGCAGGAGAAGAAAAAAGTTGTGGATGAACTATCCCGAGCATCATCTGTTGCGCTCATGACAGACTGGTGCACGTCCAGGGAAACTATGTGACGATAAGCGCTCACTTCATCACAGCAGACTGGGAGATGAGAAGACACGCCCCTTCTACGAGAGTCACATTGCGCAGGTACTGACACAAGCAGTGGAGGAATGGAAGATAAAGATATCCCAGTCACGTGATAATGCCAAAAATCACATAAATGCAGTGAATGAGGCAGGACTGGGACCACAGGTAGTGCATGTAGGGAATTTGGCATCACATCTCAGTCAATAGGATGGATCAGGAAGGAGGTTTCCTAGCACAACAGCTGTTCATGTACTTAAGACAAAGCAAGAAATGCTAAAGCTGCCTACTCATAAAGCTCATACATGATGTCCAAACGAAGTGGAACTCCACTTATGATATGTTGGAGCAGCAGGCAGCTATATACTCTGCATTGACCCACAAGACCCTGAAGAAAAATGTCAAAGACCTCATCAACCTGTCTGATGATGATGTGAGAGTGGCAGAGGAGGTCCTCCAGGTGCTTAAACCCCTCAAAAGTGTTACATCTCCACAGAGCACTGAAACTTCACCATCTGTGTCAATGATCCTGCCACTGAAAACAAGGATTGTACAATCCATGGCTCCAAGTGTGGAAGACAGCAGCATCACTCCGGATGTCAGACTTTATTTCACTACCTATGTTTCAAGGAAGATGATGTGCCTTCTTATGTTGCACTTTCAGTTGTTTTTTATTAATGGTCGTTGGTCCAAGTTTAAAGAAAGGAGAAATGCCTTTTTATGTTGCACTGTTTTTCATTAATTATGTTCAAATGAAAATAAAAATGCATGTCAAGTTGATCAACAGATTGTATTCTTCTCCAGTGCAATAACAGTATTGCAATGAAGGCTAAAAGGGCATTAATGGGAGCTTTAAAAAAAAGAAGAAAACAAGAAGTAACTAAATAGTTACTTTTCACAGTAACGCATTACTTTTTGATGTAAGTAACTGAGTTAGTAACTGAGTTACTTTTGAAATTAAGTAACTAGTAATTGTAGCTAGTTACTGGTTGTCAGTAACTAACCCAAAACTGGCTGTATGTATACTTTTGACCCAGCAGATTTGGTCACATTTTCAGTAGACCCATAATAAATTCATAAAAGAACCAAATTTCATGAATGTTTTTTGTGACACACTAGTATGTGCTCCAATCCCTCTATCACAAAAAAATAAGAGCTGTAGAAATGATTGGAAACTCATATATATATATATATATATATATATATATATATATATATATATATATATATATATATATATATATATATATATATATATATATATATATATATATATATGTCATGATCTGTTGCCCGGGTCATGGCTTGATTTATGTTTTGTGGCTTTTATTTCTTATGTTAGTCTGTTTCAGTGCTCTACCCTTTTTCCTTTCGTTTACTTTTGGTTTCCATGGACAATAATTCTCCACACCTGCCCTTGTTGAGTAATTAGTGTTCCCACCAGCTGTTTTGGTTAATCACTCCCCTTTATATTTTTCAGTCACCCAGCACAAGTCGCCGGGTCAACAATGCTCGCTTTTCGCGACATTTACGTTGGTTCTTGTTTTCACCATGCTTGTGTATTCTTCCTAGTTTAAGACTTTCTCGCTGTTCGCCTCGTTTTTTTTTTTGGCTCCACACTTGACTAGTGTCTGAGTTTTTGTATTTGTCTGAGTTTTTGTATTTGTTGTCTTGCCTTGAAGAATTAAAATAGACTCCTACCTGCCCGCTGCTCCTGCCGCTTTCGTGCTTTATTAGAGGAGATTTTGGTTTCCTTGGAAATAGCAGGTGATGCTGCAGTTTTTAGTTATAAGATGTTCATGTCTATGAAACTTATGGTATTAAGAGAATCAATAAAATATACAATGAATTTACTCAGATTATATGATTTATAGGAATGATAATGAAGTTGGAATAATTAGTTATAATTGCAATGGTCTTGCAGACAACAGAAAAAGAAAACTTATATTTATGTGGCTGAATGAAAAAAAACAAGATATTTTTTGTCTTCAAGAAACGCATTCAACACATTTAGATGAAGAAAAATGGAGAAAAGAATGGGGTGGTCCAATTTTCTTTTCTCATGGTTACAGAAATTCAAAAGGTGTTATGATTTTGATTAAAAAAACTTTTAATTTTCAATTTAACTCTATGGAAAAAGACTCACAAGGACGTTGGCTAATATTAAATATGATTATTCAAGGTCAAAAAATGTGTGTTTTGAATCTGTATGGGCCAAATGTTGATGAACCTTCCTTTTTTGAAGAAATAAGTGACATGTTGCAAGAACAACAAGGGGAAATTATTATTGTGGGGGACTTTAATGTTGCTTTAGATAAAGTTTTGGACCGAAAAGGGAATTTTTCAATGGATTATCATCCTCAATCTTTACAAAAGATTCAAAATGTTATGGATGCATTTGATTTAATTGATATCTGGAGATTCAAAAACCCTAGGTTAGTACGGTACACATGGAGAAGACAAAACCAGGCAAGTCGTATTGACTACTTTTTGATATCATTTTCATTGCTAAACAAAGTGACTGCAATATCAATCGAGCATAAATTGCGTTCTGATCATAATTGTATAGGAATAAATATTGCAATTGAAGATAATACACGTGGGCCCGGATATTGGAAGTTTAATCAAATGCATCTACAGGATGATGAATTTATTGAAAAAACAAAGCAATTTATTGCTGACTTTTTTTAAAAATAATGTAGGATCGTCAAATCCCCAAATAGTATGGGAAGCCTTCAAATGTTGTTTTAGGGGATATGCCATTGCATACTCTTCATGGAAAAAAAAAAAGTTAAAGCGGCAGAACAGGAATTAAAGAGAGAAATTGAGGATTTACAAAAAAACATTGACAGTAATGATAATCTAACTAGTGAGCAACTGAATACATTTACAGCTAAACAAGAGGAGTTAGCAGATTTAGTTGAAAAACAATTATTGAAAAGTTATGACTGCAACAGAGCAATCTGGATGAAAAAAGGTGAAAAGTGTTCAAAATTATTTTTAAATATCCAAACAAAAAATCGTTCTAAAAAGAACATTTCCAAGCTTATTAAAACAAATGGAAAGGTATTGGATACACACACCACAATGTTGAAAGAAATGGAAAATTACTTTAAAAACATTTTTTCTAATCCAGTAATCCCTCCTGAAACTACACATTTTTTTCCAGAAAATTATGAAAGAAAATTGAATTCGGAAGAAAGACATTTATGTGAAGGCCTCATTAGAGAGGAAGAACTTGTGGCAGATGTTAAATCTTTTTATCCAGGGAAAACCCCAGGATTAGATGGAATACCTATTGAAGTTCATCAAGTATTTTATGAAGATCTTAAGAAACCATTACTTTCTAGTTTTAATTACTCATATAAAACAGGTTTTTTGTCCAACACTTTTGCAGAAGGCCTTTTTTCTTTATTATTGAAACGGGAAATAAATGGTCAGTATAAAGACCCAGTTCATCTAAAAAATTGGAGACCAATAACACTTCAGTGTTATGATGCTAAAATCCTGGCAAAATGTTTGGCTACACGATTTAAGTCTGTTTTGTCAAATATTATTCACCAAGATCAATCAGGCTTCCTACAAGGAAGAAACATAGGAAACAATATTAGACAGTTATTAGAAATTATAGAAAATTTTAATATGGAAAATAAAAGAGGATTCATTTTTGTAGCTGATCTGGAGAAGGCTTTTGACAAAATTAGCTTGGATTTTATTTGTAAAAGCTTAGTTTTTTTCAATTTTGGCAACTCCTTATTACACTGGATCAAGACGCTATATAATAAAACTAACTGTAGAATTATCAATAATGGATACATCTCTGGGACAATACCTCTATTAAGAGGTCTAAAACAAGGGTGCCCTTTGTCTCCATACTTATTTATTATTGCTATGGAAATATTGGCGATTAAAGTTAGATTGAATAAAAATATTGAAGGGCTCAGTAATAATAATATTGAAAGTAAAATAACAATGTATGCAGACGATACAGGCTTCTTTATAAGCCCCAATCCTCATTGTTTGTGAAACCTTCTTGATCTTTTGGACATATTTTCACAGCAATCTGGGCTTAAGCTAAATTATGATAAATGTAAAATATTAAGGATCGGAAATCTAAAGGGAACGTCCTTTCGAATGGAATGCAAAGTGCCTGTTTTGTGGACAGATGGACCAGTTAACATACTTGGTGTTGTTGTCCCAGAGAATCTGGAAGATCTAGGCTTGATAATCGACTAAGAAAGCTGGATAAAATTATGTAATTATGGAAAGGGAAATCCTTAACCTTGTATGGTAAAATATCTATTGTCAATTCGTTAATTATTCCTCAATTTATTTTTTTGTTTTTGTCATTACCAGCTCCATCACAAAACTTTTTTAAGATTTATGAGCGGAGGGTCTTCGATTTTGTCTGGGACGGCAAACCAGAAAGGATTAAAAGAAAGGTTTTGTACAATGAATATGAATATGGGGGCCTGAAACTTCTCAACCTTGAAGCTATGTGTCTGTCTTTAAAAGCATCAATTGTTCCAAATATGTATTTAAACACTGAGTGGTACACAAGTGTTCTGTTGGACAAAAAACATGTACTGTATCAAAATAAATTGTATCCTTTTTTACAAGTGATCCCCTCCCATTTTTCTTATGTAGAGAGTCTGCTGGGAAACATGACGGGGTTCATAAAGGAAACAATCCACTCATGGTGGTGTTTTCAATTTTATGTACCAAAAAAAAGAGATGATATTTTGCAGCAGATAATATGGATGAACTCTAATATTGTAATAGATGGAAAGCCTTTCTTTTTGAAAAATATGCTTGAATGTGGAATCATTTTTGTCAATGACATTATCAATGAGAATGGTAAAATTATGAAATATGATGAATTTACAACTATGTATGGTGATGCTTGTTCAAGCTTTTCATTTAATCAACTAACTGGAGTCATTGTGAAAAGATGGAAACAAATTAATTATGGAACTACTAAATTATTAGTTTGTAAACCCTTTATAAGAAATTTTAGTTGGCAAAAAGGAACTAAAATAAATAGAAAAATATATAAGTTTTATTTAATAAAGAAATCTTTGAAGGCTGCCCCATACAACACATATGGAAAATGGGAGGACTTTTTTCACTGCCCGTTGCCGTGGGATGCAATATTCAAATGAATCTACAAAACCACTATCGATGTGCAAAATCGTTATTTTCAAATCAAAATTATTTATAACTTCCTACCCACGGGAAAAAATGTTAAAAATATGGAATATGACAGAGTCAGATGATTGCCGATTTTGTTGTCAGGAGCCTGAATCCACCCTACATTTGTTTTGGTATTGTCATATTGTGTCTTCGTTTTGGGTGGAAGTTGAAAAAATGTGTTTAAAGATTGGTTTGTTTATGAAGCTTGATGTGGTTTCTGTTATTTTAGGAGAGTTCATTGACAATCATGATTTAGTCAATGTAATTATAGTACTCGGTAAAAGGTTTATTTTTAAGGCCAAAAACAGATATTCACTTAGTATTTCTTTCTTTAAAACATTTATTCAGTATTTTTTAACTTTAGAAAATTATATGGTTGAAAACGATAATGATGCCAAAAAACATAAAAAAAGATGGGAAGTCCTCAAAGGCTTATTTTGAAAATGTAATTTTGTTTATATATGATATGCAATATGTTGTTGCATTCCCTATTTTAAGTGTACATAAATGAAGGTGTGTGTTGCTGAGTTCGACTTGGATGTGATCTGGACTGTACATGGGTGCTTAATTTGAAAATGTATTTTTGTATGTGGATTGTATGCAACCTGTTGTGTTCCCTGGTTTTTGGTGTACATGGGTGAAGGTGTGTGTTGCTGAGCCCGATCTGGACGTTATCTGAACTGGACCTGGTTTTAAGAACCCTTTTGAACAATCTGATTTCATTGACAACCCGGTCTGGTGAAATTAAGGTCCTTTGTTTGTTTTGTTTGAAAGTAAAGCAATATAAAAACAATTACATAAAAGATAGTAATTAATGAAAATGTTAATGGACCAGCACCACACACAATCATGTGTGCTCTAAAGACTGTATCCCTTACAGACTGTATTATTCTATATTGTAGGAACCAGAAGATTTTCTTTTTTTTTAATAACAGAAAGAAAGCCCCTTTTGTGTAAATGAGTGTGGATGAGTGTGAATGGGGGAGGGAGGGTTTTCTTGGGTTGATGCACTAACGGTAAGTGTATCTTGTGTCTTTTTTTATGTTGTTTAATTTTTTTTTTCTAAATAAATAAATAAAAAATATGATGTTGGCCTTCTCGACCAACATCAGTGTGTGACCTCACCAATGCGCTTTTGGAAGAATGGTCGAAAATTCCTATAAACACACTCCGCAACCTTGTGGACAGCCTTCCCAGAAGAGTTGAAGCTGTAATAGCTGCACAAGGTGGACCCACATCATATTGAACCCCATGGGTTAGGAATGGGATGGCAATTCAAGTTCATATGCAAGTAAAGGCAGGTGGCTAAATACTTTTGGCAATATAGTGTGTATAAACACAAATGCTTAGGCAATTGTATAATAATACCTAGAGCAGGGGTGTCAAACTCATTTTAGATCGGGGGCCACATGGAGAAAAATCTACTCCCAAGTGGGCCGGACTGGTAAAATCACGGCACGATAACTTAAAAATAAAGACAACTTCAGATTGTTTTCTTTGTTTAAAAATAGAACAAGCACATTCTGAAAATGTACAAATCATAATGTTGTTGGGGTTTGTTTACACTTACTTGTTGCGGTTAATTGTATTCTACCTTTATTAGTCGTTATTTATACTTTCTCAATAAATTATGTGATAATGTTCATCAGTCAGCTCATTGGTGTTCATTTTCAATGTATCAAGATAAAAAAAATTATACCAAAATCAAATTACAGGATGTTATTTATGTAGTTTGCTAATTTTCCTCGACTGGTGCACTAACATCATGTGTTTTTTTTTTTTTTTTACATATGTAGCATCATCCACAAAGATACAAAGAATTGCTATTGTGACATCTAGTGGACACATTTAGAACAGCAGTTTCTTTCTTTCAAAAATTTCGGCTCATTTTTATACTTAGCTAACTCATCCCGCGGGCCGGATAAAACCAGTTCACGGGCCTGATCCGGCCCGCGGGCCGTACATTTGACACCCCTGACCTAGAGGTAAATCCTCGTACATGTATTTCCATAATATAAGCGGCCCTCTGAGGCGAGCCACAATTGCGATGTGGCCTTTAGTGAAAACCAGTTCGACTCCCCTGATTTAGAGAATCTAATTGCGTAAATAACTCATGTCACAACGTATATACAGTATCTGCGGCTTATAGTCCGGTGCGGCTAATATATAGAAAAATAAATTCCCCCCCTAAAATTTAGTGGGCACGGCTAATGTACCGCTTTATAGTCCGGAAAATATGGTATTTATTTGTTGCCAAAACTTGTTTGGGTGATAATACAACTTTTTCTACATTGTAATATTTTTTTCAATATTAACTCTTACCGGCAGTGTTTTGGCTCCACACCCTCACAATCCCACACCAGATTCCGTCACAGCGAAGATCACCGATCCACGAAAAGAAGCAACGCTTCCAATCTGACTTATTAACGCAGCAACTGTCCGGGTCAGCTCACGACTGTTGGAGGGTTGCGCTAATTGCTTTAGTGCGCTCGCGTCGTCCGCTGCCAAGTTGCACTCTGCTGAGCCGCAGACTTGGCCAGCGTGTGAGAGTGAGCGGGACGACGGCGCTGTAAAATACGCCAACATCCATTTGACTGCTTGGCGGCACCACTGAGCCGATGCAACTGGGAGGAAAGAGAATGAAAGAGAAGCTGTGGGTAGCAATGCAGAAGACTGAAATATAGTGGACACACTTAATGGTGGATAATATCCCCTCATCTGTTTCAGTCTTATTTGGGATCATTCATGACTGTGCAGCCTCTCCTCTGCTGTGTACAAATTTACATCAAAATCAATAGCTATTGAGTCGCCGTTAAAATTATTCCCCTTCTCCCAGAACTTAATTCTCCCTTCCCATTCTAATTCCTCACGATTGGCTTACTGCTCAGTGGGGAATCCTTCCTTGTCCAATTTGTATTGATCGGAACCCCGGCCCTTGGTCTAAATCAGAAAGAAGATGACTGACAACACGTCCGATTTTGATCTTTTAGCTTGGTCCAGTCAAGGAAAAAAAAAAGAAGTGTGATTTGCATTTTGTTTCGCAGAATTGGCAGCCTTAGCTGGAGTTGACAAAATCCCAGCTTATTTTATGCTCCCTGAGATGACGGCCAAACTGATATAAAATAATTAGATTCCTAAGCTTGTCAAGAAGCATTTTCACAGATTTGAATACCAATGGACATAAAAAAAAAATAATAGAGCGCAAACACACAAAGGCAAAACTCCCAGACTAGGGATGTAACATTATGAAAATGTCACATGTCATTGTGACCGAAAGTATTTTTGTTATCAAATTTTTTGTTGAATGTGCTCAAAACGTACTAGCGCACACACACTGGATTCTTATAACCAAATGTTATTTTAAAAACATTAAATCCGTGGTTCTCAAGCTTTTTTCACCAAGTACCACCTCTGAAAAAACTCGGCTCTCCAAGTGCCACCATAATGACCAACATTAAAATACAGCAGCGTAGTAGGCCTAAGTATTTACTAAAAACAAGGCAGAGGGTTTTGTTTACCAAGTGTAGTCAGTATATATATATATATATATATATATATATATATATATATATATATATATATATATATATATATATATATAAGGGATGCCCGATAATGGCTCTTTGCCGATATCCGATATTCCGATATTGTCCAACTCTTAATTACCGATACCGATATCAACCGATACCGATATGTACAGTCGTGTAATTAACACATTATTATGCCTAATTTGGACAACCAGGTATGGTGAAGATAAGGTCCTTTTAAAAAAAATAATAAAATAAGATAAATACATTTAAAACATTTTCTTGAATAAAAAAGAAAGTAAAACAATATAAAAACAGTTACATAGAAACTAGTAATTGATGAAAATGAGTCAAATTAACTGTAACTGTTAAAGGTTAGTACTATTAGTGGACCAGCAGCACGCACAATCATGTGTGCTTACGGACTGTATCCCTTGCAGACTGTATTGATATATATTGATATATAATGTAGGAACCAGAATATTAATAACAGAAAGAAACAACCCTTTTGTGTGAATGAGTGTGAATGAGGGAGGGAGGTTTTTTGGGTTGGTGCACTAATTGTAAGTGTATCTTGTGTTTTTTTATGTTGCTAATATATATATATATATATATATATATATATATATATATATATATATATATATATATATATATATATATATATATATATATATATATATATATATATATGTGTGGGAAAAAATCACAAGACTATTTCATCTCTACAGGCCTGTTTCATGAGGGTTTCCTCAATCATCAGGAGATTTTAATGGAATAATTCACATACCATGGTTTATATAGGGCACAGAGCGGGTGGGTACAGGCAGGCGTAGGGGCGTGGTGATTGGCTCATGTGTTACCTAGGAGGTGTTTCCTTCTGTGACGGCATGCTGATACAATTTTCGCTGCGCTTCACAGAAGGAAACACCTATATATATATATATATATATATATATATATATATATATATATATATATATATATATATATATATATATATATATATATATTCAGTATTTTTGACCACGTTACACCAAGGTTGAACAGTAACACTGTTTGAATACAGGAAAATAAAACACTGTACTTTAATCGAGTAATTATTTGGCGTATCACTAGATCTGGGATCAGACACCCGCCGATCTCGAGCCGCATGCGGCTCTTTAGTGCCGCCCTAGTGACTCCCTGAAGCATTTTTAAAAAAGGATTGAAAATGGAAAAAGAAGGGGGGAAAATATTTTTTTTGTTTTAGTATGTTTTTTGTTTGAGGACAAACATGACACAAACCTTCCCAGTTGTTCGGAAGCCCACTGTTTAATATGTTTGTGTGTATGCTTCACTAATGAGAGTAGGTGGTGAACATCGTTTTGTCCAACTAATTTTGGTTGTTCTTGAACCCACCATAGTGTGGATTGTGACGCAGCAGTTTGTTTACGTGTACAATCTTCCATTCCTTCTTTGTCTCATTTTGTCCATCAAAAGTTTTATACTGTGCGTGAATGCACAAAAGTGCGCTTTGTTGATGTTATCAACTTGTTGGAGTGCTAATCAGGCATATTTGGTCAGTGCATGACTGCAAGCTAATCAATGCTAACATGCTATGTAGGCTAGTTGTATGTACATATTGCATCATTATGCCTCATTTGTAGGTATATTTGAGCTCATTTAATATCCTTTATTTTTATCCTCTTTGTATATAATTTAGTTTTGCATGTTCCATGACACATTATCTGTATGTAATATTGGCTGCATTTCTGATAGTTGTGTGTGTCCCATGTTGTTCCAGACCACAGCAAACATTACCTAGCTTTCCAAAGATTGTAATAAATCTATTACAATAAGACAGCCTGCCGTTTCCTTTAACTTGGACACACACATCTATACCTTTGGCCATTAAAAGCCAGTCATTTCCAGGAGTTATCTTACCTTCTGAGTAGCCTCTGATTTACTAATGGTTTCTAATGTTGTAAAAATGTGTAGAATAAATATTACATTTCAACATTTCTGTCAACGAAGATTTGCTTCAGCCTGCGACACATAGTCATTTTGATAGTAGGCTATTATAGCTAATATAGACACTTACATCATGTGTTGCCTTCATTATAACACTTATATATGGCTTTTCATTTTTTGCGGCACCAGACAGATTTTTTTTTTGTGGGTGTTGGGGGATGGCGGACCGGTACTTTTTAGAGATGATATAGTACTGAATATGATTCATTAGTATCGCAGTACTATACTAATTATAGCGTACAACCCTACTATCGACTAGGATTACAATTTCCGCATTGCATACTATTATACTTAGTCTTCTTACAGCAATCCCCATAGGATCATCTTTGCCTTCAATACAAAGCCCAAGCAGTTCTGATTGACTCAGAGGGAATGGATCACGATGTGCTGACACTTAACTGTGTTGCAACAGACAGAGTCATAAGGCGCGTCAGTTCATGCTATCTAATTCCCTGCTGCAATACGGACTAACAAGAAGCAGCGTGGGTGGACAGCTTAAAGAAACGCTGGTAAACGAACCGCTCCGAAGCACTGTTTGTTTGTTCCCTTGCTGTTGTGCGGGAGGCCGCCGGTTCCAACACATGACAAAAACTTTACAGAAGCACCTTGCGAGCTGAGCAGCACCCCCGGAATAAAGCCGGCACTTAAACAGTATGCTTTGTTTCCATCCGAAACAACCGATAATTCACTTAATCGGTTCTACTCATGCTGGTGCAAAGTGCTAATCAAAGAAGTCGGCCACTTTGCAGTTTTTTGGGAAGAACAAAAAAAAGGCAACACGATTCAACTTGTTTTTGACAGCACTATAGGGGGTGAGGGGTGGGACAGATTGGCATATTTAATGCAGGGCTCACATGTAACCACGGCAACCGTGGCAATTGCCGCGACCGCACTCTCATTTGCCTTAGTGCCCTAAAAAATTGACCAACATTTGCGTCAACAACTTGCCATGACCGCCCTTGCCTTTTTACTTGTTAACGGACGAGGGATATAATGGTCAATGGCATAATAACTTGCGATAAAATTCCAGACGGTTTGTCATACCGTCTCCTTTCTCCTTTATATATTACTGAAACCCCGTCATTTGCTAATGCATTTAAGGAAATACGAAGTCAGGCGCATTCACACTAGCGTTGTTTGGCTTATTAATTATGGCAGACTAACAGACTAACAACGTTAATCTCGCTCCAAGGGTATCACCTTACTTACTTAGTCAACAGACCTACATGTCACACAAAGGGTGGCCGTATAAACAACGCCAACACTGTCATAAACCTGTGCCGTATAATGAAACCACACTAAACAACGATGACAATTACATTTCGGGAGAATATTTGCACCGCAACACAAGATAAAAACAACAGAGCACATTCCCTGAATTCCTTGCAGC
The DNA here is from genome assembly GCF_033978785.1 of Entelurus aequoreus. Classification (NCBI taxonomy): domain Eukaryota; kingdom Metazoa; phylum Chordata; class Actinopteri; order Syngnathiformes; family Syngnathidae; genus Entelurus; species Entelurus aequoreus. The sequence goes on along the minus strand of NC_084731.1, from coordinate 84,199,040 downwards.
CCCAACTCTTCCGGGACGCTAAAGTCATTTTTCCTCGGTTCCCGCCGTGTGTTTAAGAGCATACTGCTGTTAGATGGAGACAGGTGTGGACAATATTGGAGACACTTGTCCCGACACTAAAAGTAAACAGCAAAGGAGAAAAACTATATGATGTTGCTTTCAATTTTGACAACAGCCTCCATCAGCTGCTGTGACTGAAAGCTAATGAGGTGAGGAAACACACTGTCACTCCTGTTTTTTTTGTTTTTGTTGGCCAAACTGTTGTACTGAACCACAAGGGGGCGCTGGAGAAGAACACATCTTGTTTATTAGACTTCATCTTCATTAGCCAAACTGCTTTGTGTTTTATTTTGATATCAAAAGGTAGACGCCATGTTTTTTTTTTTACAATACTTGTGTTTTTTTCATGTCACAAAGGTAATACTTTAAAAACCATTTGGCACATCATTTTGTTAATGTTTTATTGTGTATAGTTAATTCCTGTATGACGTATTTCTGCTCAAACTATTAATGGAGCTGTCCCGATACAGCATCTACATGAACATAATTTAAAAAAAATATTAATAAAAAAAAAAAAATCCCTCTATCAAAAGGTAAAAATAGAGATAAAGGCATCATGAAATGACAAAAAGCTGACAAGTTTATATTAATAATGAATTTTAAAAAACTGTATATGTATGCATGCATGATTTGGAGCCTCTGTCTGGAAAGAAAATATTGTTTGCCTTGGTGCCCTAAAATATGAGCCCCCCTTTAAGGCAACACTTGCCTTGACCTTAAAAAGTTAAAATTCGAGGCCTGCTAATGACTAATAGTTTCACTGATTAACAAAGGGTGTTCTGTTGTGTATAATGGGTTGAGAAATATATTGAACTATATCATCTGGTTGTATAAGGAATCTTCTCTGCAAAACTATAATTAGTGTCCTTCTCCCCTATGTATCGCAGCTACATGGCATCCCTGCTTCTTTCTGATGCTTAACAAGGCATGACTGACATCATGTCCAGGTCTGAGCTAATGATTAGCCCGTGTGACATGACAGGAGTTGGCGAAAAGTTTTTTCTTTAGAAAGCTGGACGGCCACAGATCGTTAGCCCATTGGGTACTCTTTTATAGACAGAGGGCCCCGTGCACACGCTTGCACGCCCACGCACACGATTCCCTTTTGCCTTGCAGAATCTGCCTCGACAAGATAACTACAAGGGCCCTCATCTCCCGGGCTGATAATGGTGCAGCGAATGCATTTTGCTCATTATGGTAGCCTTTGTTGTTTTTCATTGCACTGCTCAGTTTTTTTTATTTAACTCTTTTCAACAGAACATTGGTATTGGTCTGCAAGCATGGCTCTTTGGTGGGGGTCAAAAAAATATAAAGCTTTGCATGCATGCAATGGCCAGGGAGCGATTCGGCAGCAACAATGTGTGGAAGTAGCACATAAACAGAGTATTTACTGGACCGACGTGGAAAAAATAAGCGTCAACAACTCAACATTCGCATTGTGTACTTTAAGTTTATATGATCAAACAAACGATTGTCAGAAAATGCTTGCATGTATGGGGTGCCAAATGTGAAAATTCCATCACCCTTTTCTCGCTGATATATTTGAGATATTTAGCTTACTTTTCTCACATTTCAGTCAGTTTTCTTCACAATATTACATCTGAAGATTTAAATGTTAAATATCAATATAAATGTTGAATATAAATGTTAAGTCTTATCATTAAACCAAAATGTAAATGTCAAATCGAAATGTTGATTCTATATGTTAAATATCAATATAAATGTTGACTATAAATGTTAAATCTTATTAGTAAACCAAATTGTAAATGTTAAATCGAAATGTACATGTCAAATCTAAATCTAAATGTTTAATCTAAATGTTGCACCAATGTGGGTGTGTTTTTGCTGCTGAGAGGCATGGGGTGCAAATTTTCTAAATATTTAGCTTTACACTTGGCGAGACATTAAGATTTACCTTCTTTTTTTTTTTAAATTAACATTTAGAATTAACATTTACATTCATAGTTAAAATTCAAATTGAACAATAATAATACAAATTTTGATTTCACATTTACCTTCAGATATAACATTGATTAAGATTTAACATTCATATTTGAATTTACCATTTACATTTAATATTTGAATTCAACATTGACATCTAGATTAAAGATTTAGATTCAAGATACATGTTAATAGATACCTCATCCAGGTATTCTCAGAGCATTCAATCGATCGGTACTGTTTGGTTTGTCTTAGAAGACGTTTTGTCTCTCATCCAAGTCGGCTTCATCAGTTCATGCTCATAGACTTAGTTTGGTCAGATCTAGTCTTAGACTTAGATTGGTCAGAACTAAAAGATTTAGGATATGGATTTAAATGTAATATTTAGATTGAACATGACATTAAACATTGATATACAAAATGTATATTTAAATTTCAATAATCAAAGTCAATCAAAGTTTAATTATATAGCCCTTAATCACAATTGTCTCGAAGGGCTGCACAAGCCACAACGACGTCCTCGGCTCAGATCCCACATCAGGGCACGAAAAACCTCAACCCAATGGGATACAATGAGAAACCTTGGAGGGGACCGCAGATGTGGGGAACCTCCCTGGGCGACCGGTGCAATGGATGTCGAGTGGATCTAGTTAATATTGTGAGAGTCCAGTCCATAGTGGGGCCAGCCGGAGATCGTCTTGGGTGGAGACAAGTCAGCAGCGCAGAGACGTCCCCAACTGATGCACAGATGCACACCCCAGGTTCTGACTTTGAACAGCTAGCGCATGATCAGAGGTCACCTATTAACCTCTCTACGAAGGAGAGGGGGGCAGAGCAGAAAATAGACGGCAGATCAACTGGTCTAAAAGGGGGGTATATTTAAAGGCTAGCGTATACACATGAGTTTTAATTTACTTAAATGCTTTAACATTTATATTAATCATTTTATACTTAGATTCAACATTGAGATTTATCCATTCATCCATCCATTTTCTACCGCTTGTCCCGTTCGGGGTCGTGGGGGGCGCTGGAGCGTATCTCAGCTGCATTCGGGCGGAAGGCGGGGTACACCCTGGACAAGTCGCCACCTCATCGCAGGGCCAACACAGATGGACAGATTTAGATTTATTATTTAGGTTTGATTTTTAACTCAAGTGTGAGAATGTAAGAAAAGTGAGCTAAATATTCAAAATATATCAGCTATAAAAGTATGATTGAATGTTTACATTCAATCAAACCATAAATTAAAGGCCTACTGAAATGAATTTGTTTTATTTAAACGGGGATAGCAGATCCATTCTATGTGTCATACTTGATAATTTTGCGATATTGCCATATTTTTGCTGAATGGATTTAGTAGAGAACAACGACGATAAAGTTCGCAACTTTTGGTCTCTGATAAAAAAAAGCCCTGCCCCTACCGGAAGTAGCGTGACGTAGTCAGTTGTTCACCTCCTCATATTTTCCTATTGTTTTCAACGCAGCTAGAGCGATTCGGACCGAGAAAGCGACGATTACCCCATTAATTTGAGCGAGGATGAAAGATTTGTGGATGAGGAACGTTAGAGTGACGGACTAGAATGCAGTGAAAGACATATCTTTTTTCGCTCTGACCGTAACTTAGGTACAAGCTGGCTCATAGGATTCCACACTCTCTCCTTTTTCTATTGTGGATCATGGATTTGTATTTTAAACCACCTAGGATACTATATCCTCTTGAAAATGAGAGTCGAGAATGCGAAATGGACATTCACAATGACTTTTATCTCCACGACAATACATCGACGAAGCTCTTTAGTTACTGAGCTAACGTGATAGCATCTGGCTCAAATGCAGATAGAAACAAAATAAATAAATCCCTGACTGGAAGGATAGACAGAAGATCAACAATACTATTAAACCATGGACATGTAACTACACGGTTAATAATTCTCAGCCTGGCAAAGCTTAACAATGCTGTTGCTAACGACGCTGAAGCTAACTTAGCAACTTAGCAACCGGACCTCACACAGCTATGATAAAAACATTAGCGCTCCACCTACGCCAGCCAGCCCTCATCTGCTCATCAACACCCGTGCTCACCTGCGTTCCAGCGATCGACGGCGCGACGAATGACTTCACCCGATCACAGATGCGGTTGGCGGCTAGCATCGGCTAGCGCGTCTGCTATCCAAGTAAATCCTCCTTGTTGTGTTGCTACAGCCAGCCGCTAATACACCGATCCCACCTACAACTTTCTTCTTTGCAATCTCCCTTGTTCGTTAAACAAATTGCAAAAGATTCACCAACACAGATGTCCAGAATACTGTGGAATTGTGAAATGAAAACAGAGCTTTTTGTATTGGCCTCAATGGGGGAGCCATACCTCTGTTCTACTGGCTACGTCACGCGCATACGTCATATCCAAAGGAGTTTTCAACCGGAAGTTTAGCGGGAAATTTAAAATTGCACTTTATAAGTTAACCCGGCCGTATTGGCATGTGTTGCAATGTTACGATTTCATCATTGATTTATAAACTATCAGACTGCGTTGTCGGTAGTAGTGGGTTTCAGTAGGCCTTTAAGCTATTTTCTCCCCACCCCCCCTTTTACGAACATGAACTGAAGAACACAGTGTGTAGCACTTTATTATTACTAGTAGTCGTTTATTTTGGAAATGAACAAAGCAAAAATAAATAATAAAAAATAAATAATCTTAATAACATTACTGTAAAGTACAGACATAGAAAAACAAGCCTACTCAGTGGCCTAGTGGTTAAAGCAGTGGTTCTTAACCTGGGTTCGATCAATCCTTGGGGTTCGGTGAGTCGGGCTCAGGGGTTCGGCGGAGGTCAAGACACACCCGACTCATCGTGTAAATAAAAACTTCTCCCTATCGGCGTATTACGGATACGGCAACAGCAGAAGTCACACTGATTTGCAGGTGTGTAATTTGTTGTGAGTTTATGCACTGTGTTGGTTTTGTTGTTTGAACAAGGTGATGTTCATGCACGGTTCATTTTGTGCACCAGTAAAAATAACATGGTAACACTTAAGTATGGGGAACATATTCACCATTAATTAGTTTCTTATTAACATGCAAATTAGTCACATATTGGCTCTTAACTAGTCATTATTAAGTACTGATTAATGCCTTATTCGGCATGGCCTTATTATAACCCTAACCCTCTAACCCTGGCCCTAACCCTCTAACCCTAACCCTAACTAACTTAGAATGTGTTCCCCATACTAAAGTGTTACCAAAAACATATAACTTTGTCTTGAATTTGAAAAAAAACAACATTTTATTTTTCACTAAAGAAGGGTTCGGTAAATGCGCATATGAAACTGGTGGGGTTCGGTACCTCCAACAAGGTTAAGAACCACTAGGTTAGAGTGTCCGCCCTGAGATTGGGAGGTTGTGAGTTCAAACCCCGGCCGAGTCATACCAAAGACTATAAAAATGGGACCCATTACCTCCCTGCTTGGCACTCAGCATCAAGGGTTGCAATTGGGGGTTAAATCACCAAAAGTTATTCCCGGGCGCGGCCACCGCTGCTGCCCGCTGCTCCCCTCACCTCCCAGGGGGTGAACAAGGGGATGGGTTAAATGCAGAGGACACATTTCACCATACCTAGTGTGTGTGACAATCATTGGTACTTTAACTTTAACTTTAACAAACACTTCACAGTGAAAACACATACAAAATTAAAACACTGGTTATGTTTTTTTACCCCAGCACAATATTTAAGGACATGTTCAGTATGTGCCGTCGTCAAGACTGATAGTGCTATCAGCGACTATACACACTGCAAGGCATACTGAGCATCTCCACCTGTGTCAAGTATTTCTCTTACCATCATTACAGTAATCACGCAGGAGCATCTTCTTATCTCAACCTATTCATACAAGGAGAAAATAACTTCCCAGAATAGATTTAAAAGCCTGAATAGGATGTGGCTTTTTGTAAACGCTGAGAGTCTACTTTCTCAGAGGTTGGTTGTTTCATAGAATTTAGAACCCCTGATGTTTGTTATAGCTATACAGTAGGGTTATGTGGTGTACAGGTACTAATTAAGTACAGCGGTACTGTTGTGAGCCCGCATGGCAGTAGTAGTAGTGACCCCAAAATGCAGGAACCAGGAGAGTGACGATCAGGTAAGAGTCTTTTAATACTCAAAACAGAGAAGGAAGCAGTCGTGCATGTAAGGTTCTTAACATAGACCAGGTGTGTCAAAGTTAAGGCTTGACTTTGAATGAGTTATCTATGGCCCCTGGGATGATATTTGATTGGTATTAGATCCGGCCCGCAGGCCACAGCCGCCTGCTGCTGTTTTGCACGCACCAATACTCCATCAGTGTTGGTGCCAGGAATTTTCAAAATGGGGTTCCAGAGACCCCATCAAGTCATAAAAATGGGGTCCCAGTTTTTTGTAACCGTTTTGAAAACAAATGATACACGTATGCATTATCCTGTTATATCTCACATTCTATATTGTGTTTTGGAAAAAGGTTGTCATAAACGTTACTTAATTCATTAAAAAAATAATAATACAAAAGAAAACATTTTTATGCATGTGTAAATGTATTCATTTATAAACATTAATTCACTTTCTTATTTCCTTCATGGAACAAAATTTTACCGCTGCCAGTATTTTTTAATTTTCCTGAGGGAACTCTCCTGAAGGAATCAATAAAGTACTATCCATCTATTTTTTGTATATTTTTATTGTATTATTTTCAGAATGTGTTTGTTCTATTTTTGGCCAAAGTAAGACAAAGAAAACAATCTGAAGTTGTCTTTATTTTTTTGTTTCAATGCCATTATTTTAATAGTCCGGCCCGCGTGTGAACAGATTTTCCTCCATGCGGCCCCTGAGCTAAAATGAGTTTGACACCCGTGACATAGTCAATCCTCCAGCCCTGAGGAACAGGTGAGGCAGGCATATATAGCAGCCTGATTGGCAACTGCAACCAGGTGTGCCGGGCTGCCAATCAGGGACAGGTGAGGAAAACGAGCACTCAGAGGAGACATGCAGGAAATGGGAATCAAATAGGAGCGCTGGCAGGAAATAAACACAAAACAAGGAAACGCAAACAGAAGTGAAGTGGCAGATCATCACAGGTACTAATGAATTAAAAATGGGTCAGGTCGTGACATTGCTGATAAAACGAGCAGAGGTGCATGTTAGGCAACGCACAAAGAAACAGCGAGAAGATAGAAAAAGAAGAAGAATGGACGCATGTTGCCTTAAAAACTAACAAAGTTGAAGCTAAAAACACTGAACCACCGCTCTGCAAGAGGGCTCTGTTTCTGGCTGTCTTGTGATGTCATTTCTGCCCGCAGGAATTGTTTGGAATCGGGTGAAAAATTGGCAAGCAATTCCAAAGAATTGATAGCGCTTTTGATTCCGATCCCTGCTAATCTTGAGTGATCTCATGCATAATGGTGCCTCAAAACTCAGAATTTTGTGCAATGTTAGTTTTTTTCAGTAGAAGCATTTAAGTCCCATCTTACAAGTCATTGGTATACTCTAGACTTTAAATAGACCCCCCTTTTTATCCCATCTCACCCAAGTTAATTGGGCATACATGCACGCACACCCCCCTCCCCAAATCAACGCCTTCACCACTGCTTAATTCCTCCGGGGTTGTGGGGGCGGAGTAGCGCTTTAATAGCGGCAGCCGGCCTCCAGGGTCCCAACTCTCCCATCTTCTGTTGCGAGTTGTTGTGATTACATGTACCATGTTTATGTGTGCCATGCTATGTGAGGTTTTTTCCTCGTACTCAGTCTGGACCACTCCTGAGGGTCCAGCCTCAGACTGATATTTTTTTTACTCTTCCCCCTTTCCCAATGTCACCTTTTTCCCACCTTTATAAGGAGCGCTGTAAGTGGCTGATCCGTTGGCGGTCCCGTCTTGTCCCCCTGTAACGTATGTCTGCTCTTAGCGGGATTGTGCCGAAAATGTAATTTCAGTTCTTATGTGTCTTGTACATGTTAAGAATGGACAAAATAAAGCTGCTGTCTGTCTTTTAGACCAGTTGATCTGCCGTTTCTTTTCTGCTCTGCTCCCCTCTCCTTCATGGAGAGGGGGGGCACAGATTCGGTGACCACAGATGAGGCGCTAGCTGTCCAAAGTCAGGACCCAGGGTGGACCACTCATCTGTGCATCAGTTGGGGACGTCTCTACACTGCTGACCTGTCTCCACTCAAGATGATCTCCTGCTGGCCCCACTATGGACTGGACTCTCACACTATTAACTAGATCCACTCGACGTCCATTGATTTCTCATTGTAGCCCATTGGGTTGAGTTTTTCCTTGCCCTGATGTGGGATCTGAGCCGAGGATGTCGTTGTGGCTTGTGCAGCCCTTTGAGACACTCGTGATTTAGGGCTATGTAAATAAACTTTGATTGATTGATTGATAACTTACCAAAGTCGTACTAAAACATTTCAATAGATTTTTGAGTGCCGTGTGTAATGTTCTATATTTTCAATGGAACATAACATTTTTGTGTTGTTCACTTGAGTCATATTGCAGTCTACACGTCTCTTATGTGTGACTGCCATCTACTGGTCACATTTATCATTACACCATGTACCAAATAAAATAGCTTTTAGGTCGTGTTGCGTCAGACCAGTCTTCCTCTCAGGGAATAAAAGTCACTGGTCAATCCCAAGTTCTTTCGGATGACATATATGTTGAGTAAGAAGGACCATCAAGACAGAATAGGAATATTATCGAGTTTTACTAAAGCTTTAGGAGACCAGTCTTACAGTGCGTTAACAGCGGCATCTAGAAGCGGTCTGGAAATCAAACGGGAAGAGACAGCTTATTGAGAACGAAAACAACACCCACCCGCCCAGAAAGGAATACAGCCTCATTGTTCTAAACTGATAAGATAAAATGCCTTGAAGGTAAGGCACAGAGTTTACTTGTGGACATAAGATACAAGAACAAAGTGTAAACATGGGAAAATATTAGCTGCTTCAAACATGACCATGAATAAAGAAAGAACTCTTAGAAATATATGCATTCTCCAAAGTCGGTAAGCACAACCAAAATGATTCCGTACATTAGACGCACTGTCGAGTTTTGAGAAAATAAGTGCGCCTAGTCCGAAAAATACAGTACATGAAGTGCAGTTCATTAAGTAAACTTTTTGTCAGGAATGCCAGAGCCACATGTTGCCAAAGAAAGTATAGAGCAGCACAAATAATGTATGAGTCTAAAACGTTTTTCCTTTACACCCCAGAAGGTCAAGTCCAATTCAGGGAATTGACAGGGCGTCAGTGTAGAGATGATAACTGCATTCCTTCTTCCGACTGTATGTCTGGATAACAATGGCCCTTTTCTTTTGCTGGAACTCGTCTCACATGAATTTCCGCAAAAAACAAAAACATATCCTTTCCTTTTATTACAAAGAACCTTTAGAAGGAGCGAACAAGGGGCTTCGCTGTGTACCGCAACAGTCGGTGACGGCCTTGTCACCATGACGCGCCGCTCATCAAGCACAACCTTATTATTGCTGACACGTCATTTTGTCTTTCAACGGACGGCTCAGTAAACGGTAAACAATACAGATTCTGTGCCGCCGCCGCCGCCGCCACCGCCGCCAGCTGTCATCAGGATAGAACGAGCCACGCAACTCGTGGTTTAACGTCGTCATTTATTTTGACAGGCAGCCAAATTAGCATTTGACAAAAAAACACGGGCCCGAAACAAATTTGGTACAGCATATTTATCAGATTTTTCGGGGATGGCAGCGTCTCCTGATGACTACGATATAGTCTACGAGCGGAATGAAGGAAGTGGGATGTTTGTTTACGTCTATAGTGTGTAACTACATATGGCGTAACCATGCGACTGAAAGCTCTAAATGCAAATGAGTCGGGATGTTGTTGCGGGCGCGGCATCACATCAATCAAAAAAAAAAAAGTCTTGCTCTTCCAGTGCCGTTCTCCAGAAAGCAAGGCTCAGAGGTGACCTGAGTTTCCATTTAAATTATTCACAAGCCCCACCCCCCATCCCCACTGAAGGATGACTTATTTTTCCTTTTCCTTGTTCTGAAGGGCACGGGTGATCAAATCATTGTCACTGCAGTAAAGACGCTGAGAACACAAAGCCAAACTCCTCTTTTTTTTTTTTGGGGCACCTTAATTATTAATGACATTTGCAGAATGACAAAGCTTCCCCGGTATCCCACACTTATTCGCCCCCATATCCTCTCCTTGTTGCAGTGGGACTTTATTGTGATGAACATTTTTTTTCTTTTTCAAATTTCACTTTCAAGCGGTGAGGTAGCCTTAGCTTGTGTTTTTGAGGTATACATCACAGCTTTATGACTCCTGAAAGGGAAGCTAGAGACACCGCAATTCGAAAAAAACACACAATGTTGGATGTTTATGTTGGATATAGAGAAAATACAAACCCTTTATTCATTGAATCGAAAACACTGAAATTCCACGACATAGTGAATTTGCAAACGGCTAAAATGATACACAAAGCACACTACAATCTGCAACCCAATAATATCAGGGGTGTACTCAGGGGTGTCCTGAAATTCAAACATAACATGGTGAATTCCACATTCAAGGCTGAAACGCTATCTATAGCGGGGGTGAAACTGAGGGACAATGTGAGCGGAGACATTTTAGCCTAAGAGTGTTCAACCTTGCGGTAATAAAATGTGTTGTTGGGAAACGATCAAAAACATGACTACCGTAATTTCCGGACTATAAGCCGCTACTTTTTCCCCTAGTTCTGGTCCCTGCGGCTTATACAAGGGTGCGGCTTATTTACGGCCTGTTCTTCTCCGACACCGACGAAGAGGATTTTGGTGGTTTTAGTACACAGGAGGAAGACGATGACACAATGATTAAAGACTGACTTTTCATATACCGGTAGGCTGGTTATTTTGATAACGTACAGGCGAGCACTTTGTATTACTTTGCACCGTTGTATTATTTGTACTCTGCACGAATGCTGTTCGCCATGTCAAAGATGTGAAAGTTTGATTGAATGATTGAAAGATTTATTGTTAATAAATGGGACGCTTTGCGTTCCCAAACAGTCATCTCTGTCCCGACAATCCCCTCCGTGGTAACAGGAACCCCTATATACTACGGTAATTACACATCAAAACCCTGCGGCTTATAGTTGGGTGCGGCTTATATATGGAGCAATCTGTATTTTCCCCTAAATTTAGCTGGTGCGGCTTATAGTCAGGTGCGGCTTATAGTCCGGAAATTACGGTAGTTGTTTGGACTATCTCAACTGTGGGACACAGGTGCAAAAGAACTCACTGTGGAATAAGGGACATAACACACCGGACAAGGCTTGATGGAGCAAATCTCATGGTCGCTCAAGGCTATTGACAAAGTGTTTTCCAGCATATGTTATTCTTGTTCTGAAATTGTCATGTATCCATCAAATCTGCTGATGAAACTTGGACTATATAACCAACATATATAACCAACATATACGTTGATTGTAAATTAGGGGCGGGACATGGATAAGCATTCTTGCTTTTTTTCCCGTATCCCTTTTCGATGGGTGCCGTTGCATGTCTGTCAAATTACAAAGAGTGATGACGTGTTGCTATATATGTCTGCCGGAATAAATACATTAATGTATTCATTCAATATACAACAATTCTTCTCAACAAAAGAGGAGAAATATAATCTAATTTAAAACATTTGTACGCACGTACAACACTTAAGATATTCAGTATATCAGTATGTGGAATTAAATTATGGCATGGATTAAGCAAAGAAATAAAACAATGTACTAGGGTTGTACGGAATACCGGTATTAGTATAGTACCGCGATACTAATTAATCATTTTCGGTAATATACCGCGTCGTCATCACGTCATGGCATTGTGCTGGTTTTACGAGCAGACGAGCATGTTCGGCAGCGCACAATCACGGAGTACTTACAAGCAGACACAGTGTGTAGACAGAAAAGGGAGAACGGACACATTTAACGATAAAGGTGAAGTCATAACACTGAAACGCCCACCGGAAAAGATGCTTTAAGACATGGCAAGCTAGCTAGCGGTTTGCGTCCATCCGCCATCGGCAGTGTTTTAGCGATTTCTAAATCACTAATCCTCGCCTACATGGCAACAAAGAAAGTAAGTTTCTTACAAATATCATCCCTGCAGGACGAGGAATAGCTAAACATGCTCCACTACACACCGTAGCTCACCGGCGTCAAAATGTAAACAAACGCCATTGGTGGATCTACACCTAACATCCACTGCAATGATACCAAGTACAGTAGCGTATCTAGTCGATACTACTATGGTTATGTCGATAATTTTTGGCATCACAACATCTTTTTTTTTTTTTTTTAAATGTATATTATGTTTATAAACTCAGGAAATATGTCCCTGGACACATGAGGACTTTGAATATGACCAATGTATGATCTTGTAACTACTTGGTATCGGATTGATACCCAAATGTGTGGTATCATCCAATACTAATGTAAAGTATCAAACAACAGAAGAAGAGGTGATTATTACATTTTAACAGAAGTGTAGATATAACATGTTAAAAGAGAAAGTAAGCAGATATTAACAGTAAATGAACAAGTAGATTAATAATTAATTTGATAAATGACACAATATGTTACTGCATATGTCAGCAGACTAAATTAGGAGCCTTTGTTTGTTTACTTACTAATAAAAGACAAGTTGTCTTGCATGTTCACTATTTCATTTAAGGACAAACTTGCAATAAGAAACATATGTTTAATGTACCCTAAGATTTTTTGTAATAATAAAGCTAATAATGCAATTTTTTGTGGTTTTAATTTAGAAAATTATCGTAAGGTATCGAAAAGTACCTAAAAGCTGACTGTTTACACTGCAAGTAAAATGTGATTTTAATCAGACTTCAGCGTAAACGCGAGGTGTGACCCCAATGTGGCCTCGACGTCACTTGTATGCTCACTTAGATAAAGACAAAACAAAGGAAGTTGACAGAGAGGAAGTCGCTACTCCTACAAAATACAATAAAAGTAGCAGTATTTTACGTAATAGTAATATAATGTATGATTGGATGTATATGGTGTAATATATTTGGGAGTGTTGTAATTTTTTTTTATGGCTGTTAAGTAGAGGAGACACGGACATCAGCGTGGATCTACGGGAGCTTTATTTTCCAACTCACATGTAAGCAAATGCGCCACAGCGTCAATTCCGATCTTTCAACAATCGCTATTTCTTCGGAATCAAAAAATATATATATTCACATTTTACATATAGCCTATTATCTGCGCACTATTGCGAAGCACCAAAAATTGGGTCGTCTTAAATAAAAACCAAAACGGGATGTTGTGATGAAAAATCCACAGGAGTAACGTAGTTCGCCCACAGCTGACGAAAAAAAATCACATTTAGGTCGCATTGGAATCGGAATCAAGACTACCTCCAGATTTGTATTTATCTATTTATTTTTTCATAACATGGTCACTACTGCCTAGTTTCTCTTGTTATATTCTTTTTTTACTGTTATATTTTTATTGTCATTGTTTTGTTTTTTATGTTTATTGTTATTGTAATATTTTTCTATTTTGTTTCCATTTATAGCTCCATTATTTACTTTTTACTTTTTAAATTCGATCTCAATTCTGTATACTGCTGCTGGAATTTTTATTTTCCTGACGGAACTCTCCTGAAGGAATCAATAAAGTACTATCTATCTATCTATCTATCTATCTATCTATCTATCTATCTATCTATCTATCTATCTATCTATCTATCTATCTATCTATCTATCTATCTATCTATCTATCTAGATGTGGCCTGAATCTGATGCCAAAACATCAGATTTGAAGCGCTCTGGAGCGTTTAGACTGGCAAAAAAACCAACATATCTGTGTCACTTGGGGGCAAAAAAATCTGATTTGGTGTGCAGTGTAAACTGGGCTTTTATGTCTTCCAAAAGGCACAGCAAAAAAAAGCAAACACTGTAGGCTATAGACTACTAGGCACTAGCAGCTACACAACAGCTAAGCACACAAAAGCACACAAGCTAGACATACGTAGCACGTGTGTTACGTACGACAGGGGAAGGAGACGACACAACGGCAGGGATCAGTTCAAAAGGTTTATTGAACCTGATGATGATGTGTTGGGGTGTGTATGCTACTGTAAGTAAATGATGCAAGACGATGTGTAGAATTAACAGTGTAAATGTTACCGGAGTTTGTTGTATGTGCGTGTTGGATGAATCATTCGTCAGACTCAAGGGGCAAGGCGAGAAGGCAGTCCGTGGGCAAGCAAGCGGTTGGGGCCTGGAGAGAAGCCACAAGGTCCGTGTCCAAGCAGGGGTCGAGGTGTCCGGAATCCAGAGGGAAGTCGAGGCACACAGCTCGATCACGGGAAACAGGGGAAGCACTGCGGGAAACACAGAGGACATAAGACACGGGAACAGGGAAGACACAGAGAAAGGTCAAGTACGCAGGAGGGAAGCCAGAGACGGGATGCTTGCTACGAGGAGTGAACTACGTTCCGGCACTGGATCCGCTGGTCTTTATGCTGTCTGTCTTCATCAGAACCAGGTGCGCATATTGTAGATTGCCTGCAGGCGCGTGGCCGCGATGCGGGTAGAGCGAGCCGGGGCGTGTCCCGGCGTGCTTCTAGCGGAGGAGCCGGCAGAGTTTGCCACTGATGACATGCGGGTCTGCGCACGCGCCGTGACAGCGTGTCCTTAATTGAACAATATTGCAGTCTAAAACATGACATTTGTCAATATCAATATTAATTAAATGGATTGCATAAATGTGTCATAAGTAGGGATGATGCTCGAAACCGGTTTTTCCGGTTGTTCAAAAAGAAAAGAACCGAGTCCTCGGACTTGAATCCCTTTTTGAGAACCGGTACCTGTTATCAAGACCACTATAGTAAAGAAAAGGAGTTGGTTCTTTATTCGAATCCCTGAGAACGAATCCCTTCCCACAGGAAATTCACTGTGAGACGCAATGTTATGCCCATTTTATTGTAGATTCTTACAGACACCTTGTGGCGATATGAAAATACCACATGTCATTAGTTTGGGCACTTCCGGTTGACGAGTCAGTTCAGTTCATGAGACAATTGAGAAGTCGACAAGTTGTGTTAGCTCCAACAAGCCTTGGAAAAGATACGTCTGTGAGTAAACTGTTTAACTTGTTTATATAACTCAATATTAAGGTGGAAAGTGTTTCAATTTGATAGTAAGATGTCTATTGAAAAACGATTTTTGTGCACTGTTTCATTGGATGTTTTGAGGACTTAAAATGGCTGCCAGTCGTGTATTTCCACCATCGAAATAGTTTCAACACTCAGAAGTATTTGTTTGATGATAGTACTGTATATTTGTGTGAAGCTAATATTTACATATTGTGTATTACATTTCAGTATGTTAATTGAATCACATAGCTTATACATTTGTCATTTGTCATATAAAAATAACAGTACAGTGCAAAACAAAAGTAAAGATAGGAAAATACAAAGCAAAATCAACAACAATAAAGAGCCTAAATGGATTAATCTGCTTTGGAACTTTATTAGACGTCTTGGATTGTTTGTTAGCTGTCTGCAAAGCTGTATAACCTCAACACATAAAATATATTGGCCCCTGCTCCAATATCGGTATAGGAAGTGAAAACTTTGCATTGGCACAACCCTATTGTTAACTATGTCATATTTCTCTAGTTTGTTCAATTTATTTGCAATTTGCACTGTATTTGCATTTGATTGATCTGGACATGCAGCAGTGTTTACATCCGTGGGCCATGTTTTACTTGTTCCCATAGCAGCATCAGCTCCATACATAATGTAACATTAAAACACTGATTAATGCAATAAAGAATAGTGTAAAAGTCTGGATGCATATATTCCTGGACAAATACACTCAAGAGTCGCTTGTACACTTCTCTTTTTCTTTTACCCCACTTTCATAAAGAAGCTTGTAAAAATGACTTTGCAGCCGAGCACTCGCTTGAACTCTATGCAGGGCCGCCCCTGGCTAAACTAGGGCCCTAAGCAGAATTGTATTTCAAACCGCTCTCTCCCATCACACATTCCTTTCACACTTTTTGCGGGCCCGGTTTGGTCTTTAATATTACTCGTGTAACATGCTAGGGGCTAAAGGGGCCGACTGCAGCCTGGGGAGTGTTGTAATGGAGTCCTCCCTCGCCTTGTAAAGTGGTAGTTCACGCTCAAGCTATACACATTTTTCATTTATAATATATATTATAATTAAGGCTGTTAAACAATCATTTAAAAAAAAATCTGATTAATCACAATTAAGAATTAATCATGATTTATATCAGGTGATTACTCACTTGCATAACGGAAATTAGCCGAAGAAAAGACCCCAATATTGGTACACACATGTCATTCAGGAACATGCACGTCATTTACATAAACCTTGGTAACAGTTTTATCTATAAAGTTCTTTTAGGATGTATTTTGGAGTGAAATGTGCCAGCGAGCTCACCAGTTGGACCCTCCTCACTCAAGTTTGTATGCATTGATCTGATCAATGGCCATAAAGTTGTTATTAGGGTTGTCCCGATACCAATATTTTGGTACCCGTACCAAAATGTATTTTGATACTTTTCGTTACCTTTCGATACTTTTCTAAATAAAGGGGACCACAAAAAATGGCATTATTGGCTTTATTTTAACAAAAAATCTTGGGGTACATTAAACATATGTTTCTTATTGCAAGTTTGTCCTTAAATAAAATAGTGAACATACAAGAAAACTTGTCTTTTAGTAGTAAGTAAGTAAACAAAGGATCCTAATTTGGCTGCTGACATTTGCAGGAACATATTGTGTCATTTATCATTCTATTACTTTGTCAAAATAATGAGGGACAAGCTGTAAAAAATAATTATTAATCCACTTGTTCATTTACTGTTAACATCTGCTTACTTTCTCTTTTAACATGTTCTATCTACACTTCTGTTAAAATGTAATAATCACTTATTCTTCTGTTGTTTTGATACTTTACATTAGTTTTGGATGATACCACAAATGTAGGTATCGATCCGATACCAAGTAATTACAGGATCAAACATTGGTCATATTCAAAGTCCTCATGTGTCCAGGAACATATTTCATGAGTTTATAAACATAATATTAATTTAAAAAAAACGAAAGAAGATATTGTGATGCCAAAAAATATCGACATAATCATAGTAGTAACGACTAGATACGCTATTGTACTTGGTATCATTACAGTGGATGTCAGGTGTAGATCCACCCATGGTATTTGTTTAAATTCAGGCGCACTAGCTTTCGTTAGCGATGACGCCGGTGAGCTACGGTGTGTAGTGAAACATGTTTAGCTATTCCTCGTCCTGCAGGGATGATACTTGTAAGAAACATACTTTATTTGTCGCCATGGAGGCGAGGATTAGTGATTTAGAAGTAGCTAAAATATTGCCGAATGCGGAGGGATGTTTGCTGCTAGCTGTCTTAAAGCACCTCTTACTGAGGGCGTTTCAGTGTTATAACTTCAATTTTATTGTCAGTTTTTAGGACAAAATGCGTCCGTTCTCCATTTTCTGTCTACACCCTTTGTCTGCTTGTAAGTGCTCCGTGATTGTGCGCTGCCGAACATGCTCCTCTGCTCGTAAAACCAGCAATGTCATGACAACGCGCCGTCATGCCCGGGAACTGGTACTTTTCAGAGTATAGTACCGTTTTTGATTCATTAGTACCGCGATACTATACTAGTACAAGTATACCGTACAACCCTAGTGTGTGCATAAAAAAGACAACCAACAAAAATTCAGTTTAAGTATGTTTATTAGATATTAAGATCAATCAATCAATCAATCAATCAGTGTCACCCTGGCATATAGATAATCATTTATGAACAATAAACAAAAATACTGATTGATTGAATTTACAAGTTATGTAAGGTGTTATTACCTTAACATGTCATGTCTGGTTACGATTTTGTTGTAGTTTTCCTGTGTTTAGTGTTTTTTTTTTCTGTTGTCAAGATCACCTGCTTCTGATTGGTGATCAGGAGACTCGCCTGCTTCTGATAGCTAATCAAAGCGTTAAATGCCAGTGTCACCCTGGCATGTAAATGATCATTTATGAACATTAAACAAAAATACTACTACTACAATTCAGTTCAATCCAATATATTTAATAGTCATGTGTTTTTGTTTCATGTAATATCCCAAATTTAAATGGAAAGGTAAAAAAAAAATGATAGGTTAATTTGTGCCTTAATATGAACGCTTTTTTGACACTGAATTTAGGTAACGGAATTATTTGCATTTGAATTTTTTTACATTAATTTATAATTAGTAAAAATAAAATGACCTTGACATTTTCTACAATGCATTTTAAAACACTGAATTTTTGTACACTGAATTTTAAAAACACCACATTTTTAAACACACATTTTGCTAACCCTGTTTTTTTCCCCACTGAATTGTTCAGCATAATTTGATGTAAAAAAAAACAAACTAGGCGCTAGCAGCTACACAACAGCTAAGCACACAATAGCGACATACGTAGCATGTGTCATTAATCGAAACATATTGTAGTCTAAAACATGACATTTATCAATGTTATTAAGTATCAGAGTTGTATATTACTTACACATACAAAGTGTCCAAGGAAGAAGAGTATTAGAAAGTGTCCAGTAACAAATGTGTCTGCATCCTTCAACTTAAATGGATTGCATAAACCTGTCATAAGGTTAGTGTGTTTTACAATTTCACCTTTTTTAAACATTGCACAGTACAAAATAATAAAAGTATGTTTTATGATTTGTGCTGATACCGAGTTATTAGTAATCGGCCCTGTCTCCAATATCGGTATCGTATAGGAAGCGAAAAAGTTGCATCGGCACACCCCTATTGTTAACTGTCATATTTCTCTAGTTTGTTCAATTTAAGCTGACAATTTTGTTTGTCACAGTTTGTAGGTGACGAACCCCAAGATGCAGAGACGTCAGGCATTGAACGGGAAAACATGATTTAATTTAACACTATAGCAAAAAAACTAACAAAAGGGTACAAACAAAAGGCGCGCACAAGGCGGAGAACAAACTTGGCTATGAACTTAAATAGCACAAAGGCTAACTGTCGACAAGAAACACAAACACAAAGGAACTATGACATGAGCAGAGTGAACCAAAAGAAGACAGAGCTACAACGACAAGTATTATGACAGGTGGAAGCTACAATAATCCAGCACAGACTGCATGGGAAGGCAGGTTGAAATAGCAGCTGGCTGATTGACACCAGGTGTGGCCAGGTGCCAATCAGCCACAGCTGAGGGGACACAGCACTCAGGGAGACAAACAGGAAACTGAACCAAAATAAGAGTGCTGACAGGAACTAAAGACAGGAAACAAAGACAAACGCAGAGGAAAACTAAGACATAGCCAGACTGTCAGGGACAAGCCTGACAGTAGCCCCCCTTCCCATAACGGATACCAGACATTTTTAGACAATCCCCCCCCCCCCAAAAAAAACAGTCCAAAGTCACGGGAGGGTGGAGGGAGGACAAGGAGGTGGGCCACCAGGCCAAGTGTCCCCGCAACCAGCGGGGAAGAGTTAGGTGGCGACGGCGAGTTTAACGCCGCCGCAATTGGCGAGGCGGCTCGTCCGCCGGCGTGGGAGGACCCACCGGAGACGATGGTGGCGCCGTCTGTTGCAGACCCACCGGAGAGGACGGTGGCGCCGTCTGTTGCAGACCCACCGGAGAGGACGGTGGCGCCCTCTGCTGGCCCACCGGAGTGCATGGTGGCGGCGCCCTCTGCTGGCCCACCGGAGTGCATGGTGGGGGCGCCCTCTGCTGGCCCACCGGAGTGCATGGTGGCGGCGCCCTCTGCTGGCCCACCGGAGATGATGGCGCCGTCGGTTGCAGACCCACCGAAGATGATGGCGCCGTCGGTTGCAGACCCACCGGAGATGATGGCGCCGTCGGTTGCAGACCCACCGGAGATGATGGCGCCGTCTGTTGCAGACCCACCGGAGATGATGGCGCCGTCGGTTGCAGACCCACTGGGGTGAGGAGTAGCTGTGCCTCCCCAGCTGCACAGCTACTCATAGCCCCCCCCTCAAGGGATGGATCCAAGACGTCCCACGAGAAGCCAACACAGGACCGGGATGGGTGGGAGGGGTCACAAAAAGAGGCAAAGCTTTTTTTGGATTCAGCCATCAATGATAAAGCTTTGTTAAGCCTCTCCGCCATGGACATCTCTGCGAGGTTCGTGTTAGGCTGGATTATTCTGTCACAGTTTGTAGGTGACGAACCCCAAGATGCAGAGACGGCAGGCATTGAACAGGAAAACATGATTTAATTTAACACTATAGCAAAAAAACTAACAAAAGGGTACAAACAAAAGGCGCGCACAAGGCGGAGAACAAACTCGGCTATGAACTTAAATAGCACAAAGGCTAACTGTCGACAAGAAACAAAAACACTTACTGTGACACAAAGGAACTATGACATGAGCAGAGTGAACCAAAAGTAGACAGAGCTACAACGACAAGTATTATGACAGGTAGTAGTGACAGGTAGAAGCTACAACAATCCAGCACGGACTGGATGGGAAGGCAGGTTCAAATAGCAGCTTGCTGATTGACACCAGGTGTGGCCAGGTGCCAATCAGCCACAGCTGAGGGGACACAGCACTCAGGGAGACAAACAAGTAACTGAACCAAAATAAGAGTGCTGACAGGAACTAAAGACAGGAAACAAAGACAAACGCAGAGGAAAACTAAGACATAGCCAGACTGTCAGGGACAAGCCTGACATTGGTAAAAATAAAAATACCCTGAAATGTTCTACAATGAATTTTAAAACACAGAATTTTTATACACTGAATTTTAAAACACCACATTTTTAAACACACGCATTCTATTAACCATGTTTTTTTTTCACTGAAATATTCAGAATAATTTGATGTAAAAAAATTCCACTCACAAAATTGAAATGCAAAAAATTCAATTGTATAAATTCTGTGTGAAAAAAATGCTTTTTTTAATAAAGATACACATTAACCTCAATAAATAACTCTTAACGCAGTGAAGCCAATTTAAAACTGCTATGCCGCTTCAGATATAATTGAAAAAGTACACAAAACACAATAAATGGGCAAAAAGTATGGAAAAAAACAGTGTTTTTTTAAACATATCTTTGGGGAACGGTTCGGCTACAATATAAACTTAAATAGTACGGTTGTTTTCGAAATAGAATCGCAAATTTGTCACAATGTCGTTCCAAGCGATGCTAAATTAGCAATTATCTATAGAGCTCATACCAATGATCTGTTCATAATGAGTAATTTTCTTAAACTACATGATATAATCCAATACAGTAGCCTTCAAGTTATGTTTATGGCCTCACAAAGGTCTCTACCTGCAAATATACAGAGTCTGTTTTCACTCAGAGATGGTCCACATGAACTCAGAGGTGTCCTGAAATTCAAACATAACGTGGTAAATTTCACATTCAAGGCTCCAACGTTATCTATAGCAGGGGTGAAACTGTGGGACAATGTGAGCGGAGAAATTCAACAGTCTTCTAGCCTAAGAGTGTTCAACCTGGCGGTAAAAAATGTGTTGTTGGGAAACTATCAAAAACATGACTAGTTGTTTGGACTATCTCAACTGTGGTACACAGGTGCAAAATAATCCACTGTGGAATAAGGGACATAACACACCTGACAAGGCTTCAGAAGATGAAAGATACCCAGGCAAGATGGAGCTAATCTCATGGTCACTCAATTCTATTATATCCATATTGGTCTATGTATACTGACTTGTCATTATCATATGTTATACTTGTTCTGAAATTGTCATGTATCCATCAAATCTGCTGTTGAAACTTGGACTATATAACCAACATTTAAGTTGATTGTAAATTAGGGGCGGGACATGGATAAGCATTCATTCTTTTTCCCCGTATCCCTTTTCGATGGTTGCCGTTGCATGTCCGTCAAATTACAAAGAGTGATGAAGTGTTGCTATATATGTCTGCCGGAATAAATGAATAAATTCAAATCTTTATGGGCTTTTGAACGGACACGGCCGTGATACTGCTGAATCGACTTAAAACTATTACAAAGGACATGTTCAATGTCCTGCTGAATAGAAGTTTAGCAGAAACAAAGTATAATTGCAGGAATTTTAAATAAGAATTTTGTTTGTGCAAATTGAACATAAAACAAAATTGCAAAGCTTCCTGACATAGTGAATTTGCAAACAGCTAAAATTATGCACAAAGCAAACTATAACCTGCTACCCAAGAATATACAACAATTCTTCTCAAAAAAAGAGGAGAAATATAATCTTAGAGAAAAACGTAATTTAAAACATTTGTTTGCACGTACAACACTTAAGACCTTCAGTATATCAGTATGTGGAATTAAATTATGGAATGGATTAAGCAAAGCAATCAAACAATGTACTAATATGATACACTTCAAGAAACTCTTCAAACTTAAAGTGTTTACAAAGTACAAAGAAGAAGAACCATGACAAACATTCTCAATTTA